>NC_133584.1:15409039-15740601 GCF_964106895.1 Numenius arquata
TAAATTAGCAATGCAGAGGCTGAAAAGCAGCAGCAGCATACTCTGATACTGAGTAAATAACGACAACCCTGTGTTTCCCAGGAGAGGGTCCTTCCTTTATGAGAAACCAGTAAATTGAACAGGTTTTCCTCTTTTTCAGTTGAGGAATTACTATTAAAAGTTTGAGATTATTTGCAGTGACTACTGCATCTGACAAATATTGAGTTACAATACTTAGTCTGTGTAACCAACAGCTTATTCCTTTTTGTCATGTGCTGTTGTGTTGTTTCATCAGCTTCAGAGACAATGATGCAAAATAATGCAATGTGACACCATGAAATACAATAAGATGTGACATAACACATTAGAAATTTAAAGAATGAAAAGCTTCAGTCAATTCAGGAAATAGGAACCTTGTCCAAATTTATTGTGACAAGTAAGAACAGCGCAAACACTAAACACTGTTTTCAATCCAGAGGGCACCATTGTTTTTTGACCACCCAAATTGCTTGCAGATACTGCCGTCATCTTTATTTTTAGTTTAATTTAATAGGCTGGGAGCTTTTTCAGTTTGGGTGGTGTTTTTGTTGTTTTGGGGTTTTTCCTCTCCCCTTCCCCCAGCCTGGCATTAGTATTTAAGTATCTAAATTGGCATCTGAATGACTTGGCGTGATTGTCGGCAACTTTCCATTCCAAACAAACCCGTTCCTTGGCCATTTCAAAAAGATGCATTGCTAACATGCTTCCAAGGATTTTGTAAAAATCCAATTCTGTGAACACAGGCTCAAAATGAGTGAACAAAAAAGCATCTGTGTTAGCAGAAAAGAAGTGTTTTCAGTTCATATCTAGGGTACGCTAATTGAAAATCTAGAAACAGGCTGCTTTCCTGTAGAGTACTAAAATGAATTGGAATATGAAACAACTCTCTTAAATCTGACTACTCCAGACTTTTCTTCCTCACATTTTCACTGTCATCTATTCATATCTGTCTGGTGGTATTTAGGTCTGCATTAATGGATTAAGCTCCACATTGATCTCAGTTGGAAAATATGAGTTGCTGTTGCTGATCACCCTATGCTATTGCCAAAGCCTTCTCCTTTGCTAGTAAAGTCAGATTCTATTGAAGTCTATCCCAAATAGTCATCTGTATAAACAATGATATGTGATTCTAAACTTCAAGCACATTTTCTGACCAGCTGTACTAACCATTTTTATGTAAGTTTTATTTAAGGGCAGCACTACCATGCTGTGAAGTCAGACAATGAAGAGATTAAAACTATTTTTTTAAGCCATTTTAGGGCCTGGATGGCTCATTTGATCGGACACTGGCCTTTCATCACAGGAAAAAGCAGCTCGTAGCTAGCCTCAACTGTTGTGTCCAGAAGTAATCTTTATGGGATGCTTATAAAATGTTTATAATGAAATGAGTACCGGGATTCTTGGTTTACTTGCCAGTACAGTGGAGAAGAACAGGGAGCTGTCAACTAGTGTATATGCAGGTGAAAATTATGTCTCCTGAAAGGGATTTTAAAAAGTGCAAAGCTCGTACAAGCACCTAGCTAAATGAATAATAGACAGGTGACTGCTAAAAAACACATCTTTCCTGGCAAATCAAAATTAAATAGTACAGCAAGTCCTTCTAAATCAATAAGTGCTATAAAAGTCTCTGTGGAGAATTTATTTTTGTGCACAAAAGGGTAAAATCCAATGTTCATTGAGATGGATGAAGAAATGAATTAAATATATGTTCTTATGTGCTGCTCCTGCCACTTTTAAAAAGATAGTGATTCTGGACCGGATCCTTAGCTGAATGACACATCTGATTAGCTCCAATAGGTGGATTTTGTGGTAAATCAGATAGTAATATATAATTATGTAACTATTTATTTTTCAGAGCTATATCTGCCATTAATTGAGTTCTGTTTATCACATCAGCTGAGAAAATGGCTCAAAAACATTCACCTACTTTTTAACATAAATTGAGATCCAAATGGGTACAGTTGCAGCAGCAAAAATGTTCTGTAGTGAATGTAAGGCTGCTTGAACAGCTTTCTAGACTTCATTGCCCTCAGGCAGAATAAAATTTGATACTGATGTGATTTAAAGCCAGGTTTTAATGTATTTAGGTAACTAGCCACAGTTCATTTAAAATCTGGCCTGTAAGTGTTATTGTCTATTTAAAGAATTACTCACAATCATATAATCACATGATACTGAATTTTCAGTACAGCCAGGAAAGCAATCTTCCAACTTTCCGTATTTTTTCACTGTAGTCAAAGAGCAACTTAACTATTATTTTTTTTCAAAATCTGCTGGAATTCAATTAGGTTTTTTCTCCTTATAGGTTTAACGATTATTATGAACTTGGCAAGTTAAAACTAAGTATCAAAAATTTATAGGCTTTGCATGAGCTAATTGTTGGATGACATTAAAATAAATGGGCTCCTTTAAAAATACAAGAACTTTTGTGGAATAGCCAAATTATTGTCAGCCAATGAGATTCTACATGTATATATAAACATGTATATGAACATATATAATGCATTCACACTATCCAGATAGCACTTCTAATGTAGGCTCAGCTTTAACTGGTGACAGAAAAGGCTCCAACAGGTTTCTGGGGCTGTTTCTGTTACCCCATCATATGACATGGGTGCAGATACATTGCAGAGAACCTCCCCTATTCCTGTGCTCTGCTGGGAGCTTCAGAGCAGAGGAGGGACAGCAGGGGTGGGTTAGTGATGGAAGAAGAGCCATTGACTTCGTCCTTAGCCAGTGGTCTTCAGAGCTGGCTGACTGCGTTTACAGAAATACTAGTAGCACTTTTGTACGGGGAAGTTATTTAGGAAGCTGCAAGCCTCTTCTTACCCCCCTGGGATGGTTTGGCTTCAAACTGTGCCTTCCAAAGAACAACTTGCAACTGGCACGGCCTACTGCTTGTATTGTAATTTATGAACTCAGCGGTGAGTAAAATTGTTGTGTATTCTCTGTTCTTGCAGTTTCCAAGTGCAAGTTCCTCTGTAACAGCCTGCCAGTTCAATGAAAGTAATGGTTTGCCTATTTATTCCTTTGCCTATTTATTCCTTGGTTTCTCTGCTACAGCTGCCAAGAAGAGAGCAAATTGTAGTGGTGTCTTTTGTGATATGGACATCTGCCCACTGAATCTGGATAAGCCCACCAACATGTTCCATGTAAGTCCCCAGACAACCATCACATGGTAATGACTTTCAGTCACCAAGGACCTGTCCAGATTCAAACCTCTGACCCAGGGGTGAAAGGTTTTCTGTAACCCTTGTTCCTCTGAGCTCACTAGTACCTCACCAGTTCACGCTTCGACTAATACAGTGAGAAAAGAATAAAAACATCCTGCAGACAATGCTGATTTTAAGCACCAGATTTTGGAATTAGTTTTTCCACTGTGTTTTCTGCAGCTTCAATGCCATCAGCACAAATATAAGTTACATAGCCAATGTAAAAATGATCTACACCAGCTTTTGGTAGCAACCATTGATTTTTTATTTTGTTTTTTAATGTATACCTCCTCAGTGCTGACTTCTGGAAAAAAGCTGCCTTGCAATTTGTAAGGATAACTAGATGATACAGACCTCGCTGTTTCATGGGGTGGAGGATCAGTTTCTTAATACTTGTCTGTACTGGAATTAGAACTAGAGCAGGAAAGGTCTATGAATTGTGTGGCATCTTGAAGCAAACAGGAAACTGAACAGCAGGTGTTGTTTCCACATACACTAGTATAAATACAGATCAGCTGGTATTTGAAAGCAGTAGAAATGCGAAACAGCAGAATCTAACCTATTAGTTTAAGCACTCCTTTTACAGGTGTTATTTTGGCACGTCCATGTGATTTTAGTAACAGCTTCAAACCATGCAGTGGATGGGAAATGAGTTGCTAGGACTTTAGGCAATCCTAATATTGCTAATAATTAGAAACGTGTTTTAAGTTCCAATTCAACGGATGGAGTGGGTTTTTCTCTTATCCTTTCATGAATTAGACGTTCCAAACAGGAAGTCAGATATCAGGAAACAGAACTTCTTCCCTCCCAGCTTGAACAGCCAGGAGTCCTGAGAAAGCGATATGCAACTACTGCCACTTTCAAAGTATCTCTATAATGTGTATAGCTTCAGGTCCCACAAAGGCAAACAACCTCTTGACCTCACACTTTCATTGATGGGAGAAAGGTTATATGTTACTGAGGCTGTATTTTGCCATATCACAGATTATTACAGCATGCAAGGTAAAGAAACTCAGCAGGGAAAAAATATAGGAAAGAATGAAAGAAATGCTAAATTTTAAATTTTGAAACCACCCACCCTACTTCTTATTGTTTTAAAATCCTCATTTAGGGTTCAGTATAGGGAACTGAAAGGCTGAAAAAAAATATTTTTAAAGCCACATAGTGTTATTTTCTGTAAAATGGCAAGGAGATTTTTAAATGGTTAAGCTTTTTGCATTCTAATGTGAGTACTCTGCCTTAGTATATAAATGAAGGGAAAATAAAAATCAAATAATAACTGATCTCTGCCATGGTGTCCAGATTAGAACCATGTTCTGTGCAGAAGTGATCGGCATGTAAGCCCTTCGTATCAGGAGATCTGTCTGGCACTCATCAGGCAGTGTTACTTGATCACAGCTGGATAAAAATGCACACCCAGGGCAAATCTGTAAACACCAGCTTAATCTGCATGGGAAAAGTTACTGTCATCTCCTCCGACAGAAAAAGCCTCCAGGACACATTCCAGCAGTAACAGTCACTTCAGTTTGTTACAAATGTTGTCAGATTTAGACACAAAACCATTATAGATGTCAAAAAGCTACAATTGAAAAAATAAATGTATTGCTTTTTAGGTATTTTATTTTAGAAAAATAAGGAAAGTCAGTAGTTTTATCACTATGACCAAAAGAGTGTGTGTGTTGGGGGGGAGGGTATCCCTATTGTACAGCACTAGACTAGCTAACAAGCTACGTTTCAGACTGTAATTCACAGTTCTCTATGATAGCTTCTTTTTTATATCAGGATATCTTAAAGAGATTTTTCCTTAGGGGAGGGATTGTAATTTGGATAATATTTTGCAGGAGTCTTCTTTGTGCATAAATTAAAAACAACTCTGTCTTTAGGACATGCCAAAACCTACTTTTGGCTTCTTATGCCTCTATCAATGGTCGTATTTGCAATTTGCATTACTCTTGTAATCAGCCCTGGAAAACACCCTGAATCACTTCATCATCAGAATAGGTATAAACTAATGGAAAAAAAGCCAGCCTTTAATCAACTCTAGACAGTTTAACTAAAATAATGCAGTTAGAGATTCACAGCTGGCTTGTCTTTTTCAAGCAGATATCCCCATTTCTTTCAGAGACATTATGCATATGTGCAAAACCAAAGCAGGCCTTGGGACTTGATTCAGCTGTCCAGGACTGGCAATGGGAAACTTTCGTTTAAATTTAATGTGAGCCGGACCAGACCCCAGTGTTCCCAATGTGAAAATCCTAATGCCACAAATTCCCTCTCTGACCTCGTATCTTCCCTTCCACCCTCCCATGCCCACACTTGTGCATAACAGAGTCTCAGAATGACTGGTTTCTGCAATGTCTTAAATAGGAGGAAAGGGAACATTGAGAAGAAAACTAGGTATTTGGGGCTTTCTTCAACCCAAGATTAATGTCAAGAGATTTTTCTTAGCATTAGTGTCAGTGCTAGCCACGAAAAATGATCCCATTAAAGGGCCCCTCATGAATAATTCATGAGGCCCAATTTAGTGTTAGTACTGAGGGTGAGAGATAAACAGGTGATAGAGTTTGCAGGGAAACCATTGCGCTTGGCATGGTCTTTTGGTGTTATTAATATTATTTTTTTCCTAAATCTCTATATGTATTAGAGGAAGGAGACATAACATGGTTTTTAAAACTCAGGTTACTGTTCAGCTTTGAGTTGAGGATCTATGTGATCTGTAATTCCAAATCATTAGTGATGAGCTATTCCCCCTAAGTGCATTAAAGTAGAAAGCTCCGTAGACAAGCTGGTAATTTAGAGGCTGTGTTTGGCAACAGGATTCCTCACTTTCCTGTTCTCTTCTAAATCCATTGTGAATATGGAAGAATAGTCACTGAATGTAGCAATTAAGGTATTTTTTTCTCCCCAAATTAAAAGTTACATTTTTGCAATAATTGCTGTAGTTGAATAATTTATATCCATTTAAATGGAATAGCACTTAGCACTGATGTTTACTGAAAACCTTTTTGGGTTTAGTGTAAAAAGGTGAAAACAAAAGTGGTGTAGAAGAGGTAGGGGGAGGCCTGTACGCATGAGATTATTATCATGCCTGTGCCAATCATCAGACTTCAATCTACAATTGACTTCCTTAATTTATAGCACGAGTAGGTATATTTCAGCCAAATAGAAGTTACAAGATGGTATTGGGGCTGGTTGAACCATCCCAGTTGGGCACAGAGAAAGTTCCTAGTAAGGCAGTACTAAGGAGTTTTTAATGTAAGCAGTATGTCCTGCTGATTATCATGCATTTAGAAAACCAAAAAGTAGAGACAAGATGCACAGTAGCTAAAGGTGACTGTGTGTCGTGCCTTTTCCATGCTGTCCCTCGTAAGGCCAGACACAATTAAAATTTTTGTGCCCATGCTGTGCCTGTGATCTGCAAGCTTCTTTCTTTCTGACCAAGCTAAGCATGGGGAAGTGATTACCAAACACTTGGTGGGTTTGTTTCATACTGTATATTTTGCCCTTCTTACTTTTAGTTAAAACACCAATAAAAAGATTAATTCAAAATCCCTGCTAACTCTGGATGGACAAAACAAGACACAGCTGACTATACACATGCTTGTGGGCCCTGACAATGTGATTGTTTCCATTTTATCATACCAATTTTTGCATTCAACCATAGGATATTATTCTGATTTGCACCAGTATAATTCCATTGCTACATCCACGTTGCAAGGAAGGCAAGTGAGATCAACATCCGTCCTCCTGTGTTTACTTTGATAAATATTTACTGAAGATTGAATTCTACCAAAAATGCCACTAGGATTTTGCTCTAAATAAAAATTATGTCACTGGACTTGTGGCCTCTATTGCCAAGATCTGTGAGCTGTCAATCCCAGATGCTCATTCCCATGCAGTGACTACGGTTTGCATGGTTGAGCTGGTTTAATCCAAAACTAGGATGTCTCCACCAGTGAGTGATTGGCCTAGAGGCACGAAGTGACAGGACAGTACTTCAAAATTAATTTACTTAAGTGATGTTGCTGGTCTTTCTAGACTGGTCACCTCTGTGGGACATTGGTTTTATAAGCTAAATGCACATTTCTCAGTGTATAATAATCACTATCCCCTTAAGCCCCATAGGGCGACATAAATCTACTTTAAAAAAATTCTGTAGTGACATGTCCATGCATATGATAGTTCAAGTTCCTATAGTAAAAACACCATCAACTCTCCAAGTTTCTGTTCTTGAAAACAACACCAATATATTGCATTTGCAGTAAAAAAGTTGTATTTTTGTAACTGCTTCATGAATCATTGCAAAAGTTGAGCAAATAAAAATATTCTCTGCTTTGAAATTTATGTTTTATCCTCAAAGTGGATAAAAAAAGAAAGGGATATGCAGTCTTGTGATCCAGATGTTGAAGTGAATAATGATACAGCACACAGAAAATAGGTTTAAAGCATCAGGCTGCAAATGCATTAACCTAATTTTAGAATTCCATGCCCCAATCAAACAGTCCCAGGGTCTTAACTGTAGAAGATATGGCCTCATGCCGATGACAAGAGATGGTTTTCTTTCTACCTATGCTCTTCAAGTCACCTGGGAGATTCATCTCATTGCTCAGCAGGAGTAAGGACAGGGATAATGGATTCTTTTCTCTTTACTAGGCTTAAAAGGTTCCTCCTGCTGCAAGGATCATGGTCAAATATCACCAGGGCCCCAAACCTGAGTTTACCTGGGGATCTACTCCATGGATTTGTTGAGAAGCTAAAATCGTGATGATGGCACACAGTTATCCTCCTGCCCCATGCTCCTGCAAGACCCCACAGTGAGTGGTACCTTTGGCAATGAGGTTGGTTGTTTCCTTCCTTGCAAGGAAGGTCTTGCAAGAAGGGAGTAGGCAAGATCCAGTTTTCACTGCAAGAATGGTCTTCCTCCCTCCCTCTGAGGCATTACAGGCTTCTGGGAGTATATTTGCTTGCTTCTCTGGTGAAGCGCTATTCCTCAGGAGCAGGAAGCGTGGCATTTTGATATACTGACATTTGGGTATACCTTTCTATTCTAAAGATGATTCTATAGCTCAGTTGTACAAAATATGTGTGTTGAATATATATTCATTTCTTTGGATAGTTGATAGCTATGTAACCTCTGCTGTATGCATTTTTTCAGGTATCAAAAATATGCACTTTTGCAAGTTTGGGAGCATCTGTGTTTTCTGTTGCATTTTTTGAGGTGCTGTGTAAACATTATTCTTCTGCAAAAATGCTTATACCTTGGATTATGCTTGGCACCAATTTACATTGTAATATTACTGACACTGCCATTTAATTTGCCTAGTTGCCTATGGTCTAAGTGTAGGTAATTTACAAACCTTTAACAATGTTCAGCTTTCCTAAATGGTAGGGAGAAGTGCAATTATACTTAAAATGCACTGGTGCACTATGTGTCAGCAAAAAAGGACCTACAAAAGACATAATTACAATGTAATTGCACACAAGTTCATGAAGTAAACATACATTATTAGAAGGCACTCATCTATTCAATTTAAGTGACATTACAGATAACATATTGCATAAATAGGAAGCCATTTTGTGACTAGTTAGTATAATAATAGGAGTTGAAATTAAAATGTGGTATATGTATTCCTAAGAGCACTTCAAGCTTAGCATCTGCTCTATAGTGGCTTGCATTATGCTCCATTTCCAGTTTTAAACATTTGAATATTCTCTAAAGATATACACCAATAAATAATGACACTATTTGGTACCTCCTTAAAAAGAAGTTTCAAACAAATGTTTAGGCTGCCTAAGGCTATTTTTAACCAAGAAAAATCTCAGAAGCAGGAAATGGTCAGAGACAACAGGGAAAATTTTCAGCAGTTGTTTTTGATGAGCAAAATTGTCCAAAACTATGCAAAAATCAAGCTCTATTTAATTTTTGGTCATTTGAACATCACTGTAACA
Organism: Numenius arquata; assembly: GCF_964106895.1. Taxonomy (NCBI): domain Eukaryota; kingdom Metazoa; phylum Chordata; class Aves; order Charadriiformes; family Scolopacidae; genus Numenius; species Numenius arquata. The sequence continues at coordinate 15,418,219 of NC_133584.1, forward strand.
AAAGCAGTATTACTGCAGTCCACGCCCCATTCCAAATGTACATCCAAAGGTAACCACCAAAGATGCAATATCAGCATCCTCTTGCCTCTGCTTGGTGAGACGTGGGTATGTATGGGGGTCAGTGGTTATCCTACATGGCACCAGGCAGAGGATCTAAGGTGTCTGCAAACTCTCATCTTGGAGGCCAAAACTGCATCCTGAATTGCGCGTTTTAGGCAATTTGGCCTTGTACCTCTTTAATATATAGCTGTTGAATATGTATGTAGATTAGGTTTGGTCACTGGAAGTGAATGGTCCCCCTGGATCACATCCCCTCTGAATTTTCCTCCTGTGTCTGACAATTTCTAGCAGGATAGACTTTGCAGGAATTTCGGGCAAATAACTGACTTATTCTCATAAAACCTCTGGAATACCCCATATCCTCCTTAATTGTTTTGTTGGTTTTCCTGCTTGCTAAGGAAGCAGTGTGGATCCGATGTTCCCGGTCCCTTGATGAAGCAATTCAGCTCTTCCTGCAACGCCCAGGACATGTTATGCCCCATCTCAGCAAGAAGGTAGAGCCAGAATTGTGAGTTCAGGGCCTGTATTGTTACCAAAAGCAAAGTTTTCCCCTTAGATTATGCTTGTGTTGTTAAGGACCTAATTAGTGTAAAAACCCATTTTATTTAAAAAAAAATAATATTCTTTATTATTAAGCTCTTGTTATTTTCCGTGCTCTCCCAGTGAAAAACACAGTTCAGTTTGAAAGTCAGGCAAATATCTTAAGGCTGCTGGAGCCAGCTATTTAATGTTTTACTTTTCTCGTGTGACCTTACAAGCAGTCTGTCACTGTGTAGGTCCAGAGTAGATTGTTTACTTTTAATTTGCTCATAACAGCCTTCCTTGCCAACTTTTACAAACAATGTGATATCATAGATTTTTACTTGGGATTCCACTCTGTTGAACACAGCTCAGATTTTTTTTTTCTTTTCACTAGATAAATATAATAATGGATTACAAACTTGTTAAGTATTTCCTTTTGGAAAACATTGTCTGATACTTGATATTGTACCAGGGATCAACCTAAATTGGTTTAATTCCTTGTACCTGCTGTGTAGTTAGATGAGATCAACTAGACAGACCTTTCCCATTGGTTAAAGGTCAAAAATAGCCTAAAGACATGTTGTTTACAGCACATCATATTGAGAAATATACTTTTCATAGAAGGCATGACTATATTTTCATTAGCAGTGATAAAAAAAGCTTAAACAGCTCTGTGGATATAATTACAGAGGATTATTTTTAATCACAAACCTATTTTTAAGACAATGGAGAAGATAAATTTTACCAGAGAATATTTTTATTATTATTTTACTATAATTATTACTAGATTATATAAAATGTTTCTTTATTTCCTGGTATTTGAGTATATTTGAGAAACCCCAGACACTTCAGAGTAAGAGTCTTATTCTGATGACTTTTATACAACTGTAAATAACTTCACTGATGTCTGGCCCTATGCAAAATTATAATAGAGTCCCCGATGGCTGGAAATGATGACTGACGTTGTTGGGTTTTCTCATTTTAATTATTGTTAGATGACAAGATGGAAACTAATCAGTTTATTTAAACTTTTCAAATTATTTCATCATTGCAAAAACAATGACATTATTAACAAATTTTTTAATGCTTTTTAAGGTAATTTTATAAATGTTTTATAATCTTTCTTTTGCAGAACTGAATTGCAAAGATTAAATTGCAAAGAGTGTGAGTTTTTTAAAAACTCAAGTTTAAAAAAAGACACACGCAAAATTAAGAAATATAAAGGATGGGTTGTTGGGGTTTTTTTGGATGATGCCTTGTATTTTACACTGATCTATAATGGTTGGGATTCAACAGTCACCAAAATATTGATATCATCCTATTTTCAGACATTGATATTACTTTTTACCTTTTTTTAGGAAAAGTTCTCAAAATTCTTTGCTAACTAATATAAACATATCAAGAATGCACAGCAAGCACTTTAGCATTAGATTTTATATTTAGTATATATAGTTTCATATGCAAAGACTTATTTCTATGATATTTTCTACAAAAGAGAGATATTACAGGTTTTTCACTTTTCTTTTATACTGGAGCCCAAAATTTCAGTATTTTTACTTGACAATGGTTTATATGAACGTACCAAAACATTTGAGGGTTTTCTTGAAGCATTTAAGCTGGAAAATAGCTTTTTTATTAGGCTCAAATGTTTCATGTTGACAATTTCAAAACAAGTCAGTAATGTTTTTTATTTCAGAAGTCATGTTCATTGGTAGGTGACTACTTCATTAAGCTGGCCTTTTATTCTGATGAGACAAAAGAAAAGGCTTGAGACTCAGATGTTACCATTATTACTTTAAAACTGGGGGTTGCGTAAACCTAAATTTTTAAATAGTGTGCTAATATTAACTAGAATTTACAGCAATGATGGAAGCTATTCACATGCTGTGGCTGAAGGACCTGGATTTAGAAGCCTGTGGTCCTTCTGTAGCTGTGGAAGACACAGACGTCTCCAGGGTAGGATTTGTCAAAGTTAAATAATTACAGGATTTCTTTGCAGGGAAAAGGGCTGCTCAAACGGACCATGTCAAACAGCATAATACTAGTAGAGTGAGAGTCATGTCTATAAGATACGAAAAAGATGAAGGTTTTGCAGTGAGGTATTAGTTATATGGTAGATAGCATGCCAATGATGAATTTCACAGACAATAACCTATAAAGTCCAAATGCAGTATCTGAAGTAAAAATGGACATGATTTTTCCAAAAATAGAGACATTGTTCTGTGGTGTTGACATCCTCCCAACAGTCATATCTGTTCACACAAGTCATATTTGAGAAGAGGGAATAACATTTTCAGTTTTATATGGCTTGACATTTTCGGAAGACTAGACGGGGGAAGATCTGGTAATCCTGCAATTTACAACATTAGATAATTAAAGCACTGAAGAGGAGGGGAAAAAAACAACAAAATGATGATGAAGAGTGACTTTCAGACATTTGTGATGGCAAACTTGCCTCTTATGTGAAATTTCCTGAGATTTCATAAAAGATATGTGCTCCAGCCTTGAAAAGCTTGATTTTATTTCAGAAGAGAGCTCTCAACTCCAATGATCTCCAACCAGCTACTTGACAAAACACCCTTACGTGATGACTTTTGAGGTGCTTTGGCAAATCGTGATTAGCTAATTTTTTGATGCATTTATTGGTACTGGAAGCTACCAGCGTCCTAAGATGTGAGAACAAAATCAATAGTAATGTCAGATAGCATACAATTTTTGAATATTCTTGATGATATCTTAAATTCACTATTGTGCTTAATTGTTCTTGGCTTACCTTTTTAAATGATTGTTTAACAAAAATATTGGTACATATATTAAAACAGGGCTTAAATGCAAAGAGTGGATCTTAAACGTTCAGCAGGTGGTCAGTATGTGTCTAACATGGACAGCAGAGTCCATGTTTGTATTTTATATGACAAGAAGCAGTAACTTGGTAATTAAGTAAATATTGTAATAAGTATGGCTCTGACATCCACTTGAAGCTTATAACTCCCCAGGGAACAGATGCTTAATTTGTGGCCGTGATAATAACAACCTAATGAACCTCCCATCTTACTGGATAGCTTAATAAACTTCAAAGAAAACAAAACAAGAATCTATGAGTAAAAGTACATCCTTAGCTTTTCATTAAACAAAATGAGCATGAGTCAAGGCCCAGCATGGCTTCCAAAGTTAAAGCTACCAACTACAAAGCAAATGTATGCAGAGAAATGTACAACAAAAGACATAGCTTTTAAACCTCCAGTTGAGTTTCCATAAATGTTGCTTACAAAAGCTACCATTCTCTATGTTAACAAAAAGTTGTGGATATGTTCTTCACTAAATCCTCTTTTCCCATATAATCCACCTTGTGCACTTTATCTCAAGTGTGTTTTATCTGATCTAATCCTGGGCTCATTCATTCTCAGATAGAAGCAACAGGATTATTTCACACTTAAACTAGGCCCAATGTTTCTGTGGGTCCATAAGAGGACACCTGGGTAATGAGAAATTATCTATGGAACAAAAGATTAAGCAGGTGCTAGGAAAAAAATAATTCTTTCAAATACAGCAATTTTTAAGGAAAAGATAAAACATTTTTATTCAGAAAAATGTTCATAGGAGGCACTACATTTTAAAAGGAATGAGCTTACACTATATTTAGTACCAATATTACTTGGCACAAGTTTTAGTAGAAAAAAACAAATTCTGTTTCACTCACCCTAAAGTGACATTGATTTCCCTGGAGTTAATCTGGATTTTAATGGATGTAAAGTGTGCAACATACAGGATACATCAGAGCATGAGTTTTAACCAGGCCAAAGACACCAGTCATACCCAGTGATATATTTCTTCCTTGTTCTACCAGCCTTTATTTTAGGACACTTTCAGTTAGGGGGAGGAAGAGGAGGAGGGAGGTTTCATGGCTCAGTAAATTAGCTTCAGATATTTTTTTTTTCTTTGCAGTACTGGGCAAGACAACTCAGAAATAAAATCAAAGCTCTCTGTTCCCCCCCACAAAGTTGTGGGACGTGGATTAGTATGAACCAAATTCAGTCTCCTTTGCTTGACTCAGCAGAAACATTACATAAAAAATTTATATGTGCATGTGTATCTATATCTATTTCATCCATATCTATTCTTATATCTATAGCTAAATCTATGTATCTATGTCTGCGCATCTCCTTTGGCTTTTAGAGACCACAGGATCACCTCAAATATTGTCTTCTACCTGTTTCCAGTGTGTATCACACTCTTGATGTGAAGGTGTGAAAGCAGAGCAACAATTTACTGTTTTAAAACACTAGACCAGTTCCTCAGGAGACATAAACTGGTATAGTATGTCAGTATTTCCTAATCATTCCCTCCTTCCCTTTTGTCATCAGCCTCCTCGCAGACCAGTATACAACAGCAGAGAATTTGTCCCTTAATTTCATGGGCGCAGTGGGACCATGGACTGATGACGTGAATTTTGGAGCGGTGGTCTTTTGACTTTTCTTCTCTCCAAAGAAATACAACAGAAGTACAGTATGTAAATAGTTTCACAGGATTCAAATGAATACATTAGTGAATTATTACACTAGAGATTGAAGACAGATACACATTAGAAGGAAAAAAAAAAGAGTGGACGCAATCTAAATCCTCAGGTCTCAGGATACAGACTAATCTTCTGCTTAACTGGCTAATAGGGAAGAAACGTCCAGTAGGTTATCATACAGCTGCACAGTAGAGGTTTTTTTCTGTTTTCCTTTGTAATATGACATGACATGATGTCAGTCACAAACCAAAAGATGGAATGGCCAACAGATGCAAGATTTTCATGATCTATGTCTTGCTCAGGTGTAAAGATGAATCTGGAATTTTCACTGGGCTTGTAGTTTTGGCAGGTAGGGCCCCACTGCTGTGAGATTTCAGCTTCTCTGGATTATGCAGGGAAATAAGATTGTTCAGTGCCTTGCAAGGCTACAGATCTATGGCTTGATAGTAGAAAGCAAGACTACCAGATCCAGAAGTGTGTTTTCCTAAAGCACCCAAAAAAGTAGTCTAGCTGTAACATTTTAAGTTATTACTTAACTCATGATGTATACTTTGTAGAAGTAATGATGCCTTAGCAATATGAAGGTTCAGTGTGGAATTTTATTATCAAAGCTAAAATGTTATATTGAGAACTGAAGTGAAAAGCTATAAATGCTTTCTCTTTTGAATCGTATACAAGTGCAGTTATATTCGTTCTCAAGGCTTACAAGCCACTTTCAAACTGACTTCTAGGTGAATCTGTATGAATAACCATTTTTTTAAGTGTATTTCCATATAGGCTGAAAATAAATGAATAAATAAATAAATAGATGTACTACTATGTAGATGGAAAAAATCAATGTGACTTAAAAGTTTCTTTGTCCCAAATCAAGTTCTTGTGATCCTTTAAATACTTCAAAAACATGACATGAAATAAATGGAATCAATTTATTATTTTTTTGTGAAAATAATGAAAAGTTTCAGTTTAAAAATATTTTTTCCCTGATTGTGTAGAGGCATTTTTCTAAGTGGAATAATTCCCAAATTCATTAACTGAGAATGCTTGCTAAACTTTTGGGGTTTTTTTTTTTGTGGGGGACAGCTCATTTATGGACTATTTTATCTGACAACTTAATGCAGCATATTCTCCCCCAGATATGCTTCTGTTAAGATCCTGTGGATAACAGAAAAATATAAGCACGAAGAAAGGCAAAATCAGAATAATGCTAACACTGGTGAACGATGGTATGAAAAGAATACTCATTTTTCTCAATAAGCATTTGGCAGTATGGAAACAGTTTCTTTTACTTTCAATAAGGCAAGCTTTGCTCACCATCTTGGTTTCCCCAGCTCCTCCCAGCTGGTGGGACAATCCCAGCACACTGACCAAAAGGGTGGAAAGTGGGAAAATAGAGTAAATAAGGAAACATCCAAATCACAATAAAGTGCAATTAATAGTCTTTTTAGAAATGACTGAACATGGAGCAGCAATTCTGTGTCACCTGCAGGAATTCCTCTGACCAAGGACACATGCAGACAGATTTAATTAATTATCCTTCTCAAAAATGGGAACAGCAGTTCAGTACCTGCAGTTTAGGATTATTTAACCCAGGATCTGTTACCCAGGATGTACAGAGAAAAAGATCATAACAATTTTTTTTACTTGTCATCTGAGAGCAGTTAGCAGAAATGGAAACAAAGTTAGGCCCATTGACTAGGTAAGACGAAATTTTAGATTTACTTAATGTGTACAGTTCCATATTAATTTCACAATTTACACAATATGATGTGAAAAAAGATAAATATCAATAGACTTTGAAGATCTCAAAGCTTTTAAAAATATACTTTAAAGACAATTTTTTCTTTTTACCAATTTCACAGTAATACATATTTGTCAATATAAAGGGTATTTATTAACCCTATGTATGTATTTCCATTTCTTTATGATAAAGTGTTACTTCAAACAGAGCTAAGATATGTGACTGTACGACTTCAGGCCCCAAAATAAACACTGAAATTACATGAAATTCAAGCAAATCAGTTAACTTTCCTGTTTCTTTCATAAAGTTCCAAAAATACAGCAATTGAGAAGTGACAATCAGAAAATGTTTCATTGAACAAATATCACCCTTAAGCAATCAAGACTCAACAGAAAAAAAGAAATCTGTTTGCTAAGGGTCATAATTTGTGTATCAGTTGCTTTTCTCCTTTAACTGAATAATGCAATAAAAAAATTGCTATCTCTCATGGAGCAATGCAACTGCTTTAAAGCTGATAATCCTTTACAGCCTGGTTAGAAAAAAATATCCTTTGAAACAGTGTTTCAGAACCATTATGGAAAAAAATACTATACTGATATTGTCAGGCTTAATTTTTGATTAGTTAAAAACAATTTGTTCTTTCTTCTGTGTAATGCGCCTCCACCTATGCAAGGACCCCTACTTACAGTTTGGATGTGAAGTTTAAGAAATAAAAAAATGACTTGCAAAGTGATACAGTGATAAATAAGACAGAGATGGGCATATCTGTATATATATTAAAATATATATATACAATTATACACTATAACCCATCTATCTCTACACTATGCTGTTTGCTCTTCTGACCAATAGATAGTGGTAATTATCTGTGTATAGGTACATGTATGAGAAAGGGAGAACAGATGTCCATGATTATGTAAGTTATGGTAATTAACAGTACATAAATGAAACAAGTTTGTTTTTGTTGATGTGTCACTTGCACACTGCTCCTCTTGAGCATTGGGTTACATCCTGTACACGATCGCCTTATTGTCTACTGTCATAAAAATTCCAGTTCTGTTTCTGAGCAGTCACAGAATGGGACTTGCCAGCTGTCATGGAAAATGTATTCAGTTTCATTTCCACTTAATTTATCTAATCTTAATTCTATTATTATTTTATTACAATTATTTAAGTGCTTGGGGCAACAATCTAAAGTAAAAACAAATAAACAGTAGGAGTTCCAGATAATTTGTAAGTGATCTGAAAGGTCTAATGGAAACAACATCATTATTGCAGTTTTATTTTTTGAAAGGTTAATATTATAGAAGCTTCATCATTGCTGCTATAGTTAACAGTCTGTCAACACTGACATGTTAAACTCCTGCTTCATGAGATTAATGGCTAAACTATAAAAACTCACTCTGGACAAGTTAAAAAAAAAAAAAAGTTGTGAAATAGTTGTTCAAAATTTTCAATTTCAATTAGATGTTCAAAACCTTGTAACTACATGCTCCGTACCGCCTTCATTTTCAGCACTATCAACTTGAAACAGAGAAGAGCATCCAAGCCCCTGATTAAGTTGGTTTCTGTTCTGCTCAACACTTTCACGCAGAGGCACCTGCTTGCTTCCTTGTCTGTAATGAAATCTGAACACAGGCTTAAAGATCCGAAAGTCCAAGTGTTGCAACGAACTGAGATGAACTCGTGGCTTCCCATCCTGGGCTCAGCCGCTCATCTCTCCTCACTCTCTTCAGCAAAAAACGTGAGTAGCTGCATTAAAAGCATAGCAATCGTCCATCTCGCCTTCAAAGCATGCGTTTGTTGGTTTTGTGCTTAATCATAACCGTTAGCTTCCATTTAATCTCTGAACCTAGTCACCGCTGCTCTCACAAATGTGACACCCACCCCGACTGCTGAGTCTGTGCAGCCACAGAGCCCTTGTTACCACTCATTTTATTTCTCTGTCACCTTTGTTGCCTTGCCTTGATCCTCCCCATAACATGGCTGGTTCAGGGTACCTTGCAGAGAAATTTGGGTTCTCATTTTCTCTTTCTAATGCAATGAGTTATTTATTTCTGACATCCTAATCTGCTTTTAAGATCTTTTTTTCTTTTTGTCCTTCTTTTTTTACTCGCCCTTTAGACAGCATGTTACATGTTTCACTGTGTTTATGTGGTATATATATATAACAACTATTCTAGAAATTTAATGTAAGAAGCATGAAACTATTAAATTCCAGTAATCTGTTGGTCACATAATCAAATAGTGGTTTAAGTTCATCCCCTGTGTAATAAGATATTTAATTTGGTTAAGAAATTACTGTAAAGTATCCTGGGCCTGATCTAGCCATCACTGAAGATGGTGCAAGGTTTTCTAGCAATAGAACGTAACGGGAATCTATTCCTATTATCACTAAACACGAAAATGAATGGCTGAATCTGGGGCAACAAGAATTCAAATGGAGGGTTTTGAATGACATGTCGGCTTCTAACTTCTGGGAATTTCAGCAGCATTCAGCATTTCTTTAAAAGAAATTTGGATTTAACTAGTGATAAGCAGCAGCATCGTTACATGTCTGATTCTTCTCTCCACCTGAGAGGAGCCGCAGGAAAGGAAGACAAAATTCCAGAGGGGATGACTCCAAAAGCGGTTTATTTAGAAACTGAAACTTGACTTTGTTTTCTTGCAGAAACCAAATGTGTTAGTTTGGTTTGGATACAGTCTATTGACAAAGGGTGGGTTGTTTTTCCTTTTCATCTAAACCTGATTGTGGAGATAGAGAAAAAATAATCTGTCCTGAGAGCAAACAATGATCCAAACTCATTGTTTGCTTGAAATGGCTGACCTTGCTAGGAAGAAATATCTGCGCAGATGATCATGCCTCCAGAAGTAGTTGGGGAATCCTGGCAAGGAACTCGATGCCTGTGGGAGCAGTTGCAGGGCTCTTTGTGCTGTGATCCAGAAGCTGTGCAGTCCTGGTAGGCAAGCGGTGTGCCTGGGGAAGTCTACTCTGCAGATCCTGGCCCACTTCTCCTCCTATTGAAGTTCTTCTGAGGGGAACCGATATTCTCTCTCTCCAAAGGGAGTAGGGAAAGGCACAATAAGACAAAATCCATGCCCCCTGTAGTGGCACAGCCTGCCGCAGTGCAGCGCCTGGGCAGGTGGGAGCTGTGCTGATGGTCACCCTGTCCATGGGCTGGAGCATTCATCTCCGACCCCGTTTTCTCACAATGGACGCTACATTTCCTCCTCTGGTTGGCATGAGAAAGCTGTGAGGCTGTGACACAGAAATCACCTTGTAGCTTGCTATTAAGAAAGTTTAGCAAATTGACTGCTGCTAAAATAAGAGATATGAAAGTGCCATCTGCAGTTCAGTCACACGGGGCAAATCTCGCAGGCCTTACGCAGTCAGAACACCCATGGAGCACACACGGCAGGAGCTGACCCGCAGGATAATAGGGATGCATACTGAATGAATCGGAAGTAACACCTGGCCTTTGTCTGGAAAATTACCATTTTTTTAGGCCAATCTTCAAAGCTGAACATTTCTTTAGGACTCTGGAGCCATTGAGGAGGCAGACAAAAGGAAGAGAGTCATGGAGAGACATGTAAAAGCTGTAGACCCAGCAGAAAGGGCGGGAGGGTATGCAAGAAGGCTGGGGGAACAGGAGTTAAACCCTCAGTGTGAAATTCCAGTTCATCCTGTGCAGATCAGTTTTTCCAAGGGTGAAAAGAAAATTAATTTCCCAATGCATTTAAGTGATTTCATTACACAATTACGTGCTTGCCTAAACTTTAGCCGCATACTGTTACCCATCCTTGCAAGTAATCAGTTTTTGGTCTGTGTTTTACAACAGATACTTAGTTTAAACATGAAATACATTCATGTCTGTGGCTGCAGAGACACATTCATCAGACTCTTTGCACTGTTTCTTGTTCTAGACTTAGGGAATGCATCTTTTCTGGATAAACATATGTACCGTAGAGGAAGAATGCCTTATCTTTAGAAACAGCCAAGATACATTTACTACATATATCTAACTAACAGAAAATGCCACTCTTCTACATTAGCACTCAAGTTTCCAAACAGTTGCTCAACTCATTACACTCAGGTGCAAAAGAAACCATTGCACAGTTCAATTAGAGGGGTGTATGCAGAATACGTAGCAGTTGCATTCTCACAGATATCTCGCTCTAGTCTGAGACTGATCCATCATAACATATGAGTAGGTTGAAGTTGGTAGAATGATGCAAATGCTTAAGATTTCACAGTTTCTCAAATGCTTACTTTTCTGGATCAGGCTCTTGTGAATAATTGGACCTGCAACTTCTCAGACTTTTTTGGGGGGTGATCAGGTCATAAAAATGAGAATGCCATCTTTGTAGAGACTTAGCAGTCACAAACTGCAAGCTGATCATCAGCCTAATTGCGTGTCATCCTTTCCTAAATCAGATTAGTCACAGATGATTATCGATTGAGCCCTAAAATACTGATGTAGTTTGAAAATATACAAGTTTTTATGAAGGTTGTTTTGGAGGCCCAATAAAAACAAAAACCAAAAACATGCTAGCTTTTAATATATCTGATGCCACTGCCTAGCAGCTAAGAGAAAACATCAGGGAGAATTTCTGTGTAAAGTTACAATCTTTTCAAGAACAAGTCAGCTAGCTGACCTACAGTGCTGGAACCTGCTGTCATTGCCAGCAGCCACCCTCAATATTTTTACCTTGTTTTGTCTTCGCTATCTCACAGCTCTGTGCCAGCTATGAGTATTTTGGGTAAATTATGCAGTTTTGATTTGCACAGGCAGGGAAAAATCCATCTCACCTGCTGGTGGCACCAGGCCTACCCAGCCTGAGTTTTTCTGGGCAGTTTGGTGTGAGCTGTAGAGGTTACATCAGCCTCCAGGTTGGCCCAATAGCCTCAGAAAATCTCTACAAGCATTTAATGAACAACAGGGTGCTACTGTCCTAGTAAAGCAAGCCTGTGCATAGGTATTTACTCAACAAAAATATTTTTAAGTTTAGTACAAAGCAAGGATCTCAAGCCACAGTTTAACATCCCAGTGACATGCCACATTAAATTAGGCGTAGCTGCCTCAGCGCTTTCCGTACAGTGTTAGTCACAACTGTGTGTTACACCTTTGCAGAGATACTTCTTGAGACAGGAAGTATATAACAGGTCTTAGTGCATAACAGGTTCAGATGTATAATATGTCTTGGCTGAAGAAATAATTTTTAGTTTATGTTTCTGTTCATCTATCTCTTCTACTACCAGAATTGATTTTTCCCCATATTAGTCTCTCAGTCCATAATTAAAGGAGCAGATCTGTCTATTTATTTTCTGAGCACCTGTTTCCTGTTTTGAAATGTAGGGTAAGAAATAGTGTATATTTTTTTCCTGAGGGGAAAATCCTTTACTCCTAGAGCACAAATAAGGTTGTTTATATTTGCCTCAAGTGCCAGAACTTAACATACTTATGCTCTAGTTATCCAGCTGACATTATGTATTTATTAGATTTTTAGTACAGTATGTGGCATTATAATCAATGCACTATTGACAAAAGCACTTGGATCACATACTATTTATTTAATTTACTACACTGACTCTCATTTAGTAAACTTAATAGATACACTGTGTTTTCCTGGCACATTCAGATACATTATTCAGAAAGGGCACATGGATTGCACAACAAACCACTCTAATGTCTAAGTTATGTCACAAGCCTTTCTGTAAACTGTTGATCATTAACCTATTCTCTGCTGCAAACCTAGCTTGCTGCACGTGTTGGGCAGTAACTTGTGAAGTTTGGCCGTAGTTATACAGCTTTTTTAATGTCTGCTAGCGTCATAACACAAGAAGCATTTTATTGTAACCTGCAGGCACCATAAATACTAAATCTCCTACATTTTTATAACTCGTTATATCAAAGGCAATCTGATTGTCACTCTTTTGCACATAGGATTCTCCCATTAGTAAGCAGTCTTATATTACAGGCATAAAACACTGTTAAGCGTTTTAGCTCTGCCAGACTAGCTGCAGCTGTGTCACATTTGTGTTTCCTTATTTTATGTGTGCCAGTTATCTAGATTAAAGTTGGAATAGCATAGCACTCCACTAGATGACAGGCTTGGTTTAAAGCCAGACCACTTAGTGATGCTTATCAAACAATTTTCAGCTACATACAGTAGCATAATTCAAAAACCTGAGAAGACTCTAAATTATCAGGCATGCCATGAGAGATCATTTCTTTTTTGGATGGAAGATTAAAATGTTCCCCTTGCAAATACGTGGAGTCTCCCTAGTTAGAGGCATCAGTGAAATACTCTGATTTCATTTTTTCTACTCAGTTTTGAATGAGTGTGTGGCCCTCATGGTTTTGGACACACACAATCTTACCCAGTCATTTGGGGTCCAAGATGGAAAACTTGTCAAATCAGTGGCCCATGAACTTCAGAAACTCCTGCTTTCAATAGCTCATTTTTCTGTTCTTTTTTTTTCTTATGCTCATTTAGTCTTTCTTTGCTTGGTTGTGGTTTCTAAGCTATTAATGACTGATTCAACTCCAACTGAGGGGCTGCCTTAAGGTAGCTATGCATTAACTTGCAACCCGCTTAGAAACAAGTTCACCTTGAGCTTCCCACTGGTTAAGGTGGGACAACCTGTGCTCATAGATCACCACGTGTATTTGCAGGAAGAGTGTGATTGCTGATTGTGACCCATCCTTGAGAGAGAATGCCTCCTGAGAGGCAGAGGGGGACTTATTCCTGTACGCTGCTGAGTGTTTAGACTGGTATCATGACCGGCCTTCTGGGTAGGCTATTATAGGAAGGAAAACCTGGTTTCACCATCCAATGCCCCTCATTATGTGGTTCAAGGAGCTTCTTCAAGATTACTTTTCGCACTAGAAAAGCAAATGAAGTAGCTTATGTGGAAGGTAGACTGCAACCTAGCTCTGAACCTACAGGTTTGTCTGTTGCTGCTGTGGGAAAGAAATCAAGAACTGTATCCTATACAGACGAAGAGGTTAACAGCCTTACTGCATCACTGCCACTTCTGTCACTGCTTGGGATGGATGTAGTGGCCTAAATTGCGCTTACAGCTGATTTCTTGCACATTGAGGAATGACAGTTAACTTGTGTTAACTTCAGAGAGAGAGACGAAACTCATTGCCTGGCCCTACTGAAGGAGAGGGAGAGAAACTGGGCTGCTCACTTGCTTCACCAACATCATGATTTGAAAGAGAAAGCTCTGAGTTAGCAACCTCATACCTCTTCACTCTTTTTGAGTGTAATACCTCTTCTGCTATATTGTAGTTTATAATAAACAAGCTATAAACAGCAGCAAACCATCTAGCACTTAGTAAAACGCCATAAATGAATGGTGTTAAGAAATGCCAGGTAACTTGAGCATCTGTAGCAATAAGGTTACAGCTGAAACCTTCCTGTGATAAAAGCAAAGAAGAAAAAATGTGTTTTGATGCTCAGAAAGGTTAAAGAGCTAATGGTATGATCTTTTCAAAGTCTGATTCATTCATTATTCTCTTCTCAGAACAAAAAGAAAACATACTCACCTGTCCTTTAGACTTAAGTTGTGTGCATTTATATTCGAACGTCTATTCAAAATGTACTGCACACTTCCCTTAGCAATATCTGTCAGTGTTTTAATATTACAGGCTTGATTGTTCACTTTCTGGAGTCAGTGGAAATTTTCCCACTGATATCAGTGACAGCAGAATCTAGCCCCTAATTTTTAGAGGATTGAAGCCATCCTTAGAACAGCGTATGCTCTACTCTCCACTTTCTTTGATGACTTCTAACATTCTTTTGATGTGGACTCCAAAAAAGACATTTTCATCTTTGGATATATGTGTTTTAAAAGATGAAAAACATTGAATACCAGAGTAAGAACATTTTGTGTTTCAGGCCACAATCCCATTTAAACCAAAACTTGCTAATAGCTATTAGATGAAAGAGAAGAAAATGTAGAAGAGTAAAAATGTTAGGCAAGCAAAATACATAACAACTAAACAGACACTCTTCAAATTCATGGAAATACCATACTGTTTGGATCGTAAGTGTAGACGCATGTGATATGCACTGACATAGCATAAAAATGTCACTTATGCCCTGGTGTCTGTCTACGACTATGAGCAGGATATTCAAGCAGAGGTCTTTTTGTGAGCATCTTGCTTCTGCTTCTCTGCATTCTGTGGAAAGATTAGTTAAGAAAAATGGATAGGGAGGTAAATGCCATTTATAAGTACAGAAACCCAGTGCCCTGGCATGCTGATGGTGGAGGGAGGGGTAGAGGCATGTCAGGATTAGATTTGCTTAGCGTTCACTCCCTCAGTGCTATGATGAGAATAAACTCCAATGAAGTCTACATTAAAAAAATAAACCCTAGAGAATAAACCTGGCTAGAGAATTGTGGAAGATGCTTGGCAGTCCTGCAAGAGGCTGAGCAGTCACAGCTCCGATTGACTTCATAGAATATAGTTGATGGTACAGTCAATGGAATGTAATCACATTGTTTAATGTAGTATGCTGGAAAGATGCTCCCATGTTACAATGATATGTTTAGTGTAAAAGCTGGGAAAGAATAGAGCAGGATAGAAAAGAACAGAAAAGAGTAGAACATAAGAGAGTAAAATTTTCTTTCAGAGGCTGGGGGTTTGACCACAGCTCTAAACTGACTTGAATTGCCTTTTTATTTTATTTTTTTCTATCTTAGTGATTAATTATTATCAAATATTCTTTAAGAGCTGTGACATCTGTTAAATGTAATTACTTTCTCTTCCATGTGTAAATCAAGATATTTCTTAAAAAAAGAAGCAGTTTATACTTAAATTAACTACTTTTATCTGCAATTTGCAAGTTAAGGTGTATGTAAAGCCTGTGGCTGTACTAAAGGCTCAGTTGTGCCTCCTAGGCACAGTGTTAATTAAAGGGTGTTGTGGATTCGTACCACTCTGAGGGGAACTCTGGAAGGGATTATACCTTAGAGAGGCACAATGCCTCCAGTGCACCACAGCATGTAAGTAAAATGCACATGCCGAGCACCACCCGTATTAACGTTGCTCAGGATCTCTGTGGGCCCATCTCCTTCCCACACCTCCTCATCCACTTTGCTGGGATTCACTCCTAGGGGGCACCGGGAAGGCGCAGTCCTGGCACTCCTGAACAATTCTTGCATGCCAAGGGAGAGGTGGTGCTGACATCCTTATCCTTGCTGATAACTATTCAAAGGCTGGATACAACCTGGTCAAGGATAAACAGAAATTGCCAAGTGTCATTCCCTAGATATACTTTCTCTTTTTACTCAGTGACAGGTCTTTTAAAGTCTGACAGTGTGCATGATGCCTGACAGCTTCTTACATCTTACCTGAACCCGTCCTACATAGCTGATTTTGAATAATTCTATATCCAGCGTCTGATTTTGTTCTCCTTGATATTTTTCATCAGGGATCATTTTTCCCTGGGGTATCTCTCTTGACACCAATGAAGTTTTATATATGATTTACCCCTGTGCAAATAAGAACCGCATCAGACCCATAGACCTTTGGTTTAAAATATTAACAGTATCCAAAGGACATATTCCAATCTCTATGTAAATAATGCCTGTGATTAATTTAATGCACATTTAAAGGTTTTTCAAGGCTGTATTACTCGCTGGATTAAATGTATGTTTGGGAAGTATATTATTGTTATTGTACATCCAATAGATCTAATTCAGCCCAGGGTGATTTTTTATGACCAAGTAATAGACCACTGAAAATAGGATTTATTATAGAAATGCCAAGACACTCTTATTTATAGTATAATAGTACAAATTGCCACTATAATAAATACTCTTCAGTTATCAAATCATCAGTCTTTTATGGTAACATTGACAAATGGTCCCATAGGCAGTATGCTATTACTAATGTAATGTATTAACTTTCAATTTTAAATTGGTTATTGGATCTGGAACAACTGTACATTATATGATGCAGTTCAAGTAGAACTTGTGACCTGAATTTGCATATCTTTACAGCAAAATTTGACTACACATAGTGCTTTAGACTATCTGCATATGCAACATAAGAACAGCATCACTCGCAGTCCACAATCCAACACAGATCCATAGATTTCATCCACTTCGAGGAAACTGTTACCTGGGAATGTCTAGAAGAAAAAGTTAAAAATCATGCTAAAAATTTTTGGTAAGTAATTGTCATTATTGGTCCCAAGAGAAAGCAGGTCAGTTGTTAAGAGTTGATGAAAACAAAGAAAATAAAATTATTTATTTATTTATTTAAATTCAGCTCCTTAATGGCAGGTGTTTGTTTCATAAGAAGCTGTTCACTGTTACTATACAAGGAACAACATTTAATTATGTATATTTGATCTGGAAAAAGTGCAGAACCAAGGTCCTTTGTAAGGGTTCTACATTTGTATAAAGTAAAATAAAATAAGCAGGCAGGATTAAGAAAATGTTATAAAAGTAAGCTTTGCAAGAAGTATTTATTTGAACAATGAGATTGACAAGTCTAATAATATGAGAAATATACACTTAGCAACTCTTCATAGCTTAGATCTGTGGTACTCAGCAGGTACATTTTTTTATCCTCAGTTCAGTCCCATGTTCCAGTATTAGAAATCCAAATAATTTAAATAATTTTTAGTCACAGAATGAGCAAGTGTCCAGTGCTATTTAATTTTATAAATTCTATTCTTCAACATAACCAGTAATTCAGAATTATAACTGTTCTTTTAATACATCAGGGCTTAATTGGAAATAACTGAAAGTGTTCTGTTTGTCTTTCTGGTCATCTGGATAATGTTTGTTTTATTTAAGAGAAATTTATCACATTCTTTCCAGTAGCTGGTTAACTGTGATCAGTTGGTGCCAAAGCACTGTAGAGATTTTAAAGGAAGCTAAGTAGTTTAGACAGTTAATTGGAAAAATGTAGTAATCACAGTGGGACATGGTGAGGATTTTTCTATGTCTTATGGTATGTCTTTTACTGACAAGATATACTCAGCACAAGAAACATTTTTCCATCATGGAGAAAATCATAGTTTCCTGCTCTCGGCTTACTCTCCCTCCAGCCTCACAACTCAACTAGAGCAGCTAACTGGCTGACCAAACTTAGGACAGCTGGCTATCCCCCCCAGACCACATTATAGTGTGGAAAAATTCATGCTGGATCTCAGTCAACAGTCTCTTCCCTGTCTGCCTGTCCACTCCCATCCAGTTAACGTGGTCTCTTTCATTCGGAAAGTCTTGCACTTAAAGACACAGCTTTATCCCAGGTGGAAATTCCAGGGCTTTTACACTCTCCACTTGAAAAACATTTAGATACTAAAATATATAGCCAAACAGATATTTCTGCAGTCATTTCTACTCACATTTGGCCAGCAGAGCATATCTGTAATTTTATTAATTTACATTGACATAACTTTAGACGGGGGATTAAATGTTCACAGCAAAGCATCATTAATAGGCAGTAAAAGTAGGTGTTTATGTCTGTCTATCTGTTTTGGTTTTTTTTCTTAGTAGAAAGCATCCCTATTTGTCCCAGCTACCTTTTCACACATTCATAAATAGTCATCTAAAGTGTAATACCCTTCAGTCCCCCTGTGGGAGTGTCCTCTCTTCAGGTCATTTAAACAAACTCTACAACTACAGGATACAGTAACTTAAAGTCCAGTTCAGCAGCCCTTGTCTCATCAAAGCTTTTGCCCAAATGAA
This sequence comes from Numenius arquata, assembly GCF_964106895.1. Classification (NCBI taxonomy): domain Eukaryota; kingdom Metazoa; phylum Chordata; class Aves; order Charadriiformes; family Scolopacidae; genus Numenius; species Numenius arquata. The sequence goes on from NC_133584.1 coordinate 15,436,774, forward strand.
ATCTTAGGTGCCTGATGGACCAGCAGTTGCTATGAAAATCAATGATCTGGCATTACCCAAGGCACCAGTAAGAGTCTGAAGCAACGCCTAAGTCCCATTCTACGTGTTGCCTACGTAAGAGAGTTTGTCACCAAGACTTCATTTTGAGATGGAACTTTTGACCTAGGTACAAAAAATAATTCCACACTAATTTACACCTGCAGTTACTTTTGGAGATGCAATTATATCTGCTATCCCAAAGCCAGAGGCCAAGTCAAAAATCGTTCTAAGATTCAGATGCTAAATGGATGGTGGTGATGTAAAGGCCTCGAACAGCTGCCCATGCTCAGTTCACACTTGATCCCAAGCCCATTGAAGTCACTGTGAATCTTTCCTTTGACGTCAATGGGCTTCAGATCATGTCCTGAGCAATTTTTTAAAAACCTCAGACAAATCAAAACCATTTCCTTTGGAATGAGACTGCTCACACCCCTTGGTGAAGACTATTTCCTTTCCAAACACAGCTTTCATACCAGAGTCACGTCAGCTGAATTTCTATTTTTACCAAAAGCTGCATTTTTTAAAGAAGCAGGAAGCATATTTTTTACTTATATTTCATCTATTAGCAGCTAAGCTGTTTTTGTTCAAACTTTCAAAAATATTCCCAGCTGGGCAGGCCAGACCTACACCCAAAAATGGGAAACATTTTAGAAAGTTATGGCCATTTAAAAAGACCTTTTTTTAAAATGGAAACTCCTTGCAGATTTAACCATAACAGCGACCGCGTTTTATGTGGTGAGGTGCTGTCCCAACACATTACAGCCAGTAGACTCCAGTAGAGTGTTTAGTCTCATAAAATACTTGATACTATAACAAATGTTATAATTTGTATAACAGAACTAAAATAGCATTAACTCTTATACAGAACACTGCACTAAATACTATATAAACTGATTTAGAAACGTTTCAAAAATGCAAAATGAATGATAAGGTATAGACTTGGGGAGAGTTGATCCACCTGCCAGGCACCATTTATGTATAACAGTTTCCTGAAAGTGATGGGAAGATTCTTGGATAATTTTGTCCGTGGAAAGCAATCCTTCTGATGACCAAGAGAAGAGTGAAGTGTTCCCCCTTTATTGAAGACTGTGAGAGTGGTGAATATGTGTTCTATACTGTTTCATCAACACAGCAACGGCCAGACTTAACTTTAAGACTGGTGTGTGCCAGTGTTGAAGTATATCATCCTTTCAAGGGATAAGGGTATAAGGTCTCTTTGCTTCTTGACCTGAAATAACCCTTTATGGTGATGGAGAGACTATCTCAATTAGATTAGGTGACTTACCACAGAAAAAACTCAACTTAGAAGATCTGTGTTTTCTTTTTCTGCTCAAGCACGGGCATGACAACCCCACCTCAGTGACGGCCATCTCCTGTTTAATGTGTGATTGCCACTTTACTCTGGGAAACAAAACTCTCTAAATGTTATTTCCTGAAGAATCTCCTAAGGGACACTTCTTTCCAAGTTCACCGCTGTGTTTCTGTTGTACTGGGCCTCCATCCCTTGTAAGAACATCTGTGTAAAACAGATGGATAAGGTGATCTTCATCTGTAGTCTCCCCCCATCATTTTCTGAGTATTCTGAAAAGACGTAGCTCTCAGGGGCCCCAGATCTGTGACTGATTTTGATGCAGGAGCAAAAGCACATGTTTTGCAGAGGAAGAATGTGGATCTTGTGGGATAACTTAGAATGCACAGTAGTCTTGAGTAGAAGATAAGTGAGATAAAGCCAGAAGATGATTCCCTGGAGCTATTAGAGGAATAGTTCAAGCTATATGGTAGACAATCCTGAGATGAGATAGCAGAATGGAGTACAGAAAGACAACCTAAGAAACCTCTTGAGAATGAAAACATCAACTAAGAAGCCTGACTGAAAACCATTGTCAACTACTGCTTCTGAACGGCATCACTTTCTTCTTCTACGGTAATGAAAGAGTTACTAAGAGGAAAATTTGTTGTCAAAAAAAAAGGTTTGTTCTAGAACTTTAAAGGGGGCCAGTATAAGGGACAGAGATGAGTAGGTTGCCATAACATGTGAAATTACCCCCAAAATACATACTGTGCCTCACATGAAAAACAAGCAGACCAGGAAGTACAAAATAAGCCTTGAAGGCAGTGCAGGGGGTCACAGGTTTTTTTGGTGTGAAGGTCTTAGTGGCCTCAGCTGATGTCAATTTAAACAGACAAATGATTACACCAGAGGCAGAAAAAATAATGTGGTATTATTCCCTGAGGTATCAATATCTCATCAGACATATTTTTTTTGAGTTAAGCAACAAAAGAAAAAGGAGTTGTGGGGAAGCCAAAAAAAAACCAAAATACCCCAGACCAAAACCACCACAGTTCCTCCAAGCATGCTGGTTGCCTGGCTTTATTATGTGCTTTTAATCCCACGAAAAAAAAATGACATGCTTATCCAGCTAATTGGGACCCTGCTTGCATCACGTCAGTTCAGGAATCCTAAAGAAAAGGGCTACAAATGCACACAAAAAGAGAACTTAAAAATAGGCAGTCATCCTGTGGGTTTAAGAATTTACCTAGCAGATACTGGATTCCCAGTCCTAACTCATTTCTTAAACTGCGCTGGTGAACATCAAAGGGTACAGCACAGAGCATGCCGAGTCCCAATTACACACCTCAAAAATAAATGTGACCTCAATGGAAAATCTTCAGAAATTCTAAATGAAATAAAGGCCAAGATTCCCAAATGCTCCCTGAAAAATATAGACCCTTTCTTCATTGATAGTGATTGCTTCATTAAAATACATAGTTGTTAATATACAAAACTACATTGCTCAGTGAAAAACTGTTTTAGAAATGCGTTAGAGCACATATAGATATTACTACTCTTTGCAAGATATCAGGAAAAGAAGTGTCAAAAAATTAATTTCAGTGCATTTCTGTTGTTTTTTAACAAGCCGTCTTTAGAGACAGGAAATCTTTTCTGAACGTGGCTCATGTTTCAAAGGAGAAATAGAGTTAGTACAAATAATTGGTGTGCGTTGAAGTCGGAGGAACATGAGTTGTTTTATTAAAAAAAAAGAAGTCTTTAAAAGCTGTGTAAACTCTCTGTAGCTAAATTCAAGTTCAAAGAGTTATGTCTTTCACATCATTTAGCAAAAAATCATGGCAACAACTGTACAACTGTCTTTGATTGTTGGGATTCTTTTTCTTTCTTCCCATAGTAATGAAGAGATTTTTCTCTACCACCTTAATCCAGTGCAAAGAAACAAACTAGCAACGTAGCCATAAAATTAATTCAAATAAATAATGAATAAGGAAATAGGCATAATAGCCTTTAATTTCACTTGGACATCCTCCCTAACCTTCATGCCAGTGCTCACATGCATATTCCCATCGCATATACTTGCCTTCCTGCAAGTACATCTGGTGAACTGGCTGTGGCAGGTGAGGGATAATAAAATGCCTTCTATGGTCACCAGCACACCCAGCATTACTTTCACGGAAAAACTTTCATAATGCTATGGCAGATATGTCAATACACTACCAGGGTAATATATATCAAATACATAGAAGTGTGTGTGTGTGTGTGTGTGAAATGAACTAGAATAGACCTTTCCTAAGGAAATTAACATAAACCAGAATTGATAAAGTGTGCTAAGCCTCTTTTATGATTATTTAGATTCTAGTCTGGTTGCATTGCAACTGAAAGTTTCTAGGGGTAAGAGATGTGTCAATACTGAAACACATAGCAGATTTCATGGTGAATAACTTCATTGCTAGCATAAAGTCTAATTTTGCAAGGCCAAATAATTGAAAGAAGGTTTCCTTTTATCATGTAATAAAAATAATCACTATGTTTTCATTTCTCCAACTTTGTCAGAGTTAAAAAGTGTTTTTAACTTGCTGTTCATTGCTCTCTAATTCCCTTCCTCCCACTGCTTTTCTGTTATATTTGTCTTTATTTTGTTTTCCATAGCATTTCTTAATTTATTTCTCATTTTCAACCCATGACCATAATATCTTTCCTCATTGTAATGGATTTCTCTGCTTTTTTTCCCTTTCTTTTATTTTTCATAGTTCTGTCCACCATAATTCTGTAATTTACTTTTGAAAAGAATGGAGCATTGTGCAAGTGAAGGGGGAGAATTTACATTAGATTTCACATTTAAAAAAAAACTGCTTAACTTTGAACATCACAGTCTAAAATCCTTCAACCACTCGTTAAGACCTTTTCTTTTAAATAAGCACCTATGAGTAATGCCCTTTAATGAGAACGTTTGTGTTATGTTAACACCGCTTTCTGTTGTGAAAAATAGCAGAAAGTCATCTGGCTTTGCCCACATTGGCAGCCCCTGGCTGCCAGACTTGAGGTTAGGTGCTGCCTGCACCCAGTGCCAAAAGAGACAAGGAGAGAAGTGAACAACGGAGATTGCAGGGCAAGCGCTCAGCAATAGCTGTGAGCCCCACTAAAGAAAATATTTATATGTAAAAGAAAACACGGATATTAAAGTTTTTTGGATAATTCTGCTTGATTAAGCAGTCATTATGCCTGCAGAGGGCTCTTATACATCTCAGAGTCAGGTGTGGTTGATCAAATATGGGCAGAAGCAGGTTTGGATACAGGATTAGTCAAACCTATAAACCTTTACATCAAGATAGGTAGCAGCCGCAGCAGTACTGAAGCTAAAACACAGAAATCACACAGCAGGGAGGCAATGCACAGTAAAATGTGAGGAGCTCTGAAGTGTATGTTCTTCTCTTCACTGCTCTTTTTTTTTTTTATTTTTTGCATGCTTTTGATCATTTCTAAAATAGTTGAGAACTGCCAGTTAATGCTGAATCCAGATAAATGACAGCAGTTTCTACGTGTCTTAGAACATGTGGGATGATAAAGGTTGCTTTAGGTAGAGACTTTTGCTGGGGGTTTTGCTACCATAAGGGCTAATGGTTTACTTTTTTTTTCCAGGAAATCTTGGATTGTGGACCACGGCTCATTAGTCATTCCTCGTGGCTCACTATCACCTTCAGCATGATCCAAACCACAAATGTGAGTCACTAATTATCTATCCTTTGTTTCATTAGGATCAAGCAAGGCATTTTTATGGTTTTCATTATTTTTATTTTTTTATTACTTGTTTTATCAGGTGCACAAATAGGGAAATTTGTTCTTCATTAATACCTGAACATGATGTACATTTTTTATTTTTTGTTGCTATTTCAATTTTTCTATAACACAGAATTGTCTGCTCTGTGATGCCATAATGTCTCTTGCTGTTTTACAGTAAATCACCGGTTTCGGGAGAGTCAGAGTGTGAGGAAAACTTGGTTTCAAAGTTGCATTAAAAAGGATACTTCAGCTCAGACTAATAGGATAGCCTTGTGCCTAGATGATATCAGCATTTTTTGCTATTAGCAATTTTAAGAAATTTTTTCTTAGTACAGTGGTACTATACTAGTACAAACTACTTTTAGATTTCAGGTCACTTGGTTCAGACTGCAGTATGTGGAACTTTTCACAAGCTGCAGTGCACTCAGCCCACTAAAAAAGCTGATTTTATACAGCTTTATGGATCACTGCTGTTAAAAAAGATCATTTTCAAAATGTCTTTCTAAAGCCCTCTTATTTCTTACAACTGTTTTACCATTCCTTGCACCAAGAATACCAAGACAAACTGATACACCCCCTTGTAGTTTGAATTGATTCAGGGATGATACACAATATTTCTGCATTGCAATCCCACAACAATTCGCCCAAATTATCTGCATGTATGGAGAGCTCTAGATTTACCTACTTTAGTTCCTGTGAGCCTAAACAAAGAATCCACATCAGTGCTTCCATATTTCTGCCCAGGATTTCCCAGACACAAATATGTGTTCATATATCCTTAAAATATTTGAGGTATGCACAGTAAATCCATTACTTTCATAACATGTCAGACATACTTGTGAATGTGCAGAAGAACTGGACACCACATGCTAAGTAGCTATTATGCCTCCTGGAAAATACAGATACACTGTGAGTGTCAGAACCGCCTGGCAGCGCAATTCAGCCCTTTCTGGAGTCATCAGACCTAAGGCAGCACCACCACCCTGCAGAGCAGTGAACCTGCTCTTCCCAGCAGAGTGCTGCACACTTAACACAGTGCACACTTACACAGGCTGCCATACACCTAGGAAAGAGAATGTCTCCTCACCACCACCAGGCACTACATTTTGGGGCTGAAGAGCAGCAAAATGAAAACCCCTGGGCAGCTGGAAACACCCTGGCAACGCAAGACCACAGGCGTGGAGCCTTCTGCCAGTTCCAATAGAAGTGATGGAGCTTAGCTGGTCAGAGTAAGGTTAGGATCTGACCCAGCCACTTTTTCTCTCAAGAGAAGACTTTGGTCTTTGGAATTGGGTGTTACCATAGATCAACAAACAGAACTGATGAAGGGTAGAACATGCATTTGCGTAAGGACAATAACAAGAACATCAAGAAACCCCCAAATGAATTAAGCCAATAGAAACAAGCAAAGCAGAAATATCTACATCTATACACAATCAGTCTAGAGAAAGATAATATTTACAACAGATGTTCAGCTTCTTGCCCATTTTCTGCAATTCCAAATTTCAGGAGACAAGCATTGCTTTGGCAATGTTACTGTACATGTTTAATGCAAAGTATTTAGAAAGCACTTTAAAAAAGTTGACATTCATGTTGGGGGGATAAAAAAAGAGAAAGAAAAAAAGGAAAAAAAAAAAAGAAAAATGTAGGTAAGATGAAGGAGCTGGAATTGGCTGTGTTTATTCATCCCTACACGCGAATGTTGCTGGTGCGCTTCTTAAACCTGGGCACACTGACATGTACAGACAATCAGGCACATTGAGCCCAGCAGCAGGGGATAGGGGAAGCAGCTGAGCCAGGGAGGAGACAAATTCAGGGCAGATCTCAGGATGGCAGTGGAGAGTGTGTCAGGAACAGGGATTTTATCCTAGGAAGTATATTTTGTTATTTCATGAGACTTCTACGTTAAAATCCAAAAATGGGTTGCTAGGCATACAAGGTTTAATTGCTGCATTTCAGCCCCCAAAAAGTAATGAGCAATGCAAATTTAAAAAAAAACTATGTCCCTCCTTCTTATTGGACAGCTCTGGTAAAAGCGTATGAAGAACATAACGTATCTTCCCTGTATTAATATACAGTATAAAGAAATAACTCTAGAGCTCAGGACACAAATGGAGCTTTAGATTAGCTGTCAACAATGTCATATCCATGTTAATAATGCCCTATTCATGCCTGGGGCTGACAGTCTTTCTTATTTTTATTCACAAACTCCATTTAATAACAGCAATAAGTCACTCTAGACAGTGCATTTCTAAGGGATTTTTGCACTTCTCAGGTGGTTAAAGTCACTTGACCTTCGGCCTCATGCCTTAAAAACTCCCTAAGAGATGTGCTAAATTGCCCAGAAATACATTGCCTGTCATGTCTTGTTGCTTAATTAAGGGCCAACCTACATGGCCTATAAGGACTGCCCTTAAGTAATTACTAATTGATCTCGTACTCAAGAAAAATGAATAAATTCCACAGCAGCCACACTGTCACATGGCATTTACTCAAATTCATATTCCTCCAATAGAGAATGAAAAGCACACAGCGAATGGGTGGATTGAGGGCACAAACATCTTTAGAGCGGCTAAGCCTCACTCCTGGAGTTTGTCATGTCTTATTGGCTGCAGCCACCGCGCTCAGCCCTTCACTTATGTTGAAACAAAATACATCGCTTGAAAATCAGAGTTCTTAGAACATAAGGAATAACTGGAATTTTCCATGTGGATCTACCTACTTTGAAAGATGTTTAATCTTTGTTACAAATATCTAACCAAGGAATCTCAGTGAGAGATTGATAAAGTGTCACCGGATGAAAGTTAAATAATTATAGCCTACCAAAACATCCAGAGGAACCAGATTTCAAAGCTCTTTTCTGAAGAAAGGAGGTAGGATTTAGGTTGGCACAGGAGAGGTTCTTGCAGTTTTTGTTACCCAAATTGTTTATCAGAGTACATGTAACAGGCTTCCTGGACTTGTTGCATTTTCTGTCTGAAGCTCCAAAAAAGTCCTGGTAGCTTCTTTTTTTATAAGATGATGACAACGCTTTGTGCTGCATCAGAAATCTTGACTATGCATAAGAAGATGTTTTCAGGTATGAGCAGTATGAATACAATGCTTTTAAGAAATATATGGATGAGAATATTTATTAACCTCCTATTACTCTCAGTAAGATGGTAACGGGTCAAAGTATTATAGAGTATAGAGGGTAACGGGTTAAAGTATATGTAAGAGTATAGAACCGCTTCCATACAAGCAGTTTTTACATACTGACTTCCCACACCTACATTAGTGGTTTACACATCTCAAAATTACTCAAAGTAAAAAAAGACCTACTTCTGAAACATTTCGCTTGGAGACATTGGATGAAACCAGGAGTTATTGGAGTCAAAGGTAACATTTCTGTTGACTTCAGTGAGGCCAAGATTTTAGTCCCATAGATATGAGTAGTACAAAACCATACAAAATTTGGGGAATACTCTGATACGTGATAATATATGGTACAGGAGGATAAGCCAATTTTTTTGGTGCCTTGTATGAAAAGCTGCAGTGGTTCCATGCTTCAAATGATGCTATATGCAGGGCTCCCCCCACGCCTCCGAAATTGCGTTAGAGGAGGAGCAGCATTTGCACTGACTGAGGAGAAACTGGGAATTTGAACTCTGAAAAGACACTCTGATAACTGCAGTGGCACTAGCACTGATGGCATAACGCTAGGAACCATATTAAGATGCCTGTCTCACTTATTAAATGCTTAACTGCTTTCCATATCTTTAATAAGTTAAATGGTATGGAGTTGCTATACGTAAAACTGCAAATGTTATGGATAGCTGGGACCTGTCACATAAATATACCTTCTCGTCATTACAATTATGTAACTGATTGCTATTATTTGATTTCAGCATACCGTACTAATTGTTTTAAAATATCGAGGGATTGATAAATGAAATAAAAGTGTTAATCAAGGGTATTCCTTAAGCCTGTTTGAAACAGAGATAAACAGCGAGCTATGAAGGGCTGTTTGCCCCTACCTGAATAAAACCAAAGGACTGAAAAGCACAGTCAAAGCCGACAATCAGTCCTCTGGGTACTTTGTGTAAAAATTACATCCTGTCCTATTTCTGCAGTTGATGCAATTCTGCAATAATATGTTTGATTAAGCTGGCTACCAGCAAGATGTGTAAACATATGCAATGTAAGCTAATTTTTTGTGATATAACATTTTTACAGTTACTCATGGGTAGCAATGAACTGGCATTTCTAGCAGGAGTTTTTTTCCAGAACCTCAGAGCTCAACTAGAGGTTTATCATGTTAAAATCATCTTAACTGAACATCAATATTCATGCATCATTTTGGTGTGGCAGGAAAGCATGTTCCTTTAAAAATAAAGGAATAGTAATACCGATAATTCTGATTCCTGGATGTGCCTAGTTTCTTGCAGCTGAAAAGGCCTTTGCTGTCATCATGTTCTGCAATGATTTTTGTGTTTTTCTATAACATTTTTCTCCCTACACATGTGGGTTTTATATCCTCTTCATGTTGGTATAGCATGAAGTCTTATGCGGAATTTAGAGGATCTGAACTAAATGTAGCTAAAAGGAACTTTTGGATGAACTGCCTGGGATTTGTTCAGATCTGTTAAAGTAATGGGGGAAAGCACAAAAGGATAAAGAAAAGAAAGGCCTTAATCTTTGTTCCATGAGTGATAAAGCAGCATCACATGGGTGAAAATTGGCCTGACCTTCACCCACATGATGCTGCTTCTGCCTCAGCCACTCTTTCTTTGCTCTGATTAAGTGAAGATAGCCTCTTTCTCTGCAAGGAAAAGTCAAAGAACAAAAAAGAAAAAAAATCCTGTCTTAACTATAAAAGGTTTATTTTTTTAATCACAGTTGGGCTCATACAAGCCAGTTTCTAATCTTATTTTTTTAAGCTAAAAAAGTGCCTTTTTAGAATTTCTTTGGCTCGGTTTCTTTAGCCCCCCCCCCCCCCCCCCGAACCTCGGGCCCTGGATCTTAACTTGCTTCCCTTGGATGTGCTTTGTTGCTCATCTTCACTTTTACATGATAGCTGTTTGACTGTTCGCCAAAGGATTGCCCCTTGGGGAATGGAAAAACTGGAGGGAGGGAGAGGAAAAGCGGTACTCAGCTGGCTTAAATGGCATGTACTGTATATCTATTGGCAGGGTATTGCCAATGCTCCGAGGAAACTTTCAGTGCTCAGCCTTTACCACTGGATGCCATACACCAACTGAGAAATGGTTTTATGTATCAGGTTATCCATGTTCTTATAGACAAGAGAACTTCACTGCGACACTGCTGTCAAACAGCTCCTGTGACTAATATTTTTAACAGCATGATATTTAAAATTTGACAAGGATATAATAATTCATTCTCCAGATAGTCAATGAGCTTGGAGAGCTGGTAATGTCTTCAAAGGTTTCAAAAGGGCTCATTGAAATTAGTCTCTTTTTTAATGGGTACCATGTAACTAATTTTTTATTACACTATTGCAACAGGACCAAAATGTATTTTTAATTCGACCTCAACCTACTGAACATCACTTAAACTCACAGTTATGTAGGTGTATGTATGTATGTATCTGACTGAGAAACCTGGCAGAGATCCAGTAAATTATTGGCTAAGTCCACAGGCGAGCTTCCATTTCCACCGGTCATTTTTTACCTCGGGAGCTAAGAATATATGATGCTGTGCAACATAATGGAATGTCACTGTAATGTGTAATGTCTGTTGTTGTATTACATATCTGAGGTAGGGAATGAGGAAAGACCTCCCCAGCTTACCTACATATACAGGCATCAGATAGCTTTTAGCTGGAAAAGCTCTGTATATTACTTAGATACGCTATATTGCAAAATGGCAAATTACTTAATAAGTTCACAGTAGTTTCTAAAATTAAAGTCAGCCATATGTATACTAGCATGCACTGTCCAGTGTGACTACTGCTGATTAGTTAGTGTTGGAAACAACACCAATTCACTCTGTTTAGAAATTCTGCAGCAGCCACAATTTATAAGAACATGCTTAAAATAATACTGCTTCTAATTTTGATATGTGAATACACTGACACTAACAACATCTCTTCCTCTTTGGCAGTGGTTTCAGAAGCATTAGCATGAGTTGTTTTCTGGCCTGGAGAGACATTATCTAGCTATACACCCTCACACGCACAGCCGAATCGATTATTTTTTAGAGATATAACTGAGATTTGCAAGACCTAGTTTTTGAGTGTGTAATAATAATGGTCACACCATCTAAGAATATGTTCCTGTTTGTTTTCTCAAGTAAATTCCACCATTGTGCCCACAGAGAGTACCACACAAAATGTTGTGGTTGTAAATATGTTCAGCAACAGTTAGAATTTGGACTCTGATTCAAAGCCCATTGAAGTCAATGAAAAGACTCCTATTGCCTTCAGTGTGCTTTGGCTCCAGCACTTGATTCTTTATTTAGAACTTGTAATGATTATTCAGTGGAAGAGGCAAGTACTGTGAGCTTTGGGTGCTGTAGTCCTCTTGCTAAAAATAAAATTAAATATATAAGGAAAAAAGTTTTTAGGGGAAAAAATTTATCATTTTTATAGCAAGTTTAAATCACTGCTGTTTAATATATATGCACGTCAACTCACACATTTATGAACATTTATAGGGAATCATACATTCTTGCATAATGCATGTAAACAAACACACAGTTTCTCACACCCTTCCTCCATGCTTATACAAATCATATTAAGAATTTAAGATATAAACCTTTAGGGTTTGATATGTTGGCCAAAAGAGGAGTGTCTAGTGGCATCTGAGACGCTATATGGTATCTGCAACAACCGCATGAGACGGATAAGTATGACAGAGGGTCTGTAAGAGTCATATTTTCTTCTGAATTGGCAGTAGGAGGCCTGGTGGCCTTGCCAGATGGCATCAGGGTCCTGATTTGAGGCAACTGAAGGGAATTAGCCCTTAGCCTCAGTAGTTCATTACCAATAAGGGCTTACCAAGGTTCTGTTTATTTTATCCATAGCCATCTTACAGAATTGTTTTTAAGCTCAGAATTTGACAAACCAACTGGTTTTAATTTTGTGGCTTGAATCATTATTTCATTAACAAGAGGACAGCATTCATGATGGCATATAAAATATTGACGCAATAGGCTAAATTTAAAAAGATGGAACATACTGAAAACCACATTAAAAAAACAAGAATGTGTTTTTATTTAAACCACTAAAAATAATCTTAAAATATATTTTTGGCTGAATTGTCTGGTTCTCTCAGAGTTTCTCAGTGCTACGGCATTGCTTTCACACGCCCATAAAAGCTCACGTTGGGCATACATGGGATCACCCTCCCCAGTAAGGAGGGGAGGTAGTTTGGTAACTTCACCTGCTAGTTAGTAGCTATTGACAGAACTAATGTGAAGCTTTCCTCACCATCAGAAGATAATGAGGAGCAGTACTTTCAATTTAAGAGCCTGAATCAGCCATCATACCTTACTGAAAATGCACGTTTCTACATATTAAATTGCTCTATATACAGCATGTTTTGTATGACTTTTTCAGTTCATGGCAGCTGCCTCAAACAAGCTTGAAAGGCTCTATTATGGTCTATCGGGTCAAAAATGGCTTTTTTTTTTTTTTAAGTGCCGAAGTACTTAGTTACCGTGAATTGGTAACACAATATCCACACCAAAATATGCATATTGTGCATGACAAAAGGCGAATAATTTGTAATCCCCATTTAAAATAAAAGCATAAATACCTACTGTATTCAGCAGATCTGAAATGTTCTACCAGTACATATTTAAAAGAAACTCAACATGTTCGTGTGAAAGACTAAAATGGCTTGTACTTTGTTTATGCAACTTATTGAACAAAAGTAAGATTTATAGCTCTTTTTGCATTTTTGTTTACTCCCACTTCATTATTAACTTGTAATCATTATTGAAATGTAACTTAGGAAAATCAAAAATAAAAATCTACATGTAAATAACAGGAATGAAGGGAGAATATATATTAAGTCTATCACACATGTAATCCCCCAGTGTAACATAAGTTCAGAGGTGAAAGGTGTCTCATCCTTCTTGGAAGACCCATTCCTGGCTTTGTCATTCACACTAGGAGTCCCTTCTCCTTGGAGAAGACCAAATTGAGGAATAATGTAAGACTAGTAATACTAGTTACTGCTGTACTATATGAACACTGTCCTCCCTGTCCTTCATACAGTTCTTACTCACCTTACTCTGCCTGCTTTTCCTCAAAGATTTTTGCTGATAATTTATATAAATATCATCTTTCCTCCTGTTATATTTGTTTACTGATTCGCATGCAGCATACATAGTATGGGGGCTTGTGTTCATTTATGAAGCCTGAAGATATTGTTCATTATGTTTTATGTGCCAGAATAGATAAAAATTATTCCCAGAAGGGTACATGTTTAAACTGGCAAAGAAAATTGATTGACATCTACCATAAGTACTTTTGTCAAAGCTTTGGCATGTTATCAGTTTGCAAAACTATTCTAATGAATAGTGTCCATACTCACCAGATGTGCTATGAAGAATATGCCAGATACTTGTAAAATTCTGCTGCAGTCTTAATGCCAAATGTGTAAAATACAAACAAGTTAGGCTACAAATTCTGCTAGATAAATTTGGTTGGATAAAGAGTTGAGCCTAAAGGGTCAAAGAATGTAAATAATTCTAGGCAGGAGCCAACCCTCTTGGCTAGTTTCAGAAAATGTGGATTATTATCTCTATGCTCAAACACTAAATTGCCTTGTATAAATTTGCAAATTTAATACTGATGCAGGCAGAACTAGAAAATGCTTAATTAAAATAAGGCTTTATCTCTGTATCTGAGAAATATTGAATTGAATATTCCTGTTTGTTTATCCTTTTATTCCCAAATACCCATTCGGAGCTCATAAACATTATTGTTTTCGGAGGGTACAAGAACAAGAACTAAAACAAAGTCTGTCATGAACACATTTGAGGGAGGATTTAATTCTTTCAGGCTCTTAAGACACCAAGAGCTTGACAGAAGCTTTTTGCAATGCCTTTTACTCCCAGTTTTGAAAGAAATATCCTACAGAGAGCTCGCTAAATTCCCCAGCGCATGACAGGCCTCAGCTCAGGCTGGGTTCACATCTGCTCTGACTACCTGAGCTCCGCAAAGCAGATAGAAGATATTGGTGAATGGGATCTTGGTCTAGGTTTCTCCTCAGACTTTCTCAGGTATTCAAAGTAGGGAGTCTTTTTCCCCAGCCAGTTATCATGGCATTCAGATAGGCATTTATGAACTTCTATGACTCTAACTATTAAACACCAAGTAAATTATTTTAATTAAGTAATAAACATAAAATATTTTGTTAAGGTTTAATTCTTTTCTTGGGCTGTGTTCCTGTTGGGACCGATATGTTAGTAACAGAACATCAGACTTTTGTTTGTCTTCATTCCAGGAAGCAGATGACACATATTTTTGTGGATTCAGGTAAGAGCTGTTGCACATATTGGGGTTGTTTTTATTTCATTTTCTTGAGAATCTACCGTAAAACTCTGAAAACATTAACATAATTATTACCACTTTCTTATCAACCTCCCACCAATCATCCAAATACAGATTTTAGATACTTGCTTGAATGGTCTCAAAAATTGGCCCAAGAAAATATACGTGTTTGTTTGGTGATATTTATTTGCAGTGTTTGCTCCCACACTATCCCTCACAACATAAAACTGGAGAAGATCATGGGGTTTGTTGTGGAGACTGTCCTCTGTTCCACTTGCCATGATACTGGTTAAAAAGGGTCCCTATTCCCTCTCTGGATTTAGGAAAATTCCCCACTGCCATCGGATTAGGGTATGAACTCCACTACTGTAGATGTTAAAAACATTATTTGTACATTGTACTAAAATATTCACTGCCCATGATTTCAGGTGTTCCCTTGTACTCCCAAGTATGTGGAATGGTTATTATTTGGCTGGTCTCCCCCCACTTGTCCCTGCCATGGGAGGGAAATCCTCCCTTATGGCCTGGGAGACTCAGTGACAGCTCTTCTTCCACCAGCTTCACTTCTTCCCACTAGCTCTTTCTCAGAGTTACTGTGCATTCATACAGAGTAATATTTTCAGAATGCAAGTGAATAAAAACCCCAGAGTTTATTAGGATGTGTGTCAAAATTACAAACACAGAGGTTGGTATATAAGCATGCTAATCATTTCTAGTTATGCATGAAGTTAATTTACAGAAGGAGATTTACATTATTTTAATGGCATTCTGTACAAATAAGATTCAATGATTTCAGTTTGGTTTTGATGCCTTTTTGTGTTTTGCTTGTTTTGAAATATGTATTAATTTGCTTTATCAATAATATGAAAAATTAATGGAGCTCTTATTAAGGTTAAAAGCACCTCAGAGAAGTCATCACTTGTCAGCTTTTGTTTTATTACTATGATTACAACAAACTTGTGTTGTTATTACTGGCAAAATAATTACTCCCTTTTCCCTGGCAGGTTTCAGGTTGCTTTCCTGCTCTTGGTCCTGGGTAGAAGCATTTGGAAGCTGTCCTTCAGAGTTACACAGAAGCACTTGCAGAGCAGCACAGAGGTAGGAATGGTACCCATGTGTCCTCCATGCCTGGCATATCAGGGACACCCCAACCCCTTCCTCAGCCCCTGGGCGTGCAGGCACTCACACACCATGTCAGCTCCTGGGCTTGCTGGGACCACTCTGCGAGGCATCCCTCTGCCCCACACGCTGCAGCTCCTCCTTCCCCTAGCATGGGACACCACTGTCCCTGACTGTCTCGTCCTGAGCTTAGCTGGATTCTGTTCACTGGCCTAAACCATGGGAATAAATGTCATGATTTTTCCCTTAAGAGCTCTAATCCTTCAGATTTCATGAAGGCCGTTTTCCTGTTGATTTCAACAGAAGTTGTATCTGGAGACAAATGGCAGGATAATACCTATTTGAAATATAATTGGACAGCAGCATCAGATCAGATGGGTAGAGAGAAGAGACTGAAAGGCAAACGGTGATGGGGCAAAAATATTCCAACATCTTCAACCTTCATTTCAGAGCATTTGTTAAGCAATGAAGAGGGTCTCTCTTTGGTTAATGCAATTTAGCGGTAATTCTTTGGAAAGGAGAAAGGATCCTTTCACAGCTGTATCAACAATATCTACTCTTTTTAAAAAAATAGCAGCTGACTTGACATGTCAAGCATCACATATTTGGCCATGAAAGCAAAGTATCAGCCATGCTGGCCACTAGCACAGACTTGGAACGATGCCACTGAAAAGTTGGTCTGTAAACTGATGCTACCTTATTTCTTGGATTCTAGGAGGGCTCGCTGAGATTTAACAGCAATGCAGAACTACCACATTCCTGGTAGATATTTCTTTTCTTGTTACATGAGATCCATGCATGAAGTGAAAAAGAGCAAATGAACATCAGGTTTACATCACCACTGATATGTGAATGATTGATCACCCATTAAATCACATACAGAGCTGGTAACAGCACACGGGGTAGCGTTAAAGTAGAATGTTTGATAATCTTTACTCTAATTAAACATGGAAATAATATGATGCAGTCAGTATTGTAAATGTTATTGCAAATTATAGACCTAGAGGAGAGGTGTTATGCCACCTTTATAGCCCCCAGTTCCTGGAGACTGTGACTTAGACCTGCCTCAGGGCTGCCCTAAATTACACCAGTTGGTAATGACTCCCAAAGGGCTGCTATGCATCTAGTGGTTGCTGGAGTGTAAAGTACTTTGGCTATGCCAGCAGCCCATCATTTCACAATGGAGGTTGAGAGCATCTGGCATAGTGCTTGGAGGAAATCCCCAAGTAGTGGTTTAAGACATTTTTCTAACACTTTTTGTCATGAGAGTGATATAAAATAAAGGCCAGATTTCACAAACACACAGGGGCTTTTTCTTTCTTATTTAAGCATCTGCAGTCATGGGTTGATAAACTTGGAGATGAGGGCTTCTATAGGATTTCAGAGTGGGTATCAACCTAATATTGCTTCAACTTGGCAATATTCCAGACCTCTGTCCTGGCCCCAATTCCCTGCTCAGTAACACTGCCTGTAGCACCACTGGCTGTCAAAAACATACTCCTGATTTACATCTGTGTTAGCAAAAGGAGGACTGGATTCCCCCTTGTATGTACAAGTTTTTTATTTCAGGCTCATATTCCTCCCTTTGCTGGAGCTGCCAAAGATACCAGTTGAGCTTGTGTGTATAGCAGATCTTTTAAGTACATATATATGTCGCTCATTCAAAAACTCAGCCAATTTAGGCAAAGTGAGTGATGTATGTACTGATTTTTCTGTACAGTGTGTGGGTGGGCCAACCATTCTTACACAAATATCTAAAAAAGTCAGCTATGAAATTATTACTTAATATTGGCAATTTGTGGGATTTGATTTTGATGTATCTTCAGGATGCTCTTAAGTGAACATTCTGAAGACGATAACTGAAAGGGGAAGAGTGATGGCCCAGCACTTCTGTCCTCTTTCTGGAAGGTTCAGAAAGTTGTGAGGGAACTTCTTTAGTGCCTTGTACATATTCATAGATGGACACATGATGAATTCCCAAAAGAAACTGAGGAAGGTGGATCAGAAAATCATAGAATGAATCATAATAAAATGGTCAGAAAGGGGGATCATCTGGCCCACCATTTTGCCTGAAGGCAGGATTGTCTTCAGCTAAGTAAATTCTAGTAGCCTTCTGTCACGCTCCTTTTTTAATTATTGAATGATTTTTCAATAGTAGTAGCACCTGTTACTATCCTCTAAGCAATCCACTCCAGTGCTAACCTACTATTTCTGCAGCTTGGATTGACATCTTTACACTAGAACTAATATGAGCCAAATATTGGAGGTGCACCACAGCCGCCTTCTTTCACTAGATCCTTCCTGGAATTTGGAAAGAAGCCTAACTAAAATTAAATTTCTTGTACCCTACATATCAAAGGATATGAGCCAGAATTTCTGTTCATTTTAACAGCGTAAACTTGGCATAACTCCTTGGAAGGCAAAGATTTTGCTCCACATTTCCACTAAGGCTAGAATACTGTACCAGAGGATGGGAAACTCTTTTGTTATAATGTAAAACCTACAGATTTTTGTCTCCTGTGTACTTTTAAAATTTGTTCTTGAAGGCAGAAAGGCAGGGATGGATAAATATGTAATTAAAGAGAGATAAAACAGGGGCGATAATGAACAAATACCATTTTTTTTGCCATAGTTCTCGAAGAAAGCTAAGATAGAGTTGTAAAAATCAGTTACAGTGATGCACTTCACTTAGCACGGGAGTTCATGCAGTGCAAAGAGCTTAATGTGTGCAGCTGAGCTGGACCTAATGGGCATCAGTTGTTATCTGTGGAAATGGAGTATGTTAGAGGCAGCCTGGCTACTGTACCCATTTCTGATGGCTAGTGGGATTTTCGACACACTAGTGACCTTTTATTACTCATTTTGCTGAATTTTCATCCAATAAAAGCCAGCGTCTGACTGGTCCACCCAACCCTGTATTGTGCAGTCTAAGTCCATTGGTGGGGGTTTAGTGAGAAGCAGGAGGGAGAAGAGAGGGAGCCTGCTAACATAAAGCTGGGGCTGGGGAGCAAGGGGAGCTGCTGTAAGACCTATGCACCCACGTTTTTATATAGCTTTTTATATATGCTTTCATACATATATGTATGCATATATATGTATATCACTTTCTACACTTTCCTCATTTCTCTCCCAAATAGCCAGGAACTGCTGTAAATCTGCTAACAGGCTAGCAGAGACCATTCCATGCTGCCTTACACGACACAGAGAGAAACCCCTTTCCCACTGTGCCTCTCAGCTCTACCTGTCCCAAAACACTCCCACACGTGCTGCAACACCCCTGCAGTCAAATCCACGAGAGAATAACCCCACCAGTATACCACTAATTGCTTTGGCTCTTGCCAGTTTTTCAGACTGATTTATATCCCCCAGCACCTTCACGGCCCTTTTAGGACATCAAGCATAAGAAAGCAGATCCTGTTCTCACCAGAAGTAGGGATTTCTCAGCTCTGTCCTGCCTGAGAAGGCTTAAATTTAGGGAAGAAGGCTCCCCATATTTTCTTGCCCCACTGCACACACATGTAAAGACCAAACAGAGTGTAAACTTATCTCTGCGGGACCAAGAAGGGTTTTAAGGACTTATCTTTTGAAACAAACATTCTTCTTATAAAGAAGCACTGTGAAACCTACCATAATTCATCATAAACTTGCAATTTCTTAAGGAAAACAATTATATACCCCATCTAAATGGATCCAGTTTAATAAGAGCCTCATTTATTAATTATACACCTTGTAAAGTTCCTGGCACATGAGGAAGTTGTGAGTAACTAAGTATGGAGGTTCACACAGCAAAAACTCATTACCTGTTATTGTTGTTCCTTGACTATTTTGATGGTCACATGCTGGGTATGTTTACACAAAAAAGTCAGACTCTCCAACACGATAATGTGAATTTAACATAAATGTTGGTGACTTTGTTTTCATTATGCAGCAAACTACTACTCTTCAGGGTTTATGTATGGATAACTGGATGGAGTAAAAGTCACAAATACCAAGTGGTATTCCTCCAGAGAGTTGCAACAGAGGCGCGGTAGCCCAATAGCTCTGATTTTCAAAATCCTGACAAGTTACTAATACTTTGATCAAACATGAAAAGAAATACAATTTTGTTCCAGATCATTTAGAACAAAAGCATTGTTTACTTTTTTCCCCTCCTTTTTTTTTTTTGTAAAAATGATGGATTTCTTATTAAACAAGATCAGCTTCAATCTTAGTTAGGTCAACATTTGACATTCCAAATGCATGAGTCTGCGCAAAGGCAGAGGATTTTTCAATGAAATTCAGCTCTATCTTATAATTAAAGTGGATTCTAAAGGTTGAAGTTCTACTAACAAAGCCCAAACCGATCGCAATTTTAATGACATGCAACCAAACGGAATACCTGCAGTAGGCTGAATCCTGACATAGGTGTGCAGGAGAGCAGGAGCAAGATCCAGGAAGCAAATTTGGAGTGTTGGGGGTTAGAGAGAACACTTTTCCAAAAGCACAAGTGCACAGAATTTAATTGGATAGGTTGTTTCCTCCAGGAGGGAAGATCTGTGTTTGGAAACGCATTTTTTTGGGATGGGGAGGCACAACACAACATTTTTTGGGGACTGTGGGAAAAAATGTTTGCCAGTCTGAGTGAAGGAAAGATGCTGTTTATTTTCCCAGGAGTCCTGCAAAAGGCTACTTGGAATGTGCAGTGATTTTTGACAAATTGTCAAAATCCTTGAGATGGCTCTGATGCTGTCAGAGCATTTTTCTCTCACCTCACACAAAGCTTTTCAACTCCTCCTATTTTAACAATCCTAACAATAAAAAATCATCGGATATTCTTTTGCTATTTTAAATGGCTATTGTTCCACTGTATTTAATCATTAAGGAACCAGAAGGGACACATTTCATTGAAAAATGTTCATTTGACCCTCTGTAAACAGCAACTTGAAGCATTTTAACAGGCTCTTCAAACTGGGCAGAAATAAAGCAGCATCTGGTTTGAAGCACACTTTCATATTGTATTGTTTATGTTGATAGCTTAAGTTCTTTGCTGTGCATTGTTATTTATGACAATTGAATGTAGAATATTTTTGATTCAACAGAGTGCTTTCATTCTACAGCATGGGAATAAAGCAATCAAAGCTAAGGTGACTTGACTGATTTCATTTAGAAGGTTGATTCCAGCAGGCCTATTAGTGTTGAAGTAGAAGGGAGGGGGAAGGAAAGGATGGAGCAGGTAACTAAGGGATACAAATTAAAAAGGGTAAGAAATCTGGGAAAGAATCCTGCTGATGGTATGGACTATATGAGAAATTTCCAGGAGTCACTAAAGCCATGGGAAGAAATTGCAGGAATCTGTCCAAACAAAAAGGCAAGAATTCTATATAGAAGTTTCTTTTCTTTTTATTTTTTGCTAGGGAAACTTGCAAGAAAACATTGATGCTTCAATCCTTTTGTCTGCTAAGCCAATAAAAAAATGCAAAAATACATGCATGTTTTTAAATTTTTCATTTTGTTTCCTATATTATTTCAGAGTTAAAACCAAACCAAATTATGCTTGTTATAAATGTAAAATGAGTCAAATACCAAAGTAACCATGGTTAATTTCTGCAATGCAGCATTACAGTGAAAAATAAATAACCAGAAATAATACAGGGTTTTACCACTAGTAGCAGAACTGTCCTGTCGCTGAAGAAGTTCTTAAAGAGACTTACCAGAATGGTGTTGCAGCCAGACATTACCTATATATTATATATATGTATATAAGTTTAACAATACATAACTATCCAAAATATATCAACCCAGGTATTAAATATATAGATAAATTAACTAATCTAACCCTTGATGTTGATCTTATGGTAAATGTAAAAAAACCCCAATGAACTGCTTGAGAGTGAAGTTTATTATTTTTAAAAATAAGTTAAAAGTATCTATTTTGTTAGAAATCAGTGCAGTATAACTAGGTTCTAAGGAAATCTGTTTTCTAATTATTCTAGGGAGGCTTTAAGGGGAGGAACAGTTTTGGAAACTCTAATAAGCATTACACATTTCAAAAGTAGCTGAGAAAGGCATTTATAATTATGATTCTGACTTTTCGGTTTAATTTATTCTGTCCCGTGTTTCTATTTACTACATAAGGTGATGATTTTGAAGCCAGACCAGCTAGCTTAATTTGGTTTCAGAGCTATTTCCCGTAGACCATCCACTAGAACTGAGGTCCTATAACAGCAAGCAGAAGGCCAGCTAGACCTAGAGTTTGCTCCCAGGCTATATGTTATTTTCTTAAAGACTCTTATTAGACTTTCTGGTTTCAGCCATGTTCAGCAATTCAATACCAGCAGTATTCCAGCCAAAGGACTATAATACAATTAGGTATTTTTTCCTGTTGTAATGCTGTTATATATGGTAGCATCTTCAACTTGTGGTTTGACAGAGCTTTTTAGTCAGGGTGAATTAAGCACTGTATGCCTCCTTTGCCTGCTCTCCTCTCAAGACCGGCTCTCTGCTATTTAGTTCCTCTCAGGCTGTTTTCCTTTCATTTGCCTTATTAGTAGGTAGGTCAGTAGCTGATGCCACCTACTGTGGGCATCTAAAGGCTTTTCTTTTGTTTCCTTTTTTCCTAAACCTTGAGAAGTTACCACTTTCTTTAGTAGTGATTCACAAAAGATATTAAAAAATCGTTTAAATCTCTTCTGATTAGAAAAAACATATACTGCACCTTCTTTTACAGGTATGTATACACCTTTCTTTATAAGCATCTATAATCCCAGTGCCTCATCCAAATATCTGAAGCTGACAAAGGTAACTAAAAATCCAAGTATGTTACAGATATATGGCATATTAATTAACATCTTTCCATTTTCAGAGCTCTTTTCATCTATAATAGCCTGGCATGGATTTTTTTCCTTCCCCTACTCAGGCACCCCTGGAAGCTGGGGAAGGTCAGACCTTGGCTGCGTTGTTAAGACAGAGGGACAAATTGGCATCCATGTATCAGATCTGTGTTGCCTCCCTTGAGCATTTTTCCAAGAATCTGAACAAATGCAGAAGATGATATTGTACTTCTGGGTCATGCTTAGCTGTAGAGGAGTGTGAGGCAGCGTGTACGTGTGCATGTGTACACATCTCAGTAGGAGTAAATAAACTGTGTAAGAAAAAGCTGTTAGTATGGGAAAAAAAAAAAGTGTTAGTATTAGATTTGTTCTCAAATGCTGAAATGATCAGGCAGGTCCTGCATGTGTCTTTTTACTTTAGAGTCTAAGGTAACTGAGAGTTCTGATACTCTACCATTCTTGTCTTTAATGCTCTGCTCTCATTATATCCTTCCCTTTGAGTCAACCATTGACTTTGAGAATGGTCCCACTAATGCTCTTTTTCTATGTTACATCCTTTTCCCCACCAGCTACTATCTTATAAGATCCTCTGTGTTTAAATTTGAACTTCTCTTGCCCTGCTGGCTTTCTTCTACTCTTGCGCATACTATGCAGATATTACTCTCTGTACAGGTCCTCTGTTACCTTGCTTATTTTTTGAGTTATGGTCCCATATCTACCCCCTTTTATGCAATATTCTTTAGTCATGCAATATTCTTTGCCTCTGTTGTAACCCCTGTTTTCTCTGTTATTATACCTAGTTTCTGCCAGCTGCCATTGCTCCAGTGCCTGTGTTGATACAGACCAGTCTACAGAGTATAATGAGTAAGCTGCTGCAGATTTAAGTGAGTACATCACATATTTCTCTTTTCTGCTATTTAGAAGGAGGTTTTTGGCTCCTGACAGTTAGTGGTACTAAATCTATACTGACATATTGATCTCTGAAGTTCATAAACAAGTTTCTGAGCTTAAATCACTGATGCAAAATCTGGGGTAGGAGGTCTCCAGATGTCAATTTCAAGAATTTTTTTAGTGAGAATAGCTCCATGAACTGAATTTGCTGGTACCGGAACCACAAGGAGCTCCACACCTAATTCATTAGGTTGAACTTGTAGAATGATTGTGGCCATTTCAAGTCAGTACAATTATGTTCCCTCCTCATTTTGCTGGTTTTCTTGCACTACAAGCTCTGGAAAACAGCTGCACCATTCGGTATAGATGCCCAGTGGTGTGTGGCCTTGGGAAGGCTCTCACAGTCATAACCACCTGCTCTATATATCAAACGTACTTACCCAAGCAGCTACTCTGATGCATGACCAAACCACCTACAGGAAGCAATTGTTTATGCAGCAAAACCAGGTCTACAGCACAAAATAGTGCTCAGACAAAAGAAAGAAATATGCATATTCAAAGCTATACTAGCAGGCAAAAGCTACATCCTCTGCACAGAATTGGAAAGAAATAATAAAAACCCCTGTAATACAACACAAATCAATTCCTGTAATAGCTTGTTTACAAGGTACCGTCCACCCTGCTGCATCCTCTCCTTCCCCTTCCTAAGTGTAGCTGCATTCAAAATACACGGCTGCAGAACCACAACAGTTGCTAGTATACTGGTGTAAACAAAATTGCCCCAGTCTGCAGAAAGCCTGCATATATTTGGCTAATATATGTCCACAAATGTGCAAGATACACTTAGTTATGTGTATTGGAGTACTAACCTATGCAACCAACTCAGTTGCAATATAGCAAAAGTAGATCTTCTGTCTTGTCTGTGTTTCATTTCTCTATAAATAGCAGGGGCTTTAGGATCTTCTCCCCATTTTATACCTCTCATATTAAGCACTAAAACTTTTTTTTTTCCTTTATCGTCTCTTCTTATGGCATATACAACATTCTTGTCTTTTTGAATATTTCAGGAGGCTCCTTTTTTTTTTTTTTTTAAGCATTGTCCTGTCTCCCAATTACTCACAAACATAGCAACTCAAATTTCTCGTCACTGCCTTACATGTCACTTTAATGTTTCTCTTTGAAATGAAACCAAGAATGAAAACTCTCCAAACAGTGAATTATCTTTGACATGTAGACGTTCTTTCACGATTCTTTCTCTTTGGGGACTGTATTCATAGAAATTTTTGGTCGCATACTCCATTTCATATGGCTTTTGCTAAATTTAAAATTTTCTAAAATGATTACATTTCATTTACCAATGAACAGAGTAGCCATATTTTCAAAAACATTTATGCAATAAAATTATGTCTTCAGCTGATTCTGAATTTTCCACGGGACACATCTTTTGGCTTTTGGCAGCCTTGACTTCTGGCTTCCAACAAAGTTCTTAAGTGTTTAAATCATTGCTGATGGTTGGAACTGAGGATCAAAAATCCCCATATAGAGAGCTTTACTCACAAATTCTGAGCACCATCAGACACCTTATCATTTTCAATGTGATATTCATGTCAATAAGGGGCCAATGGTGCTTGTTGTGGAAGATAGATAGGGGATTGAACTGAAATACAGACAATAGAAAAGTTGTGCATCTGATTCACTGTGAAAAGTTGACTCCGTGAAAAAGAAATTTAACTGGCAATACACAGTTCTTTTCTGTTTTATTAGCAGAAATGCTAAAGACTACTATCCTGTTTCTACCAGAACAGCAATAATTTGGACAGTAGGTGTTTGCATTTCTTGGTTTTGGAATCTTGACAGCTGCTATTGCCAGATCCTGCCTTCTTGCATTGCCTTTGACGCTGGAAAAAATAACAACCACAGCATGTTTAATTTTACTGTCTTATAAACATAAGGGGGAAAAATCACTTAAAATTACTTCTGGATTTTCATTAATAAGCTTAATAATCTCTTAAGAATTCTTTGGCAAAGCAACCAATAAGAACGAAGGGATTACAAGCTTTAGATTTTAATGAGAATTGGTTGGCTGTGGTATTTCTTGTTCTGCCACAATCCATCGTCAGAAGAATGTGTATTAAGATTTCTGTGCCTAGAATCACAAAATCATAGTATCGTATTTGCATTACTCATGTAGGCTTTGAATTGGACTAGTCAGATAAACAGTTTTAAACGTGCACATTTGATTTTGTTGGCCATTTTCCCTTTGTTTATAGGCAGCACAGATTTTTAGGAAGGAATTCGGTGGCCAGCTGCCCAAATTAAAGAATAGGGAAAAGATCAAAGTAGTGCATATTGCTGCTGTGGTAGTTATTAGCATTTGTGGTACCTTATTCTCATGACAGAACAGAAAGTGGCATAACATCAATCTTGTTTTGTTACAAAAAATAATAAAAAGGGGAATTCGTACAAGTACAGCTGTTTTCATTATAATCTCAAGAAAGTAATGTCAGAGTCCTCTTCAGGGGCTGTAATGAAAGGACCTTTGAAGAGCTAGTGTATTCTTCTGTTAGTCACAAAGGTACTGTACGCAGTAATTCCTTTTCTTAAGAAATGGCTGTTCCGTTAGACCAACAGGAACTGATCACGAGGGTCCCACTATTGCTGAGATGGGGTCATGTAGAGTGGAAATATGAGCTCTATAACCCCTGACCCCTTTCCCTCTTTATTTCGATTCCTTTAACAATGCATGGTTGGCAGACAAAAACAATGGAAAGTTCCAATCTCTTTTGTTTGGCTTGGGAAAAACTCGAGCCAGCTCAGTTTTGTTTTTACCTAAAAGTATGTCTGGGTTTCAATTAAAAGGAGCTACTTTAAGTTTGCTAGTCTGTGAAACTTTGAAAAAAGCCGTTGTTGCCCATCCATGATCTAAGCAACAATGAGATACAGATTCTCACAGTGTGTCACAGTAAAACTACCTCTAATTTCTAACTGTAGAGGCTAAGAAAGGACGGACTGCTAGAAAGTTGGATTTTTGAAAAACTACATGCCCATTCATGTCCACTTATTAAACCATTACTTTTTAAAACAGGATATAATATTTTAGCAAGTCTGTGTCAAGGAAATACTGACAAATAGCACAGTTGCAAGCACTGGTGCAACTTGGGAGCTTAGCAGATGATGCCCTCACCCACCATCCCTTACAGAATTGTTGCATGTTTTATTATAGTGGGAAGCTTGATTATCTGAAAAGTCAAAAGGACTCCTAAAAAATTAGAAATTGAACTTATATTATAAATTAAGATTAATGACATCTATTTCTGATCTGCTCAGAGTATTATGCACACATGCACTCATTTTGCAGTCTGGACTCATGTGGAGACAAATATGTAACTTCATATTTTCTCTAATTTAAGGTTTAGTAAAATTTCTACCTTTTAACATCATTAACATCAACTCACTGTCTTCTTTATAACATACCTAGGTACATGAAACAGTGATTTCTCTTACAAACATCTCCTCAGTGTCAGCAGGTAAAGAATTGGTCTCTGCTAGCTCACTGTGAGTCTCTGCATTTCAAAGAACATTGCATGATGTAGCAAAATTCAGCTGTCAGTAGTTTCCAGTGCAAAATTTATAGTAAACACACATATTGTAAATCATCTGCAGAGAACTGTATTAGCTGACACAAATTTGTCCAGCACAGATTTGTCCAACACAGTGGGTATGATTGAATAAAGGGAAGGCACAATCGAAATCCTTATCGTATTGAAACATCCATAATTTTCATAACATCAGCAGTTTATCTTTGCTCTATTTTGGTGTTTACAATTTACAGCTTAGGGTCAGTCCCCAGGTATATGAACTATGTAAATAAATCCCTTCCTAAATACAGGTCTTCCTGCCAGAGGAGACATGGAAGATTCTTCCTGTGGAGAGCTTAAGTGTTCCATTTTTGGATAGAGTACAACCAACTGAACTACCAAGCAGTAGAGTCAGTATAAGACTCAGTGCAGGATGCATAATTACAGCTTTTGAAGGACCACAATTGAATAATTCTGAACAGTTTGCTATTCCTGGTGTTAATTATGCATTTCCAACAGATATATTTGCCAGGTACTCAGCCTTCACTATGTAAAAAATTTCCTCTCCAAATCTTAGATGAGAAATGATATTTTATTTTTTTTTAAATTATCTGCTTAGAGGAAAGTTTACTTTTGCCTTGTATCATGATTTAAGCCTAAAATTAAGAATTCTTATTGAGCTTGATGAACTTCTGGAGTTCAAAACCAGTACTTAATATTTAGTTTGCAATATCACAGTGTGTCCTTAGTCCTATTGATAGAAGGAATTTGTAAGATGCAGTTTTGAGGAAGAAGTCACTAAAAAAGAAAGTTTCAGTGTGAATTATGAGCCACCTCTGGTACAATTTTGTTACTGGATTACAAATAATTTAATGTACATACAATTAAAGATAAATGTTTATAGTAAGGATTCCTAAATTTGGGATTGCTAGGAGTTATTTCAGTCTCAAGACCAGCCTGGAATGATAAGGACATAATGGCTAGACCTAAACTAGATGAAAAAGCTTTGTAGATTCCTTCTGAATAAGAGAGAACATATAACTTGTTGCTCATTGCTAACCACTTGACCAGCTGCAGGAAAGAAATACATGTTCTTAATAAGAGTAGATCTAAATTAAAGAGAAGATGATGCTTCTTCTCCACCTTCTCTGTGGATGCTGAAGAGAAACTTTTGTTACCTTTTCACACCAAATTGATGTACAGAAGCAAAAGGTACCTAAAGCAGGAAATTTCCACAGGCCGACCCCTGGTTCTTGTCCAGATGGGTACCATCTAGGAAATAAATTCCTTTATAATGTGCAATTCTAAGTATTATGCTGTTGACACCCAGTATTTTGATTGAAGCCCACACATTCATATCCTGTCGCTTGAAACGGAAATGATCTCTTTTTTCTTTCTTTTTCCTTTTTTTTTTTTAAATTCAGAATTTAAGGAGACTATGAACCAAATTTTGCTTCTAGATGTATGCATGGCTTCCACTGGCTTTTATGAAAACTGTGGGTATGCCTCTCAAGGCGGAATTTAGCCTGGTATATGGTTTTGATTCACTCTGTATTCCTTTAATGTTCAAAATCTTAAAGCTTATTTGGATATAATACATGAAAGGGAAGACAATATCTGAAAAAGGACAGAGAACAATTATTCTCTGTTTCAAGGGTGAATTGCCTTAAGTGAGCAGAAATCAGTCACAGGAGGCTGCTTGCTTCACTTATTTTTCTAACTGCTCTAGGCAAATAAAGATTAAGCCATTCTTTTATCAGGCAGGCCCTCTCCCCAGTATAAAGACATAATCAATCTAAATCGAAGGCAACTAAGAGATGCACTGAGGTTTTGTGGGGCAAGTTTTGGCTGTATAATGACATAGAAGTGTAGGGTAAATTTTGATTTAGATTTTACTCCAGTATATTCAACAGAAATTGAGGTCAAAGATAAATACCTGAAATGAGTATTCCTAGGCTTTATAATAATTTGTTAACAGTTCATAAAGGAATGTCGCATGTCATCCTTACATATTTTGCATAGAGAAATTCATTGTTATAAAATATGGGTAGCTAAATACAAGATCATCTTAGTTTCTCAATACAAGATCAAATCAGGGGGGATAAAAATATTTTACTCTACATTGAACCACTGCAACCCTTAATCAAATTTAATCCTGTTTCCCTCTTTTGGAAATCTCAACCAAGTTACGGTTCAGAGAGAAGGCAAAAAGTTCAGATACCCTGGCTTGTCAGGAAAGATTAAAAAGGCTAAATCTTATTTTTATACACGTCTGTACAAGTTCATGATTTTGATAATAAGAAGCATGTCTTATCCAACACAATCTCAGATTTTGTTCTGCAAACCCAAAACTTAACTTATGAGCTATTTCCAAGCCCAACTCAAAATCACATTTATCCCAGTTTGCTCATAATAGAAACGACAAAAATAAAACCTTTTTCTGAACTCAGGAAAAAGTATGATTTTGCTCACCCTCTGATGATCAGAATAAAAGGGAACAAAGACTCAAACTACCCATAGTCTGAGGTTTTTAAAAAGAAAATGTGGCTTTTCTGCCCCTCTCCTCCTACTTTTTATGGTTAGGAAAGTTTTGTTGAACCCTAGTTGTGTGTATTTCTGAAACTGGGGCGTAGAACCAAGAATGCTCCTTGGTGAAAGATTTTATTTACACTTAAAAAGCCTTATGAGTTCTGCCAGATCAGTTCATATTTACAGGAAAGAGAGAGAGCAACAAGGATGGTGCAGAGCACAGCAGCCACTGCACTAGATAAACCATCAGGTAAGTAGAAATACATGTAAGTGCTCATGAATTTTACTCTTATGTAAAGTCACACCTGAATTTTGTTATCATTTCAATGATGTACTTTTCAGCTTCCAAAAGGAAGGTTAAAGTAGACTTTGTGGCACTGATTAACTTCTGAGGTGAATAGGGGTTTTAATAGCAGCTGAATAAAACAGAGGGACCAAAGCAGTAGCACCCAGGAACAGTATTCAGTGCAGTTTCTGTTCTACTAATAAATAAAAGGGCAGCTTCTGCCATAACTTTTCCTTGGAGCCTTGAAGAATTCCCTGGGGCTGCGATGGGCTTCCAGGAAAAACACAGATAGAGATGGAGAGGCTCCAGGGAGATTTTCCCAAATACAGAATGCAGTCTGGAGTTAGAGCCCTTGTTCCTGTCTCACTGCAGTGAAGAATCTCCTGAAGGTGGGGATGGATTCCACAAGCTGTGTCAGCTGCGGAAGTTGCACTGACAGATAGGTAGCCCTGCCACGGCAACTGTCTCCTCTGGAGGCCGTGTACACACCACCCTGGGTCCATAGTTCCTCCTGCTACATCTTGCCTTTATGTTCGCAGCTAAACATTTTTTGCATGAAAACAAAACATTTTGCAATAATCATTGAGCTTAATCTAAAATATGCAGCGTACAACAGCCTTTTAAATAAACCACAGCATCTCAATCGCTCACAGATTCACCACGTTGTTTCATTTTTAATTGGCTGCTCCCATCTTTCTTTGCTCAGCTCTGATGCTGAACTTATTTTCCACATATTATTAAACTTTTTAAATATTGAATTGCTCCAGTTTTATGTTGATATCACCATTAAAGCCATAACTGGACCATTGCATTTAACTCTTCCTGCATGTAACTTTTGCTTTATTGTGTGCTGTAAGTTTACTTCTAATCTCAAGACAAGATGAAGTCAAATGACCCTGCCTTTTCTACAGTGATTAGAGATTACAGTGTGGATTTTCTTTTGTGGAAAGCACTGTGAATTTAAGCATTCTATAACAAAACCAACCAAACAAAAAGAAATCAGTGAACTGAAACACAGCTAAGGGTAAGCTAATTTTTCATTGAAAAAGACTAGCGTTCGGCAGCCCGTATTTGCCAGCATGCTGGTGTCTTTTGAAATCAATTATTATATTTCATTCACAGAGCAGATGAAGATGGTAAATTAGTTCAATTGCAGATGAGAACCCAAAGCCTACTGGAAACTGATTTGTTTGTCAGCATCCAGGAACTTACAGCATGAAGCACATCTGTCCCAGACATCCTCTGTCATGGGGAAAGGAACACTGGAATGTGTACGTGTCAGTTTGCTAGCCTAAAAATGCCCTTTCCTTCTGAGTGGCTCCCACTTTGCTTGCCTCAGTCTTCTACAATTACTTCAAATTTCAAATATTTACAGACAAAATTGTGATATGCAAAGCTGTGACATTCCAAAGACCATGCTCATTGGCAGCAAGAGACTCACTTTTCATATGTTCCAAAACTTGGGGAGAAAAGCAATTAGAAAAAAGAGGCTGCCACCCTAGGATGAAGGCATATGGCAGGTTTATCTTTTTACCTAGTTGTCAACTATATTGCCCCCTAATTGTGGAAGAAGGGGATCCGCTTTTTGAATTATGCTCTTAACCCTGCAGGAAGCTCCCCCAGCACTGTACAGGAGGTGCAGGAATGTGCTACTTACTGATGACTATCTTGATGGAAAAGAGTTGTTGTGGTGGGAAATGGAAAAATAAAGAACAATTGGAGATGAGGGTACTTACACCTTGGTTCCACTTTTAGGAAACGGAAAGGTAACTGTAGAAACACCAAGTGCTAGTAATCTTTGACACCCTCATCATTAGGAGGTTTTTAAATTTTATTCATGTGGTTTGTATTCAACCTGACAAGTCATGTAGCGATTAAAAATTGGAATGCTGCAACAACAGTGTTAGAATTAGGATCAGTGACTGGTTTAACTCTCCCTGACAAGGAAAGCCTGGCAAATGACTCGGTTCCAGCCAGTAGGGAATCTTCAGCCTCACTGCGCACTACCAATGCATCTTGACATGCCTCATCAAGACAGCCAACATGGACCTAGCAGATGCCCTCAGAAAGTTTCTTCTTGCCTTTCTTTCTCCTATGCAGTTTGTCACTGGACTCCGGAGTAAGTGTTAGGTTACGCCTTACGGGGGTTAGATGCATTTTTTGAGAACTTATGTAAAGCTTGGAGGTAAGGAATTGGATTTCTGGATGTGTTTTTTTCTCCTCACCCTTCTGGAAATACAGAATTTTTGCAATGACTCAGCCAAAGGTGAGAGATTTCAGAGCCCAGGTTCTTCTGTGATGAAACATTATGAGAAGCTGCTAGAAGAAATTACTGTGGAGCAATTACATGATCACAGAGGACTGAAATTTCCATTACAATATGTGGGCTCTGCCATGGGTCCTACAGCATTCAGACAGCCTCAGTGATATATTCACATAATGATTTTGGCTCCCCTGGTATCTCTCTCTCTCTTTCTCTCTAATAACATGCTGCCCTTTCTGCTGTACAGTTGCAGGACAGATGTCTTTGACTGATGTGTTTGAAACATGGGTGGCTTAATATCTATGTTATAATAATGACTGATGTTTGGTATCCTGGGAGAACATCTCTCTTGGCACTTAAGATATAAAAAACAAGTGACATTTTGAAATAAACAAGGTCTACAGGTGGTAGAATTAGTGCTCAATCTGTCATCCTGCACACAAGGCAGAGCCTCAGCCACTAGAGGATACAAAACAGAAAGTATTTTGAGGTATGCAGACTAAAAGTTTCAGTTCATTATGAAGAAACTAAAAGGCAAACCTTAGTCTCCCTTTCTCCAACGTGTTGTCGTAGTTCCTGGGTATATACAGCAAGTGGCATTTCCCTGGGCAGAAGGGCAGGGATGGGGGCAGAGTTTGAAGAGCCACAGCAGAGGTGTTTCATTCCCCGGGAGATATGGGGCTGCATTCCTTGACAGCTCTCTTGGGGGCAGTCTGCAGCACCAGTTTTAGCAGGTGGACAGTCTATTGACTTCCTCGGTTTTCTTCACCTCATGCAAAAGTTACAAGGGTTGGGTCTAGCCTTCAGGTTTGTAGCTCTGTAACCTTCCAGTGCCCCTTGGGGAAGCAGTCCTTGCCTCCCATGCCAGCAGCTGAGATTGGTGGTAAGATTTTAGCCAAATACAGCACTAGCAATACCTATGGCTCTGCTGGCTGGAATATCTGAAAGTAAGGAAATCACAGGTTTACTGGAGAAAAAATAAACAAGTGTTTGAGGGTTTTTTAGTTTCATTTTCCCCATCATCAAAATTTACTTCTAGACAAGAAAATCTAAAATTTTAGTGGAAGATTTCAGTGTCCATACTCAGTCAAGATCATGTGCCATTCCAGTGTAGACTTTAAATATGCAATTGCAGATACAATCTGTCTCTGATAAAATATTATTGTGTGCTGGCAGAAGAGATACTAATCAGCTCTTTGTTAATATTCATTGTATACATATATGTATTCAGGAAATTAAAAGGTATTTTCAGACAATCAGAGAGCATACAGCACAAAAGACATGCCTAAATAAATTGAACAAGCAGTGGTCAAGGCAATCTCTTGAATTCAGAGTTAGCAAAAGGCCAACCACTTTGTTTTTTCATTCACCTCAGAGGATTAAGAAAAACTGAGCTGATAGAATCTTGTGATCCCACCCACTTTGGGTGCATGTTGTCTAATTAAAATGGAAATTTGATCAATTATCAAAACACACTGGCTGATAGAGATGTGCCATTCATCTTCTGTTCAATCCCACATCTGCCTTGGAAGCAAGAGGAGCATTTTCAGGTTCTGCAATAATTTAGACATTAAAAATGCCATAATTATTATTATAGTCACTTCTAAGGCCATCATCATTAGTATTTTAAATGAACCAAACCAAGCCACTGTCCTGTCCTCCACCAAGATCATGTAAAATCAGCTCACACATAAATATATACAGAGAATTACATATAGGGAGATAGGGATATATACCTGATATCAACATAGTTATCTGTAAGTATCCTGGCACTTGCAAAGGCTAATAATTTCATAGAACTACTTGCAGGTACTTCTTTGTGAAGTCTCAATGACCGTTAAAGTAAATGGAGAATTTTCCACAGCGCTTTCATCAGGAAACAAAAATCCACTACTCAACGCATAGCTCCCATTCAAACCAGTGGGACTCTCACAAGGAACTACCTCCCAGCGTCAGGGTGTTGAGCATACTCTGCCCAGTTCTTGATACTCTTTGAACACATAACAGACCCCCACTACAAGCATAATGAAACTGGAATGCTGAGTAAGAAACGCTGGGCAAAGAATACATTTTCACCATTAATGTAAGTGTTTGTGGTAGTCTGCTAAATGAAGGCTCTTCTGTTGATGTGTATGTTTTAATAATCCTGTTTTTCAAAGACATGGGCTTTCAGAGTAGGCAGTGGGTGGACACTGAGGAGCACTGCTAGAGACAGTTAGATACAAATTAGTAAGCCAAAGTCCAGAAAATGGCTGCTGCTGAGGCAAATTAAGAAGAAGGTGGTCAAACCACAGACAGAAATGAATGCTGAATACTTATAAACACACTTTTGACCAAAGCATTAAACAATGACTGGGGAGACCATAATGGCCACTGCTACGCTGAAAAGAGAGAGCAAGGGCATGTGAGATGGCTGGTTATGGTGTTGTGTTGTCCTAATCCCTCTCAGACTGGTTATGTCCAGTTAAAAAATTCTGAGTTCATACACATCAACAGCTCAAATGGCAAAGGCCAGTCTTAATGCACTAAATAGGCAGACTGGGAAAAGCCGGTGTTAATTTGCTGCCTTCAAGTGACAGGAGTCTGCTGGTTCCCACCAGTCAGGCCCCAGCAGCTCAGCCTACCGAAAAAGCAGGTGAGCAAAACAACCACCGCGTTGGAAGCTGAGGAGAGAAGTGGCCTGAAATGAAGCAGA
This sequence comes from Numenius arquata, assembly GCF_964106895.1. Classification (NCBI taxonomy): domain Eukaryota; kingdom Metazoa; phylum Chordata; class Aves; order Charadriiformes; family Scolopacidae; genus Numenius; species Numenius arquata. Next base: position 15,471,556 of record NC_133584.1, read on the forward strand.
TAGATGCTCAGAAAGCTCCACAAATACAGGACCCAAAATACAACAGCTGTCTTCTTCCTGGAGTGTATTGTTCAAGAATGCCCTTCAAGTGAAATTTGATGGGAGGTAAAAAGACAAACACTAGGTTTAAGTGAAAATTTCCTCTTCTTTTTCTTACTTACATTTACTTAATTATAGACTGTAGCTAGCAAAAATGTGGTGTTACAAGACATAAGTAAGCGCAAATCCCTATGTCAAGATCATACCTTGGGGTCTAATAGTTCTGCCAAAGGCAGTGGGAGTAAGATTCTCCAAGCTCAGAAAAAGCATAGGGACCTGGCTTGCTGGCTTACAGTAGGAAGGATTCTGTACATGACATTTTTCCACATTTCAGTCAGCACATTGCTCACTTTTGTTTCCATATTCAAGTTCCACTTAAATAAGTCAGTGCAAGTCTTGAAACCTAGTCCTATGCTTTCTATCTCAAAGTTAGTAAAAGTGGTTGTCCACCTAGGCAGGGTGCTAAGGCATTTTTCTATTGCTGTAGCTCAAAACATTCCAAAGATAAACAAAGGTCATTTAAACATGTATTGTTCACAACCATATTGGTAATATTAATAATGTATTTGCTCCCCAGACAGGACATAGATGTTCAGCATTGCGACAATATACCTGCCAAGGACCACCCTGCTGCAGAGGGTCTTCTATAATGTAAGATGAAGAGCAACAGGTAAATGTGACTGGTTGAGCAGACCAGAGACCCATTTCACTTTGTGTACCAAAGACCATGCTGAGATCGTTATAACACTGCTTCCCATTGTAAATGCACACTTATTAGGGATTGTTTCTAGTGTTTGTCCCTTCTCTGTGGGTGCACGAGAGCTAACATACTCTTGTTTGTTTGCAAATTACAGTGAATTTATTCTTATTTCATACACAGATGTTGTCCAGAGTTTAACTTATTCGGGCCTCAGCCTGTGTGAACAGAATAAGAATGAGAGGAACAGGAGTAATGTCTCTCTGCTTACTTTTTTTTAACTCTTTTTATTAAGAATATACCTTTATCATCAATGAATTTCAGTGGGTTCCGTACTTGAATTGTGATGGGTGAAATTCTGACTGTCTTGATATCAAATAGGATTACAAATAGCATTTCATATTTTTATGTAAATTGGAAGAAAGGATTATATCATTCCTTTAGCAATAACTTGGGGCTTATGTTTTTTAAATTTCAAATACCAGTTCGAATCTCCAGAATTAATGGGAATATATCTGAAAGAAACTTTAAATTAGATTACATTGTATATTTTGGGATAATTCAAAAATTATTTTTCTATCTGACATTGACCAATAAAGAAAGAGTTAAATATAACTTTGAAAGGTATTTTAGTCATAACAGTAATCTCTTTATATATCAGTGGGTCAATAGTTCAGTAAAAGAAGGAACTATAACTTGAATAGACACTAATTAAAAGAATCAATTCTTATCCTACTACATATGTCCAGTCATATTAACACATTTCTAGATTTCTTACTCAGTGGACTAGTCAAGATTAAAGGATTTGCTAATATGGATGAACTGAGTATGCTTCCAAACTGACTGAGCAGATTTGTGAACAAATTAGTTCATTTAAAATTGACAGTGAAAGATTGATTTTGCACAGAATGAGTTACCTAAGGTATTCATCATTTCCTCTGCTTCCATGCACAAGACAGAGATCTGCTTCTTTTTCCTTCTGATTGTAATAGGACTGCTTACTGAGCACCTTTATTTTACAGCCGTGATTGCAGCCTGTCATTCTTTTAATTTAGACATATTTTAGCCTCCACAGACCTTCAGAAATAACTTCCTTAAAAGCCTCAGTCTAATGACTCATTACATGAGTTGCTCAATTCAACCACAGTACTTTAAATTATAATGCAAGGGGAAAAATTGCTAATTACACAGAAAAAGATCCAATTACTCCTGAGACCATTTGATTCATTATTCAGATTGTTTTGGGGAGTGGGGGAGGGAGGAAGGGTGTCTCTAAACATGGGGTTATGTATCAATGTATTGTGAATGGCACTTAGATGTCAGATTTGCCATCAGTTATCGTCATTCAGTGGTATCCAACATCTCTGTATTTTCCCCTACCCATCAAAATAGAGTTTCCCAGACTGTGATTCATGCATATGTGCCAATGCGCAGTTCTTCATTTTTATCCATTAAATGACATTAGAAGAGAGCTATAAGCAATCCTTTCCTAACACTACCACATGGTAAGTCGTTCGCTTGGTTGCCAGAGGGACATACGTGATGTCAAATGCAAAGGGAAATGACCCACAAGTCACAAATCCCCAGAGCGGAGAGTTTCTCCAGTGATGAGTTTCTGCAGTTGTGCTTGATTTTCCCCCCCTGATCCGGGGAACATCCAGACAGTTTGCCTGTGACTTGTCGATGCCCAGGTCATTCCCATGGTTCAGCATGATGTCTACAGTTGGATGGGAGCTGAAATCAAAAGAAAAGACAAACCTAACAGCATTGTTCTTTCCAAAGCCAAAATTGCTGAGATTTGTCTTGTGTCAGCTATCACCATAAAAACCTTTTGACTCTTCAGAGGCAGATCATATCCAATCTAAACTTGGCTTTTTTTTATGGGGCATTCAGGATTCCCTTAACAGGAACACATTCTCCTCAAACCTGGCTCATGGTTAAGGGCAGAAGGGAATCTGAAACCAGTTAACTACATTCTGTTTCCAGTCTGACACTTTTAGCTACTAGATAATAAAAATTTTTACTTCTAGCTTACTTTGCCCAGGTGTGAAATGAGATCAAATTTTGGTCCAATGAAAAACATTTTAATATCATTGTCTAAGTGTTTTTATGCCAAAATTAACAAGATAAATGAAGGTGATTGTAACGTAGAAAAGGTGATAAAATTCTACTATTTGATCCTACTGCAGACTATTGTTTGCAGCTATACTAAAGTGAAATGGAACAATTTTAACAGTTCTCAAAGATAACAGTTCTTTCTAAAACTTACAGTCTGCTCAGTCATGGCTCCATTTTTCTACAGGCTTTGCAAACTGAGTCAGCACTGCAATTGTTCCCTGAAACATGTGTTCTTCCATAACAATCACTTTTTTGCAGTATATCCAGTTTAGTCATCATTAAAGCCATCTCACTGACGATATGTGTGCCAAGCATTCCCATTTTTTTACAGGATGTCACTTTCTACTCCACACTCACTTTATGCCTCACTGTAATTGGTTCATTTTTTCTCTTCCATTCATGCTTCTTACTCCCTACTTCATTTCCTTTCCTTTTATCTAAATGCCTCAATATTATTTTCTATTTCTGATTGTATTACAGCTTGCCTTCCATTTTCTTAAATTTTGTGGAACTTCTCCTGACAAGCACGTTATGTTACTTATGATGAATTATGCAAGAGCAATAAAATGCAAAATATGTAAATGGCAGATGATTGTTATCTTGCTATTAAAGTGAAGCAGTAACAGAATTTGTAATGTACATTAACAGGTTGTTCACATTTTTAATGTAGCAGAGGGTAAGAGTAAAAAATTCACTGGACTTTGTTCTGCGGTTGGATGTGAGAGCAAGACATAACGAAGACTCTCTCCCCACCTTCAGTGATTTGTCTTTCACAGTTCAATTCTGCCACTTCACAAGCTTGCCGGCTCTAGGGTTATGTGCCCTGGCAAATTGTTGTCTGTCACCTGTTAATGTATTTCCGCACTTACCTGGTTGACAAATTCCCTGCCTTGATCATTGATTTGTGCAGATACACATGAATGTCTGATGAATTCAATCAGAGACCTTCAACACTTTTGGGTAGTTTATCCTGTAGGGGTTTATCTTTAGTCCATTTTGAGAAGTAATCCATAGCTGTTACCAAATATTGGTATGTGTCAGGGTCAGCAGTGAGAAAACAAATATCACCATTAATTTGTGCTATCTGTACTGTTCCTATCCTGCTGACCCTGCCATGATGCTCTACTGGATGACTTTGTCTACAGGTTACTTGCTACCAGCCAAATCTGAGAGAGCTAACAGGCAAGTTTTGTGGGAATGTCTCCCATTAAGTGGATTTAGCAGCAGTGATGACAATATGCACAAGCTGCACGGTAGTCCACGGTCATAACAATTTAAACAGGTGCTGAGAGAGCTCATACTCAAGTCCACACCTGCAGGGAAAGCCATGGCTTTTGATCCATCCAGGGGTGTTTATGATGCACTCTCACCTGAGCGGAGAGCAGGCAGTGATAATCGTGAGCACAAATACTTCTGTGACAGTCTGCTATGGAAGCAGTTCCCCTCTCACCTTGCCTGACAGACAGCTCAGACGAGCTGAGCAGAGCTCAGGTTTTAGCTCTAAAATGAAGGTCACTGCTCAAGAGCAGAGCAACAGGATGGGAGAAGATGGAAGAAAGGGGAGAATCACTCAGCAGTCCCTTGAGTCTCTTACGTGCTATGCTTGTTTTCAAAACATACCTACTTTCTAGGTTAAGAAAGGGAGCCCAATTTATAAGCTAGCATTTCTGTGCCTGCATGAGACTGACTTTTTTATATAATCTTTCACTCAGATTATGGTGAACATCAGTCTGAGGACACAACATGTCAATCTGTGGGTCTATCAACAGCTCAAACCAATTTAAATAGTAGTCAATGCCATCCCTAAAGTGTCGCAGACAATAAATATTCCCCCTTCTAACTCATTTTGTTGCTCAGGAAACCTCACTTCAAGCACAACAATGTAAGAACCTGGTGACTTCTGCTAAAATAGCATCCTTTTGGTATGCCATTTACTTTGAATTATTTTGCCTAGGGAGTGACTCCTGGATTCCCTTGGGACCCTAAAAGCCCTTGTTTTTCTGGGCAAGCTCTGTATAACCTGGGTTCTACCTCTCCACTGAAACAGCTGCTTTAGGAGGCCATTAGCCCAAAACTGGGCAGCTTTCATCTAGCCGTAGCAAAGTCATATGGTGACAAGCTTGAGTAGTAGAGCTACCACAGAAATACAGCACTGTATGTTAGCCAGGATTTGCCTCTCTGTAATTATTTCAATTAAAATAAAAACAATGTCACTTCAGAAGAGTCTGCCTGCCGTTTTTCTGCCTTCCAGACTGATCATTTTCTTTTCTTCCCCTTCATTCCCGGTCAGCAGCAAGAACTTCTTCTACTCTCCTCAGGAACAGGTCCTGCAGCTTTTACATTAAAAAAAACTTCTCACCTCAGTCAAAGGGATGGAAAAGGTCCTTATCTAAGCCTACTGATGACAGATTTACTAGATCTGGAATGGTGCAGAATAGGCTGTTAGAACAAAAAATCAAGCCACATTTTCTGATCTGATCAGACAGGAGGAAGAAACCCAGGAACCTTAGCTTATTTGTTTGTTTGTTTTCGGTTTAGAGTGTTATTTATTTTTGATTCTCATGAAGCTGAAGGACTAATAGTGAGAATATTAATTGAAGCCAAGTGTAGTGTGAGAGCAGATGCTTTCCAAGCCTTTCTGTACAGCCTTGCCAACCCTTCACAGAGCAGCTCTGGGTTACCACACTTCTCAGTTTTTCTGGCTCTTTTCATCAGCCAGAGCTAGTCAGAAGCAATTGAATGATGACTTTGTGATTTAAAGGAATAATCAGAAATAGTAAAATCAAGATTATTGGGCATATTTTCTTTACTAACATTGACAGGAATAAAATTTGTTTATTATATGTGTGTGACTGGGCTAAAAAATGCACACAGTGAGAAGATGAAGGAAAGATAATTTCAGGTTTCAATGATTTTTCAGAATTTCAGAATTCTCTCACCCCTACAATGGGCCTTTTAGGAAAAACACAGCCTTTAATGAGCAAGGATGTCAAATGACATGGTGTTTATAAGCTAAAAGTTATGTTTTAAGTTACTCTTGGAAACTAACTGGTAGCCAGTACGTTTTAAGACCATGTTTTCTTCTTTGCAAAGGGCCCCATGAGGCAAATGCATGCTGAATTAGCACATCATGAAATAATTCACTACAGCTGTACTAATTGCATTCCCATATTGTGGGGGACACAGTACAGGAATGCAATCCCATAAATTGGGCCCCACAATTTCAAAAGGATGTTAAGGTACTTGAATGCATCCAGAGGAGAGCTCTAAACCTGGTGAAGTGGCTAGGAGACATGTCCTATGAGGAACGGCTGAGGACACTGGTTTTGTCTAGCTTGAAGAGAAGGAGGCTGATGGACGACCTTATTGCTCTTCACAGCTACCTGAGGAGGGAATGTGGAGGGGGAGCTGCTGATCTCTTCTCCCTGGGATCCGGTGCCAGGATCTGTGGTAATGGCTCAAAACTGTATCTTTCAGGGAAGGTTTAGACTTGACATTAGGAAGTATTTTTGTACCAAGAGGGTAGTCAAACCCTGGAACAGACTTCCTTGAGAGGTGGGCAATGCCTCAATCCTGTCAGTGTTGAAGAGGCATTTAAACAACAAATAACATGCCTTAGCCTTGAGTTTGGGTCAGCCTTGAAGTGGTCAGGCAACTAGACCCGACGATCGTAGTAGGTTCCTTCCTATTCTATTCTATTCTATTCTATTCTATTCTATTCTATTCTATCCTATCCTATCCTATTCCTATCACCTGCATTCCTTCCCTATCACCTTTCTTTACCACTACATGCTGAGGAAATCTTTGATGACATTTCTTCCCAGCCCTGCACTAGCAGAAGGGATTGAATGGGTAATCATTTCCCAACCTAGGCATTGGCTCTGTCACTTTGTGGGAAGGAGGCATGTACCTTCTGACAGGGATGAGAGCTGTGGATTGTCTTTAGATAATTTGACCATCTGAACAAATTTGCAAAAATCAGATGTGAACTGTGGATTTTGAAAGTCTTCTGTGTTAATCCATTTTAGCTGGCTTTCTACAGGATGGCAAAAAGCCACGCCTCTGACACTAGCAAGACTCAAAGATCAATCCCTCCTTCTGAAACATGAAGTTCTCCTGAACTAAACCATTGCAAATCTTGTTGTTGTGAGCAATACCTGTTCATTTCCCCATGGATTTTTTTTTCCTTGTACTCATTTTTATAAATGCTGGAGCTCTTTCCCTTGGAAAGACACAATGAAACAAGAAAGCCTGAGAGCAACAGTACTCAATCAGAGTGAAGGTCCATCTAGCCCAATACTTTGTCTCCAAAGTTGTCAACCATAAATGTCTAAAGGAGAGCATATGAACAGGTCTACTTCTACCAGACTCCTAGGAGCGCTCATAGGCCTCAATGGCTGGGACTGGCCTCCCCTGGCGTCTTATGGAGTCCCAGGGATTTCATGTTCATCATGAAACAGTGATGCATGAGAAGTATGATCAGGTAGGGACTGGATCTTCTCTGGAATAAAGGAAAGTGATGAGAGCTACTGAAATATGTGAGAGTGGTGAGTCAACACCTTGAGTCCAGGGAGAGGAACTTGTGTTTAGCAGCACTAAGAAACTGCTATTGTTTTTGTCTAGCTAGAAAATTAATCTATATGTACTTAAAACACAGTTCCTGGGCTCAACATTTTACCACTACTTATGCCCAAATAGACAAAAAAACCCCCTTAATTCGAAATCTGAAAATGCATAGGAGTAGCACTCAAAACTTCTGGGTAATCCAGCCTTTCTAAGAAAGCTGCTGCTCTATTCCAAGAACATTCACTACAACCTTATTTTGAGTTTGTTGATGATAACATCCAACAAAGTCTGCTCTGCTTATCAGCCACTTACAACATTTTCTATAATAATAAATAGGCAGATATTTGCTTTGCTGCTACCTCCAAATACTTCTCGAAATTTATCTGTTACTTTCAAAACATACAAACTGCTTTTATGGAAAAATGAGAAAGGACATTTCAGGTATAAATATTGTCCTACTTTCTGTCATCTGGAAAAAATATTAAGCCATGAAGCCATATAGCCAGTTATGTGATATCATAGGGTAGTAATTAATCTTAAAAAGATTGCTCATTAAAGGAAAAATACCTTTCCACCCTATAAAAGTTTATATGGTAAACAAATTGTCTCTATTTTGCATGTTTTGATGTTAGCCCTCTATACAGAGATACATGCATAGCTTCAGACAATTTTTACACAATCTCTTTTTGTGCCACCCAGAAGTTGAGAATATTAGGTAGTCGATCCTTTTCATCTTAATTTTAAGAAAAATATTTTCTCATTTAAAAATAAAAATTTATAATACTAAATTTTTTCACATATTGTACTTGACTGAAAAAGGGCAGGTTTTGCCAGCTGATGCTTCAACTTTCTCTTTTAAATTTAAGTTACATTAAAGTGTAAAAAAAATCACTGTAAATCTGTTGGATTTTGCTGCTCATGAACTGTAAGTTCCAAAGGATGCCAAAACCATGGAAGCTATACAACAGGGATAAAACCTCTGACATGGATTTTCAAAAATCTCAGAGTCAAATTATTGGACTATAAATATGCAATACACAGATTATTGTGTTCATTTTTTTCTTCAGTGAGGTTTTTTCCATGTCAAGCAATCTCATCTAAAAATTTGGCTCAGTCCTGATCCTTTAAAATTCCACTAGCTCTTATACATTAGCATTTTCATACTTTCTATTTATCACTCTGCTTAGAATTGTTGCAGTGTGATAGAAAGAATTATTTTTGAAGACATAAGTAAGCCTGTTATCCACATGAATAAGGAAGATAATACGGTGAATCTCTCTGAAATGCACAGCCTTAGTGTACAATCAGTGTATTTCTTTCATGTTTATTCCTTTGTCACATATTCATTTGAGAGGGTTCCACAACATGCTCAGTACACGCCATGAATTGGTTTGCCACAAGTTTATCCTTTCAGCACGTTTTATTTCACTGGTAAGGCAATCATTGCATTTTGGCAGATTTTTTTTATGCATTTAATAGCTTCATTCTCTTATCAGATATTCATTTAATTGGATTTCAGACTGGTTTCACATAGGATTTGGATAAATGGAAGCATAGGTTGCAACCTATGTGTTCCTTAGCAGAAATTCATGTAAGTTACTTCAATTGCCATTTAATACACAATTACTGCTGTGCAATTTATCTACTTGAGTGTTGCTTTTGACAACAGGACCAGTTCAGAGTATTATGGTCCCTGTTACTGGAATATGCAGACAGTAGGCTATAAAGGCGCTGGACTACCTACTTCAGCAAAGTTAAGCAAAACAGGCTAACTGAATCTTAATAAACTTATTTAATCATCTGTTGGTCCTTGAGTCTTCTAAGTGAAAGGTGCTTACCCTTTGGAGTTATACAGTGTCTCTCTTTGCAGTGTCAATTGCATCCTTTAACTCCTCTTTTACCAGGAAAAAAATATACCAGATTCCACTTTCAGTGATACTCGTACAAGTCGACTGTCTTCTGTTAATACTTAGGATCTGGAGTGGACTTTTTCTGTTCTCCCTTTGCACGTCCCTCCCTCTGCAGCATATTTGTGCAGCAATTTTAAAAACTGAATTGATTTTGTTTGGGTTATTTGCTGCTGCTTTTTATTTCTTTTTTAATGAAGCTTTTATGAAATTCTATATTGTACATTTTTCTGGTTGTTGCAATTCCAAGTGCATTTATTATTAAAGTTGAATAACTTACTAATGAAAAAAGACAAGAATTCAGCTGCAGGGTACTTTGTGTTTGGGAAATTCAACTTGCATGGCTATCCTTAGATATAACACATGTTCACACATGTGCACGTTTGCACACACAAATGAAGACACAATACACACTAGACTATATCAGAATATAATTTTTAAATTTGTCATTTTAGAAATAAATTTCTGAATTAGTTTTAATATATCTCTCAGCTTCCGCTGGATACTTTGTAAGTCAAGATTTAGCCATAAAGCCATAAAGTGTTTTGCCAAAATGAAAATCCTGTGAAAATGGAGAGCTTTCTCTACTTCTTTGGTGTTACACAAATGTAACTAAGCACAGAATTTAACCTCATGTGTCAAAGCAGGATTAAGCCTTCCATGGTTTTGGTTTTGATTAAAATCATTATTGTTTAGCTGTACAATGTATTTATGAAGAAAAAAACATGAAAGAAAAGAATATATTTTGAACATTAGGAAATCGAGGCAAATAAAAAGGTTAAAGAAAACTATTTCATAAAATGGCATGTAAGCATGTGGAATACGTTACAAAGACAAGAGAGGTAACTTAGAACATATGTTTATGAATCAGTATGTTCAAAAGAGAACAAGATGAGTTTCTAGACAAAGAGAGAATAGAGTGTGAGGAATGCAGGAAATTAGAGATGGGGGAAAAAAAGCAGAAAGGTCAGTTTTATGAGGATTAGTAGCTTTTAACAGAGCAAGGCTGTGAGCAGGTGGAGTTCCCACCCTGGTCTGAATGGCAAATGCACAGCCGGTTTGTGCTTCAAACTCATATCCTTTTCTGGAGGGGCAAAGGGGGTGGGTAGGACAGTCCTCCACAATAGTTGAAAACATAATAGTAAAATATAAACTCCAGGTCAAGAGATATTTACTGTTCCTAGAGTTTTGCTGTCAGCATTTCTATCCCAGAACATTTTTTCTGCTGTTGAATGGGGTGCTTCTGCCCTTACAATAAAATTAAGAAGTCTCAATCAAAAAGCAGAACTGACTTAATGGCTTCACAGGTAATAAACACCTGGTAACTGAAGACCTTGACTTCCTACTGTGCCCTTTCTGCAAGAAAGCCAAAAGTGAACCAGCCACTTTAGGTGTTCTCTTTTCTGTCCAATACTTTCAGGCTCCCAACCCAAAGACCTGGGTCATACCTCCAGTGGAACACCGATATGACATTTGAGGGTACATCATGCCTTGGCATCATTTCAGAATTACTCTTAGAGGAGAGACAGAAAATTATATCAGAAGAAAGCCATAAATTCAAACCTGACCTAAATGGCACTCTAGAATACCCAAAAGATGCTTCTGAAAAGCCTCTGTTCACCTGATTATGTGTTGCCACTCAGAAGAACTCATTTCTAGATAGACCTCCCCAGGAACACCTCACACACCCCTGGCAGACCTTGCTTCCCACAAATTTCAGGTTCTCTGGTCATCCTCATACAACCATGACTTGGTTTTTTGGGTGAACATGATGTTAGCAAGCACTGTAGGTAAGAAGAGCAACTGACTACTCCCCTGCATTCAGGGTGTGTATATCTGCCTCCTTTTACCTGCTTCTTTGGAAGTTCTATATGCTTTAATATTTTTCCACAATAAAGCCTTTGTTTTTCTCTCTGATTGATTGTCAAATCGAACTGCAATAAATGGGTATGGTTGTACTGCTGGCAACTTCATGTCCATATATTTCTTTGCTGGCATGCATCCTAGATCACTTTTGCACAGTTCAAAATTTTTAGCCTTTCTTTAAAAAAGAAAACTCATGTTTAAGTAGAGCTTGGGGTTTTCAATAAACCAAATGTTATACCTTATTATTCATTTCAAATCTTGTACCAAAATATTCCCCATTTTTTTCATGGCATTGATTCAAAATAAAGATTTCAAATTTCTTTATGAAAAAAAAAACCAAGAAAAGTCTGCAGAAAGAAAAGTCATGGTGGGCAGGTATATAATCTCGCAAATCTCTGGATGAGTGAAGTTTGCAGTATGTGTTCACTATCCCTTATTCAGGCAGCAATGCAATATGGCATGTGAATGTGTACATGGACTGACAGAAACACCAAAATACCATGCAGGGCGTGCAGAGGATCACCAGGAAATTCTGCATTGTTTAGGATTAACGCTGTTGAAGGGCATCGTCCTGTCTGCTCCTATACCAGGCTTAGACTCTCTCAACATCAAATCTAATCACAAGCAGAGAGGTTTCTCTGCAGATGGGGGAGGCCACACTCCCTCCCGCCATACTTCCACCACCCCAGGTGCTGTTTGCTCCCCTTCATTCACCTGAACTGTATTAAGCCTCATAACGTCCTTGTACCTGTTGGTGGCATCCAGGGGGAAACCTACCCGATAGTCTTACCTGCAGTGTTTGCTGCCCTCTCTTCATTGTAAATCATAATTGATATAGTAGCATTTCCTTTACCCCTCCATTTTGTTGCAGGAGGTGGGATGCTGTAGGAGTGGATGCTTTTGTTCAGTGGTGGTTTCCTGTGCTGTTAAGTGGCAGCAGATGGTCGCCCCGCAGTGAGATGAGCCCTGGCCATGGTCCTACTGGCAGGGGCAAGAGCACTCAGCTGTCCCTTGCATCCGAACTGGTTTTATCAGGAAAGCTGGAGAACAAGATAAAGAATCAGATTTCGCTAAAGCAGCTCCCCCATCCCCCCACAGCATCTGTCAGGGCCTGCTGGCTAAAGCGCCACCACCCTAAAGGGTTCCAGATACCTAGGGAGAGGGTGTGCTGGGCCGTGCGATGCTTACTCCCGCTCTGAACAATATGGTTTTTGCCTTATGTTGCATTACTATGGATGCACAGTTTCCATGAAAGGCTTTTATTTTTTCATGGCCACCTGTCCTTTGCAGGTCTCCCTTTGCTGTCCATAAAGTGAGATTTCAGAGCTGTGAATGTCTGTTATCATTTCGTTTCTGACTTTCTGCAATTCACAGTTTTCTTTATCCTACTCTCACGTTAGATGTTTTCTATGCTGAAGGTTCTCTTACACTTTAACAATGGCTAAGTTCAAGTTTGCTCTGTGCTCCTCTTCTGCGTACATGCTTTTATTCCCTGGCTTGTGTCCATTCTTATATAGCACTCGATGCTAAGTTTTCTTATTCTTGCTCCACATTTGGTTTCTGACAGCTTTAACCTGGACACTGTGTTGACACGACAGATTCCTTCCACTGGCAGTCATTTTCCTGATATTATTAGATCTAGAGCTCACCATCTGACTCTGCGAGCTCAGCTCTTCCTGCTACACAACGCACTCCAGGAGTACCTTGTGTAACACAAAACAATTTCCATGGCATTCTCCCAAGATGTGCTGCTGGTTCTCTTTTTGGCTTATAAGGTAAAGTCCAAGCGGGTTCCCCTACAAGAAATATTGCAAAATTGATCACTACTACATCATTATTGCAAGGTGATCAGAGTGACAGACGGCTAATTGGCAAGTGCGAGTGGTGCTTCCAACTGTTCCCTGGAAGCATCTTGTTAGTAACCCCCCTCCAACACCACCAAGGTGGGAGTGACTGCACGTTTAGATGGGGCACACAATACATTAAATCACAGCATTTCATGTTTTTCTTTGCTATGACTTGGTCATTAATATTTCAAGTTAAATGGTGCTGTTTAGAGATGAGCGGTCAATGAAGTTGCCTGGCATCAGCTTCCTCCTTGCACCAAATGAGCCCACATACTATCCATTTATGCCATAAACAACTTCTCCCACACACCTTCCAGCAACATGCACTAGGAACACAGGCAAGTCAACACACCCCTGTTGCAAATTGAGACCTGACATTTTTGATGACAGCTTTTAACACAGCTCTTTGAATTTCATTTCCTGAGAAGGTTTCAGCCAGTGAAGCGGAGTTATCCGTGCAAAACATATGCAAAAAAGAGGCAAGCTCAGCAGATGCAATCACTTCTCAAAACATGAACAAACTTTGGTGGAAAAATGTTTGCCATTTTTCCCATGATACTTGACAATTTGTGCCTGGGAAACCAGTGTCTGCTTCTGAACATGGACAAATAAAAGTTCAGGTCAAAATAATGACGGGAAGAGACTTTGCTCACCTCTCAAATTGAACTTGTTTTTTTGCAGGTTCAAAAAAACAAGGCAAAGCTTTTATGCTTTACTCACTTATCTGGATGTTATGTTCATTTTATCAGGAAGTTAATTGTACATCCCTGTTTTCTGGAGCAGAAATATTGAGATAAACCCCAAAAAAGTTTGGTTTTCAATATTTTTGTCCAAGTTCAATCCATTAAACTTGAAAGTTTAATGTGTTCTTGGGATACTTCAAGCACCATTTCTACCTGTTCTTATGATGCAGCTTTTCTTTGTTGGAAAGGATGGCTGGTCTTGGAACTGGGCTGTTAGAGTTTCACTCAAAGCCGTGTCTTGACTTATTAATTTATACAGTCTAGAAAAGGATCTGTTGCTTTAGCAGCTAGCGTGGAAACAAATGGCACAGTGATGTCTTTGTCTATCAAAATATTTGTTCCTGGGCAAATGCTGTGCTAGAATTACTGCATCTTCCCCAAGTGCTGTCCTGATTTAAAGAGCAAGGAGTGCCATAAATCTAGAGGAACTTGTTGGTCTGTGCTGTAATTACTGTACATTTACATAAGGTTACTGAGAGCAGAAGTTGGCCCATTCTCTTCACACACTTTTTCTTTCCAGCCACACCAGTGTTGCCTTTTTATTGATTTCCAATGACATCTATAGAAAAACAGCTGAAATCTTCCAGTAAAGTTTCAGCGTTACAAATAAGTATTCCATTCATCATCTGACAGAGAGGGTTTCTCTAATCACAGATTATCAATATCTGCTACCTTCTCACTGCTGCAGATACTTATATTTTACAGTAGAAATAGTGTTATTTTATAACGAGTAGAATAAACACATATAATAATAAATATAATAAATAATGCATCTATACAGGTGATTTGCTCTTGAAAACTGAGAAAATTTATTTTGCACATACTTATTGCAAAATACCGATTTATTTTTGCAATCAAACCCAAAGAACAAGGAGTCATGTAGGAGCTGGTTGAGATCAAGGCTGTATATTTGTAAGTCCATTTTAGCTAATCAGCAGCCTCTGATTCCACAGCATCCACAGTGTCTGACTTTATTATTTTTTTTTAATTTGGGGAAAAAAATCACTGACAATTTATTTGCTTTTTTAACTCAGCAGAAAATATTTCAAAGTCCAGTCTGTGAAGTTGAAATAGAGGGCACAGGTGGATCACATAGAGACAAAGGTGGTGGTGGGATCTCATCCTCATATAAATTTTTCACTGAAAGACCAGTTCAAAGTCACTGACAGGGAGATAAACCTGGGATGTTATGACCAGGTAACATGGTCAAAACCCCAGTGAACAAAACACCATTCTCTCTCTCTCTTCCCATTCTCCTCCTTCAGTTGCTTATTTCAGTTTCCAGTCAATTCTGATTTAAGAATTTTTTTCTCAAGAAGTCAGTGATTAAACTGAATCACATCGTTTTGATATAAACCTACACTCCAGGGGCATCCAGCAATTGCTGTGTTGGCCACCTGGAGAGCTCAGCACCAAACACTACATTCAAGGTCATACCAACCTTAACGACTGAGGTGGCTTGAATTTGGTGGAGCTCAGGAGTGATTTGAATTTTAATTTAAGCTCAGGGTCATCTATACTAGTCATCATCAGCTCTGAAGATTAAACATGTAACATCAAAATGTTTAGGTTGAGGCTGGATAGGGATGGAGGAAAGTGAATTGTAGAATCAGAAAGATGGAAACTCATTCTGCAAATATTTTTAGATATCGCATTTAGCAGTTCACAGCATTTTCTCAGAGCTAGAAAATTTCCTTGAGGGAAAAAGTAAAGGAAGAGAGAACTTTTTTCCCTCAAAGTCAAAATTACCTGTAGAGAGGTAAGATTCAAAGGAGGACTCAGTAAAGATTGTGTTATCCTGGGCCCCAAAAAAAGAGAGAAGCATGGTCTACCATAAAAGGGGCAAGCAGGAAAATCAGTCAGACATTCTTTCAAAAGGCCTTTCAAAGGTTTTATAGACAGATGGATAGATAAACCTCTCTATATATCTCTAGACAGATTCAGATCTGTGCTTGTTACAGTGCATAGATGCACCTTAACTCAGTAGAACTCTTTGAGGTTATTTACTTTGAACAAAAACAGACACCAGTGAGCCCTAGATAGCAAATTAGTCATTTTAGCTGTATTCACTGGTTCATCAGCAGTGTGCAAACCATAAAATGTGACTTGGGAAAACCAATACTTCTCCACCGCAAGGTAAACCCACTGTGGTAATTACAGCTCCAGTTTCCCACCAACCATAAGCTTTCTTAGATTAATTGGTTCAGTGCAGTAAAGGTTGCTGGCTGTGACCTTTAACAAGGGTGTGGAGACACTGAAATGCCTTGAGCAGTATGCAACTTGCTCATCACTCAGAGTATTGTAATAGCAGAAGCTTCCTGCTGCCACTCTTTGCAGACAGTTCTTCCACATCTATGTGGGAGAATGTTCTCATGAACAAACGAGAAACCCAGCCGTCCTACCCTTTTATGTCAATTAGTCAATCAGCAATAGCTTGTTTTCTCAGCACAGTCCTCTCTTCCCTTCAGTGTGCTTCTGGGAAGGTTGTCCCATCCCATGACATGATGGAAGCTGTGAATAATGCTAACATTCAACATGACTGTGGCTTACATGATTGTGGCCTAGATGAAGTTCTGATAAACTCCCGATGAAATGCCCTATTGTAGTGTCAAATTGTTGTGGTATGTCCACATTATTTCTGTTCTGGGACGTCTGTATTAAAACCTGCAGTGAGTGTCTGACAACCTTCAGTCTTTCCTTTAGAGCGCTGCTGAATTAATTTCAAGTACAGTCATTGTTGTATGGTAGGAAGCACATCTCTTTAATCAATATAAAGATTGAACTGTTTTACTCAGCAGTCTGTCTTTTGCATTTGGGCAGAAAAATGCGGACATGCTCCTCCTAAACAATACCTACGCATGCCATGCTGGGGTGCTGACAGATGGACATTCTGTATTTACCAACTCCCCCCTGTGGTTTCTTTGCTGTTGGATGTGACATTCTTCAGATGTCTGTTTTATGAATGTCAAAGACCACATGGCTATTTTGCAAAGAGTGGAATTGTTAAAACAAAATCTTGGCCTGAGTCCCTATTTTGGTTTTTATTTCCTAAGTTCTATTACTGAGACCAGAGCAGGTCTTTCCAAAAATGAACATTCCCTGTCAATGTGACACCTTTTAATTCCAATAATGAATTAAACTGGTAGTTTTCTCTGTTCTATACTTAATGTTTTCACCTGATCTAGTTTCTAAGCAGCACTGCCACAAAAGGAGAAGTATAGGATTTTACTTGATTTATCAAACTAATGAGTTAGTTTTATTGTAAGTGATTAAATGTGTTTTACTTTTTAAAGCACAGGAACTGAAAAGAAATGCATTGTTACAATCTGAAAATAACTAGAAAGATAAGTTCATTAACTTGCCTACACTTGTGCATCATAAAAACCTTGTTAAAAATTACTCCCTAGCCTGCTGTATTAGCTTCTTTATGAGGTAATTTCTCCATACAGTAATAAGATTTTTCTTTTACTCTCCAGTGCATATTAAACCCACTAATCTTCTTTTATAAACTATAGTTTCAGCCACTTTCTCAATTTACTCACTTTAAAGATATTCTCCTATTAATATTAAAGGTAGCAAACACAGATACAAACTTTGCAAAACAGTCTTTCAGATTTATGGCACAATCTTATAACTGCATTGCAATAGCACAAAAGGGACAAAGCTGTAATTGTCAAGTATGTCTCATGACAAACCAAACAATGTTTGTCCCCATAGAATTATTTTCCCATCACATTTATTATGCGAATGAACTACGGGTGTGTTTTCCCCTTTCTGAGCATAAATATAAAGTCTGAATATTCAGTTCATTGAGATCTACACAATTTGCACGGTTGCAGGGGGATTAAGGACCCGTTTCACCAGGGTGTTACTGCAGTTTTAAACTACCTACAGTATTCACGCCACCGATTTCAAATGAATACAGTCAGAGTAATGCCAGACAAGAACAGGTTCTAGGTCACCAAATCTGTTTCTATTAAAGCAGTGGCAAAATTTCCCTTGAGCCACAGTGAAGTAGTACAATTGGTTGAGCATAGTCTTGAGCAGGGAAAATACAAATGAGCTATAAATTAACCTTTGCTTTGTTTCAGCTATAAAATAAGTCAAGTCTCAAAATTCCAATAAATAATCTCTGCACAGAGTATTGGTAATTTATTACTGTCCTGGTTATTATTATCATTTGAAGTGTGGTTATCCCTTGTCATGGCTCAGGAAGCCCTAGATTTAGAAGCTGTGCAATCTTCCAACAACCACTCAATTCTTGCCCTACCGTACTGAAGAATCATATTTAAATTCAATACTATATTTTGCAAAATGTAAGAGCCAGTTTATCCAATATTTCTTTTTCTTCTTTTTACCATCATCCAATCTACTCTGGTTTTCTAAAAATAAGCTCCTGAGACACCAGTATCATTTCTAGGTAAGAAAGGGGGTCGGGTAGAATACGGGCTATGCTGGGCAGGTGGCTGTACACATGACACCATAGGAATAATTTGCAAGCACAGATTTTTAATACAGGCATAATTCTAGTCATTAAAAGACACCTAACAATTAAACCATATGCAATTATACTTAGCAAAAGATGTGACTAAGCCAATGTTCTCTCAGACAAGGTTGAGAAACATTTTTCCTTCATTAAGTCTACATCACCCACAGTGCTCCTTAACGCCAGGGAACGCGACAACCCAGTGCCCCTTCAAAGCATTTTGCATGCTCCTGCAGCAAGGAGCCATCCCATGAGTTGTGGGATGTATCCACTATTCAATGAGTCAGTAGAAGTGGTCACAAAGTGGGAGGGAAACCTGTTTGACACCACTAAAACCAGGGCAGAAAAACCTCTTTTTCTCTGCAGATTGGTGTTGTCAGCATTATATGGATTTACAGGTAGATACAGAGGCTCTTGCTGACTTCTGTTGAAAAGCTAGTGGAAAACCAAGGGATCTCCAGGAGTTTTGTGCACCCATTACTAGGAAGAAGATACAAGTATTACTGGTCCAAAATGAATACACAAATTTGGGTTGCCATAATTTCTGAGGTGAGAAGACAGATACTTTTGGCTGACCACCAGATTTATATTTCTTCACAGTGTCACACTACTCCTGTAAATCTGAAGTCAAGAGATGGCAGAAATGCAGACTTTTAATATGCATCAAATATATGGTTTTAATTCACTTGATTCAGCTTACTGTTAAAGCCAATGTAATCACTGCTATGAGTCAGAGATGACTGAAGAGCTAAGGTATAATAAGACGAGTAAGAGTAAAGCCTCATGTTAGTGTAATGTTTGTATAACATCTGTAGTATTTTGGAAGGGAAGAATGGCTCTGTGAAGTTCTGCCCTTTCCCAAAAACACTTCCATGGGTAATCTTACATATTGAAAAAGTCACTGAACTAATCTACAACATATTTGTTCAAAGTTCTCCTCTGGTAAAATTCACACAAATAACATCACAACTGAGCTGCTCTGAAAACAGAAGTGTATTAGTTACTATTTTAGAGGCATTGTTATAAGTCTGCTGATCACTATTCGGGAAATTTTTATTGCAATGTTTTATTTCTATCCTTCAGATTTTAAACATGCACCCTAGTAATTTTTTCATGCATTCAGTGTTGACTTGTTATAGAAAAACACACATGCAATCAGACTGGTGCAATTTGATACCTTACAGCTGAAAAATGGAAAAAAAAAAAAAGTGACTTGTTGAAAACCATTGTTTAAAGATGTTCCCAGGAAAGGGGGGCAGGGAGAAAACCAACTCAAGCTTATGAAATGAACATTCTAGTGTTTGCAAAAAAAGAGAGCACATGTACTCGTTATTTGATATTTTCTGGAAAAATATTGCCTATATTTAATTTCCAGCATTGTGTCATTTTTGATTGCACACAACGAGATATTGGCACATTCCTTGTTTCCAGGAATTGCACTTTATGGGGGGATGGAAGTTCCAAAAAACTTATGAACTTTTTTCATAACACTTGTTACCTCCACACCCCAGGTAAAAATGCACAGATTCCAAAGCACCTTTAGTTTTAGAAGTTATTGAATATCTTCTGCTTATTCGTATGTTCTGATATTAATAAAAATGAATTATCTAGAACTGGGAAATGCATCCAGTAAAAAACAAAAAAAAAAAAAAAGAGAAATTAAAATGTTGGATTGCTTGCTTTTTTCTAACAGAAAATTTCTCAGAATATCATTTTGCAATACCTCTTGAGTGACAGAAGCAGTATTACCCTTTAGCTATGACTGTACCATCTTGCAAATGTCTGGAAGAAAAAGACAGTCACAATTAAATTTTTCTGATTCAGGACACTAAATACATCATTTTTTTTAAATCTGTGAAGACATGGTAAGAATGAACTCAATGAATTTGAGTCTGCAAAATCAAACATACTTACAAAGAATTCTCTTAACTAATCTGTACATTTAGTCATGAAAGATGCTATTTTACAATCCTGAAGGGAGGGCAATAGTGGCAGGGACAGAAGCACAGAGTAATGTGCACAAGAAATGTCTCATTTTTATGTGTGCTTGGTCAAGGCTGGCAACAACATTCCGTAAGGAAAATTTTGGCAAAGTACCAATTTCCAAGTGCTTAGGTGAATTATGAATCTTAGCTCTTTCTTACTTTGGGAAAAAATAGCCTTAAATTAGTACCAAATCTAAAACTTGGTGCAGTTTCTCACAGGAGCACTGTTTAAAAAAGAAAGGCTCATGCTGCTTCAGAGAGCTTTCACTTGCACCTTTTCCATTCCACACAAAGAGCTGAGGCAGGTCTGATGTAAGTAACATACGGCTAATTTGCTATATTTATGTCACATTGATATGATACTGACAGTATTCACACAATGGAGCCATTATCCATTAAGACATATGTCTTCCTGGTGTCTGGGTATGTGTGAGGGTAAGAAGAGAACCTGGGCTTTTACAGACAGTTTGAGAAATTCAGCATCATAGGAAAATGGAGGGGTATAATAGGCAGAATTATCTCTGCCCACTCAGAGGTCATGAGCATTATTTTCAGACTTTTAGCCTCATTTACACTCAAAGATAATGTAAGGTGCAAATGCTCAGTTTCATTTTCATGCATGGGAGAATCTTTAAAGTTTACTGATTCAGGCAAGAGTGAAGGAGCTTTGCTTTGGCTCCTTCCACTGAAATGGGTAGAAATCATGGTTAGGGCTATATTGCTACCAGTGACATGGACCCAAACCAAGTCAGGGACAAAGACCAAAATTTCAGGCACAGGAATGCAAATGTCACATAGGGGGCACAGAAACATTGCAACTGAATGATAACCCTCGCCAAGAAGAGAGGTATTGCGTAGCAGAGTTTAAAATGCTGTCCTTCCCACTAACCTTTCATTTCCATATTCAAAGCTGTCCTTAGCTCAGACACAGAGTACTCACAAAGTAATTTACCAGACTAACACAATGTCTCAGTGACCTGTAGGAAGTTAGCTGAGTTACACTGATGGGTGATGAGCCTTCTTGACCTAAAGCACAGATGTTCCTCTCTTTCATACTTTTAATGTCCTATATGGACATCTTTTTAAAGGACCAAACAGTTCCCAACAGAATATTTGTACCAAACCTTTTAAGGTTCATTCACATTTATTTTCTTTTATATTTTTTTCACCCTTAAAGGTCATTTCACATAAGAGATCAAAAGGAAGCTTTTCCATTCCTCCTCTGCAGGTGGCCAGCAACAGATTAACTACTAACAGAGACTTCAATATATAAATCTGGATGACTTGTTTTACACAGCAATGCAATGTTACTGTCATATGTCGTGTTCACATACATTAAATTGTATTAAAAACTGTCACCCCTAATTTGCTTCCCAAAATGACTCCTCACAATTCTTTCCCCAAAATTGTTGCTTGGAAGAAATCTTCTGTTTTGATGTTTACCAAAAGATACCTTGAAGCTGAATAAGTAATTAATTTTGCCCAAGAAACAGAATCTGTGCTAATATGGTCCTGTAAGAACAAAATGTGCATCCAGAGTTTGCTGCCTTTGTCCCAGACAGGAGTTAGTCTCTGTAATTTTGTTTTTCCAGTACTCTTGCTAAGTCAAAATTGAGCCTGAAGTTGTAATAAGACAGATTCAAATGTGCTTTCCATGAGTTCTTGAAGCATGACTGTTTGAAACAAACAAAACCTTATTCAGCCATCAAACAAAAATATAACTCTCAAACAAAAAATGCTGCATGAGCACGTAGTGGAAAATTCAAAAGGTTTCCTTAATATTTTCTTTGATTCTGTTATCTGCTATTTAAAAAATTAGTTTTTAAAGAACCATTTTTTCCAATTGGGCCACAGTTTAAATAATGTTAGCAGCTCCTGGCAGGGCTGAATACCATTGACTACTGTACCCTTCAGCAGGTAAAACTGTGACTCTTCTTAGTCGTGTTGCCCTATTTCTTTTAAGGTAAGAGACTGGGGAAATAGTGAGGGCTCCTCTTGTAAAAAAAAAAAATAATAAAAGAATGTCTGAGAAGGATTCTGTGAAGAAATCAGCTGCTTATATAGCCATTTGGCTTCAAAGCTGTAAAAATAGGATGTTCGCTTCCTGACCCAAGTATGTAGGGCAGAGAATAGAAATGGGAGACTTTTTCGCACTAAAAAGAACAGTTAAGAAAGAGATTGGCAGTCTCAGAAGGTAAAGTGATTATCAAAACTTGGAGATAACTTTCCAAGTTGTTATACACCTAGAGTGGGTCTATCAAAAGTTCTGCTCCTGCCCTAGACATTTTAAATTGATCTTTCCCATCGCACTACCCCGGTACTGGGAGTGTGCCTTCAACACATCAATCAGAGCACATATTGTGCCCAGACTTCTGTGTATTTAGGTAGTCTGTATTGAAGACATTTTCTCACTTTTCACCACTGCTATTTCAATTAAGATTGCATTCTCCCATTGCAGGGTCTACCAGTGAGTCTTCTGACATTGTGCAGATTAGATGCTGTCTTTTTATTAAGAAAAAAAAAAAGCAATCCTTTTGCTATCATGTAGTAAATGTTTCCTGGCAATGTAAGCCATGCAAGGCCTTTCCTTGTAGAGCCAGTATATAACACCCCAACTTGGGCCAGGGATACAGTCACTTCTAATCATCCAGGACAGTTGTGAACTATTCCAGGCTGGATTGACTCTGGGGGGAAGGACAAGGGGGAAAGAAAAGGTGAAGAATAAGTGGGCTTCTCCTTCCATTTCCTACCATAAAATATCCTCTGTGTAAGATACTTGGGCCAGTGCTTGAGAGAAAACAGTCTCCACAGTTCTCCCACTGGGAATACATGGGGGGAGTAAGGTTATGGTATGGTTACACCAAGACAATATACAGATAGTGTAGTCACTTTGGGAGGGACAACTGATCGGCTACAAAGAGGAAGAAGCTGGGAGGGCCAGCACTGGCAGATGGAAGGAGAAGAGGTCCCATTTACCACCAAAACCCAAATGTCCCTTTGAGTTAGGAAAGATTAGATGTTGCTTTCCAGTTGGACAGGAAAGCACAACTTCTACTTGACCTCTAGAAACAGAGTTTGGGCAAACAGTGAATGAGGAACCACATACCTGGGAAAAAATGGTAGAACTGATTGTCCTTATAAGTGATATTTTAGCTCTCTGCTTTGTAAGTGGTGTTCAAAACCAAGCTGTGTGTCACATGGCCAAACTGTAGCATGCCTTTAATGAGCTGGAGGTTTTTGATGTGTTGTGTGACTCCCACCTACAGCCCCGTTACTCACTACCAAGGTAACACACAGGCCTTTCTGCTGTTTGTTGGTTCTGAATTTCTTACATCTCACGTAGTGTGGTTGAGCTTGATCTATTTAAATTAATTGGAAGACCTCCACTCATATTTTTTCTGGGATTTTAGTCCAAAACACGCTTCCCTAGCAGATCTGCAGGTACCTCTAACCCCACTGCAACAATAACAGACTGAGAAAGTCTCTAAGTGGTTTTGACTTTCAGCAAAAGTAGGTCACTAGGAAATCTGGCAATATTTGGCACAAGCCGCAGAGTCTATTATCTCTGTTGTAAGGTACTTAGACACCTTCAGAAGTCACAGACAAACTTTGTCATGATATTATAATACAGCTTAGGCTGATCTAAGCAGTCCATCAAACAACACTTTCAGTAGCATGCATGCTTCTTCATGGGAATACTGCAGTCAGGCAGCAATACCCAAAGAAACACTCAGTGCTGGCTACAGTAGACAAAGGTCATGATTAAACTGGGTCTTAAAGCAATCTCTACCAGTGAGGGCGCTGAGAAGCCTTGACTGTGTGCTAATTTTTTTCATTATTTTGTCACATGTACCTTGTGAAGGATCACATCAATTACACACATTTCCTTCTCTACCTGCACTGCACCTGAGACAATCATCATCTGCTATTGAATTCCAGAGCCACAGAATTTGGATAGAAAATTCTTGACCTTATCAAGGTAGCAATAGGACTGGATTTTCAGCATTATCTAGACTTATATGTATCAAATGACATTACTAAGATATCTGGTACCTCTACTGTAAATAATATTTGGATTAAACTACCGCTAATAGCTGCTAAAAATACTTCACTAAGGCAGTGGGAAAGTGAGACAAATCCCTCTATTGCAGCATGGACAATATTCTTATCCAATTCAGCAGCAGAGGAGGAGATTCTCATACTGGAAAGGAACTATTTTTAGGAAGCAGAGGGCCGCTTGGTAAGAGATAAAGCACAGGTATAAGTGTAAGAGGTTTAAGCTTATTAGGAAAGGATATTTAAGATGACAAACATGAAATTAATGGGTTTTTTTATTTTACTACTTGAAGACTAATGCAAATACATGGACTAGTTAAGCAAGTTAAATGTGTTCCTATAGAAATGCACATATGTATTCTCGTAAACATGCACACATGCTAGCACACACAGAAAGTTACTCTAACAGAAACGGTACAGTTTCAACTGGACCTTACACAGGAAGTACCACAGGATAAACAGGATCCCAAGATGTGGGATCCAGCAGCCAGCTACCAGCCTTACTCTCAGGGAGGTGTGTCCAGGGGCCTGGGGTGACTAGATAATCAGTGCCAACCCAATTGCACAGATCTCTAATAATTAATTTGAGAAAACACTGACTGTTTCTGATAAGGTACCTTAAAGTAATGTCTTGTAAAACTGATTTCTCTCTGATTTAAACGATTGTCTCAATGAAGACCCG
This sequence comes from Numenius arquata, assembly GCF_964106895.1. Classification (NCBI taxonomy): domain Eukaryota; kingdom Metazoa; phylum Chordata; class Aves; order Charadriiformes; family Scolopacidae; genus Numenius; species Numenius arquata. Next base: position 15,496,548 of record NC_133584.1, read on the forward strand.
AATCAATCTATGGGAGCATACATCAACTAAGAGGTGCTATAGATGGACTAGGTCTAAGAGCTGGATTTTGTAATCTCTGCATTTAGTTGCACTAATAAGAATAACCTAATATACATTAGCAGTTATATTCCTACCTGTGCCAAAGTACTGTTAACTTTGAACATTCAAAAATCACTGTCAGTCCCAATAAATATTGAGACTTTTGAGAAAGGTGATTTTTAAATCAAAAATAAAATTTGGCTTTTTGCCTCTCAAGTTGGGCCTTTGGAAAACTTTCAAGCCTTTCTCCTCAATAAACAAGCAGTGAAATTTAATTTTTGTTTTTCTTAATGGAAATTAAGACTCTTAAATAGCTGTAGGAGTTGGGGTTTTAAGGAAAATAGCAAATATTCTTAAATACGAAATAAAGTCAATATTAATAATGTTTTTCAAAGTCTGGCTCCAATCCAGAAAATCTAATGATAAATTTGTTCAGGTTAGAAGTCACTTTATGAAGGGTGTTCAATACAGAAAATGACCCCATGCTTGTTGCCAATTGTTATTTGTTCCATAGCCTTTTCTAATTAGTAGAGTTCCTTCAATTAGTAGCTGAAATTGGTTTGCATACATCCTCCAAATTGCTGTAATCAAGCCTCAAACTAGGAGCCTGAAAAATAGAGGGTAGCAGAGTGATAATAGAGTGATTGCTGGTGGCTGGCTGTACATCCAGCAATAACCAGACATGAACTTCACAAACCTAGATATACCCTTTACATCCGAGCCACTTTTATATGTTGTGTTATACTTCTCCAGTCTCCCACATGTTGCTAAAAGACAGTATTAGGTCTACAGCATGACAGATAATGTGGATTAGAATAAGCCTTCTTTTCCAGGTAGTAATTCCCAAAAGAGATATTCAATTCCTTTAAGGAACGGTAGTAGATATAAGTATTACTAATGACTCACTTTCCTTAGCCCATTTCCAGGATTCCTAATGAAGTACCACATTCGGTGCTCAAACACGTAGTTAGAGCAGGGCTGGGAACTTGGTTCCTTTTCATTCAAAACTCCCTTTGATAATAATTGAACTGTTAACTAATTAGTATAAACTCTGTCTGCATGGAAAAGAACGATCAGAATGATCAAAACTTCAAACAAAATTTTCCAAATGCAAATACAAGCAAAGGCAAAAAATCTTTCTTTCTTTTCCTTTTTTTCTTTTTTTTTTAGTAGGAAAGAGCAAATTCTCAAGCTATGGAACAAACCACTTGACAGGTCCTTTCCATCACATCAATTCAAATTGGACGCACAACAGCTTTTTGTGAACAGTCCAGCAATATAATATGTTATACTTATTAGACCATTACAGATGTCACGTCAATTGGTATTAATATTCTCTCATAGCTATGTTTCTCCTATTCAGTCAGTTCACGAACGACAGCCAGATCGTAGTTTTGTAATAGTTTGCATCAAACAGTTCAGAATAACTTTCCCCCCTGTTTGGTCAGGCTGCTTTTCAATTCAGGAATTGGCAACCATCAGCACAGACAGGCTGTCAAGAAGAGCTCAGCTACTATTCAGGGCTACGTGAGCTTTGCAAAAAAGGTCAGGAGTCATCAGGTCTAATAAAAAATAACAGCAAATGAGTATCACCAAGACCTTAACAGGGTCAGTCATTACACAAAGAGAAATGTGTGCAAAAGCACAAATAAGACTGAGGGGTTTTGTCAAAAAAAAAAAAAAAAAAAAAAATGCTCAAAGTCACTCCTGATTGCATGATTATGCTTTTTAAATGACAGAAGTACCAGATGAAAAATAAAACAGGGTTAACTTCTGGCATTAAAAAAAAAAAAAAGTTATGAACTCTAAAATTCATAATTGTTCATCTTTGTGAGCATTTGTCAAGTCCACAGCAGATCTGGGAACAGCCACGAACCATGACAAACTAAATTCAGCATGGAAATTGTACTGAAGCAAGGTTTTATTATTTGACTTTGTTCCTCTCCCTTTGTTCATACATGAAATCAAGAGAAACTGAGTAAGCAGGGAGCACCAAAACAGGAAATGACAAATTCAAAATATTCCAAAAATAAACAGATTGTAGATTTTCAGCTGTTTCAAATTTTCTTAGCTGCACTTATTCAATTGTTCAATATTAAACATAATAATGTTTCCACAGACTTCATAGCAGGTGAGATTCTGCCTGCATTCTTCAAAAGAGACGTTTTCCAAATTTAATTTTTGATTTAGAGCACTTACGCAGCTCCTGTTCTCCATCCAGAGAGCTTGCTGGGCTAGCAAACAAAAACTGCCTGCATGAGGCTGACTGCCCCCAGTCCCACAAAGCCATCTATGTTCTCAACGGGTCTAACTCCATTGAGGGTCATGGAGTTAGAGTGATCTAGCAGCAGTTAATGGGACTGTTCACATATCATAACCCACAAAAATGTTCATACTGTATCTAAATTGATAAACTGTGGACTACTTGATAATACTGACTGCCTGAAAACAGTAATCACTCAAGCACCATAAGGAGGTTCGTCCTTAGAGATTTGCAACAGATTTTGTTCTTCAGCGTTGAAATGCCATAAGCCTAAAAAGAGAAAAAGAACAGTAGGAGTAAAGTGTGTTGGACATGCCAATAAATTAATGATAAATTATTAAAGCATGATTGGAAATATTGCCATTTTTCACAGCTGTCAGTTTAAGTATAAAAGCATCAGCACATTAAACTAGTTACTGCTTTTTCATAATTGAGACTTTAGCTTCTAGCTGTGCCCTGCAGCTTTTCATTAATCACTGGGACTGAAGTTCAAGCACAATGACAGCTTAGAAGGCATTAAATGGGCAAAGTATTTTCCAGGTACAGCTAGTAAAGGCCTTTTAGTCCTATAATCCTCAGCTAATTGTTTTTCAAAGTCTCCAAATAAAATCTGCTCATGGCGTCTCCTAGTGACAGAATTAGCAGCAGACTGGTTCTTTTTATCTTCACACTCTTTCTCTCACTAAAATCTATCGAGAGCCTATATGTTAGCTGTATATAACAGGTGCAAATGGATTGCGATATGTAAAACTGTAACTGATACTCGACCAAGGAAACATTGATTAGATTGCCTGGGAAACAGCACTTCCTGAATACTTGTTCTAATCATACCATTTAATTTGTCATAAAAGAAACAAGATGGCATGGAAGACTTCTGCACACAGCTAGTTTCCCTTTATACATGGGAGAAGGAAATGAGCGAATTTTAAAGTTCAGTGGAATTTGCTTACTCAGTGCCCTGGAAAAAACAGACATTTCCTCTGCCGTAGCAGAGGTTGTAGGTTCCCCTCTTGGGTTCCCAGTATTTCCCCCTTTGCAAAGATTTGTACATCAGGACTTAATAGATGTGCCAAAACATCCTTTCCTTTGTATAACAAATTATCAACTGCATTGAGATTCATTAATTATGTCATCTAATTGGATTGAGGCAGGTGCAAAATACCTCAGATGAAGTGGTCACTGGCAAGAAGGCCTAAGCACAAGTTTTTCTATTAGAAACCAGCATGTCTCCAGACTCCTGGAATTACTTTGTACTTATTGATTAATGGCTATAATTTATTACAGTGCAGAAGATCTTGCATTGAGTTAAATGTGTGATTAATCAATTTTCCATCAAATTATGAACAGCAGAACAGTTGCAAGAAAGAAAATACCAAGTGAATTTTTCCCATGGCATCAGAATAGAAGGTATGAGGACTTCTGCTCGAGGAGAACTAATAACTGTCTAGCGCTTGTTTAATATTTCCTGCCACACTGATGAATGCCATCCACATAAATAGGCCACAGGTAGCAGTGTTTGAAAGACCACCAAATAGGTTTTATAGCTGCCTCTCCTATATAATGAAATATTCTTTAAGCCCATCTCAAAACAATTTATTAATGCAAAATGCATTTCTGCCTTCAGCCTGAAATATATCATTGTTAAGTCAACAATATTATATTAAACCGATAACTGATATTGCAAGAGAAAAAATCCCTAGGCAATGTAGAGATGAATTTGAGATTTTTGTGTACAGAAGCTCGTTTTTATTTCCATCAGAAACACAGACATGTGACTAATTGATGTCACTTCTAATCAGCTAGTAATGCACATTACAAGTATAGCATGAGAACATTTGGGGCCCAATTGGAGGGGAAAAAAAAATCCCATGCTATTTCTATGTCTTTTATTGAGTAAAGTGACAAGCTTCCTTTCCCTGGTGAAGCAGCGTATGCTGTAGAGTTTTATATTACTCTACATCTTTCATAGGCTGTTTTGCTCTGTTATACACTGAAAAGATGCACCTCCCTCACTGTAGGAGAATGATATAAAATACCAGATGACAGCACTTTCTGGGAAAAAAAAAATTAAAATAACTTTTAAAAAAATAGGAAAAGCAATATGGAGCATTTGTAAAACAGAAGTGCAAAGCCTTTTTCTTAAATCTCTCCGCAATGATCCAAATTTTTATTTTCAAATCACAGTGCCAAATTACTCAGTGATTTGAGTTACAGTAGGAGCCTGGCAGCAATGCAGTTCATTTTCTAAGGTAGGCAGGAATAGTTTCTGCTATCGTTGCTGTCTTCTGCTAGTAGCTCCCCAGTTTCCAGGCTATAGAATAGAATCAGGCACACCCCTCTTGCTACAGGCTGCAGAAGATGGGTACTTGTGACTTGTTACAGTTTCATATACACCAATTTCCTTTTCACTGCACCTAACTTCCCAACTAGGACAGGGACCTTTCTTCTCTGCTTGCTGTTTGTGGTGGCACTGCTTCTGAGGTAAGGACTTTCTTCTGTTTTTAAAATCATGACCTCCAAAATGTCCTACCAAATCCTGTAGAAGGTGCAAGGAGACCATTGAAAAGTATACTCATTTTTTGGATGGCCAAATGTCACAGGGCCAACTGTTTGGAAAGCAAGTGGAGAACACCTTGAAATTGTATTTTAAAATGTCTCTAGTCTAAGCTGCCTGTAACAGCTGAAAGTGACTATTTTTGATGGCTTTTCTAGGCTCTATTGGAAATGAATTGAAAGTATTCATGCTTGGCAAACAGATGGTTGTATCTCAACACCCCACCAAAATCAATATTCCTTGCTTCTGTTTGTATCATCACAGAAAGATAACTTCAATGGATATAAACTAGATTTGTTGCCAGAAGGAGACGTTAGAAATTTAAATCTGAGAAAAACTACTATAAAATACACTTTCTATTTTATATAAATAAATTCTAATGTGGTATTTAATCAACAAATCATTAACTGCTCCATTAGGAACGTCAGATCTCAATTTGCATGCTGGAGCATTGCCTGTGGATGTGGGAGATCCTGTTTAGAGGTTCTACTCACCCATCAGAAAACATCAAAGTTTCTTTCCCGTTCATGTTCTTTTCACTCATGGGAAGTGTGGAATGCTTTCACCTACACTGTGCTTTTGTGTGACATCCATTAAATGGGTGTTTGTATTCCCTGTGTGGTTAGTGTACTAACTTATCTCCCCTATCCAAGGAGAGGTACCACAGGAAGGGGATGGATGCTGAATAGTGATACATACTCTGTGATGCATCGTGTATGTGCTCATCAAGAAAGCTTTGAACATATTACAAAAAGTGAAGAGTGGATGTTACTGCTATCCTGGGAAAGTTCAAAACTGCATTGCTGTCTAGATGAGTGAAAAATTGCTGAAGCATACAGAAGGGCAGTATATAAGGAGCACAACTGTTTCACTGTGCAATGACATTTACGCTCACAAAATACACAAACACATCTCTTCTAGGTGAGACGCTTGTGTGTACATGGCCACACACTCACTCCAAGAAGCAAAAGCTGAACTGCAATAACTGAATATTTTTTATGTATTCTAAACACTCCCTCAGTCTCCCAGCCCCCATTGGTTCAGATAAAGTCCTGGGGCCAGGTTTTTCATGTGCATCCAGCAAGGTGAGAAGAAATGGTCCTCATGTGCAGCCTAAGGTCCTCTGCTAGGACTTGGGGACTACAGCCATCCTCCATGGCTCATCTGGGAGCCCAAAGTGAGGATGTAGCTGGAGAGTCTGCAGCTCCCTGCTAGCCCTTCCCCTTCTTTCCTCCCAAGCAAGAGGACAGTGAGTACCTCTTTCTCCTCCACAGAGGACAGGGTGCAGCCTGGCTTTGTTCCCAAGCCCACCAGAACAGGCATAACCCAAGTGACCTTTTGCTGCACTCCAGCACCATTTTGACCAGTGCTGTCTCCTACTGCTTTTATTTAATACTCTCGCACACCCCAGTGTGTCTATTTTTCCAATTCTTTTTTAAACATTAATTTTGCTACTAATTAGAAGTCTGTTCCAAGTGAAGTCCCACAAGTGAGCTCCCTATAAGAAAAGTCTTCTCAAAATAATAGTTACCTACAGAATCTTCTAAAATTTGAAGATACGGGCAACCTAAAGTGCAATGCTACAATATATACCTAAAGGAAAAAAATTATTTTTTTAAAAGTGCTATTACTTCTCTAATAAAACCAAAGGTGCAACATTAGTACTACTAATACATTGTTTGGGATCTGCTATTAAGGACACTGAACTGAAAGTTCATTTTGGCAGCTTTGGGCATTAGTCTGTAGCATGTTCTGAATATGTGTAAGAATTTGCCAATCATAGAATCATAGAATGGTTAGAGTTGGAAGGGACCTTAACGATCATTGAGTTCCAACCCCCCTGCCATGGGCAGGGACACCTCCCACTAGAGCAGGTTGTTCAAAGCCCCATCCAGCCTGGCCTTAAACACTTCCAGGGATGGGGCATCCACAACTTCCCTGGGCAACCTGTTCCAGTGCTCACCTGTTCCAGTGCTTTGGTCACTCAAAGGAACAGACAGATGTTTCTCTTGGAGATATTAATTCTAAATGTATTTATTTTGTTACTTTCCTCTTAAACTCTTTTACAGTTCTTCTGAAAAATCTTTGTTTAGAGGTCATTTATATACTGTGGCTACAAGTGTTAGAAGGTGTTGAGGGCAGGGCTGGTGCTCAGATGTGTCTCATGGCTTTCACTGGCCACTTAGGAAGAGCTGTAGGAAATGCTTCAGGTTGGTGAAGGCAAGAGATCCATGCGGTGACGGAAAAGACCGTGGGGAGAAAGGAGCCAGAGGGAACAACGCAAGGAAGAGAATTACAAGTCTAAACTAGGAACGGCTTTAGGAAAGGACAGGCAGCAAAATCTGGTTTGGAGCATGAAAGAGCATGGGGTAGGTTTGTATTTGGGTGACTAAAGCTGTTTCAATAGATGTCTGGGAAACGGATTACTTCAACCACATGAGTCTATGTGCTTTTTTTGGAGAACGGAGTTGCAGAAATTGACACAATGGATACATGGCCAGATGGGGGAAGCAAACCCTTTTACATCAGGAAAAAAAAAAAAAAAAAAAACAAACAAAACAACTATATTCATCAGGCAGAATGACTCCACCAAAATCTCTTAAAATGAAAACTTCAAATAAATATTTAAAGTCATAAAAAAAGCAATCTGTGTGTGGTATCTCAGCAGAGTGATATCAGCACATCTATAGAACTATCTTGACTCACATAAGCTGAGAGGCTCCTAAATAAAGTCAGTACGTCACCTGGAATACATGAAACTAAAGTACGGATATCATCATCCATGTTAAAACCAGAATTAATTAAGTCCCTTAAAAGCCTTTTCTGCTTCAAAGAGTAAAATGCATTTCACATATAACTTCTTACAGATATACAGATTTCCAGATCTTAAATGAAAGTTAAAGTTCCTTGAGGAAACTTATTCTTAAATAAAGACATGCATGCTTCTTGCAGTTGTGTCGTGAGCTGGGAAGCAATATTTTACAACTAGGATTTCTGAAGAATGACTCCTCTGGCAATTTCTTCTGGAACTTGCCTTTGTATGATATTTACCTAGTTGCGTCATTCTGAACATCCATTACCATTTCAGATCAAATAATTAAGATTTAGCAACTATATATCAATAAAAATGAGGTAGAGTGCTAAGAGAATTGTTTGACCTGTAGCTATGTCTAAGCTAATCTATATTTGTTACAGCTAAAGCTGTATTGTATTCTTTCAATATTTGCACTTCATTTGTATTATTTGCTGAGTGTGAAGTCCCTCTCCCTCCTTGGCCCCGTGCAAAATAAGCAGAAGCAGCAGTTGGGAACTCCATGGAAGCAGCTCCTGTGTTAGGTCACAGCTTTGACCCCACAATACTGAGCAGGAGGATGTGCTACCCTGATGCACAGGGTTGGCTGATGGTCACCTCCAGACAGAATGGAAGTCGCCCCTTCAGCTTCTTCTTCAGCACCTTCCAACCAGTTGTGCCATCCCACAGCAAGTTCAGATGGCTGTTCGTTGCTGTTTGGAGAAACTTATCTAACTTTTGCTTTAGTCTTTAAGAACTTAAGCTTGTGCTTATGATGCCTTGCTGCAGCCAGGCCCCTGGAGAGAGCAAGTCCACCCACACAAGAAGCTACAGCCCTTGAGCCCGCAGCCTTTTGCAGAGAGTCCAACGAAGGCGAAAGGCAGCTCTGCAAAACTCGTCCTGGCTCCCCGGGATGGTGGCCAGTGGACCCTGTCCAGGGGCAGGGGCTGCAGCAGCCTCTGCCCGGACCTCTCCCCTCCCGCTCCCCTCCTGCCTCCCGCGCTTTTGGCATAGGCTCGCCTGGCTTCCAGCCCCTGGCACCAGGCAATGGGCAGGTGGTTTCTGCTGCTGTGACCTTGCTCCAAGCAGACTTTCTATCACCAGGGGTCGGCAACCCAAGGAGCGGAGCCGGTCCTTGAAATGTAACCTCTGACTTTCAGGGGAGTATCGCGCCAATTGTCGAAGTTTAAAACAGTCTGGTTTTGGGCGTCACGTTCACCCTCAGACGCACACAAAATGCACGTGCCAGTTTTAGAGCCCGCAGCTCTAAAAATCCCTCTGACTACTCAGCTAATTAAACTAGCATTTCTAAGACAACTGGCACACAACTAGCGAAGCATCATGCAAAAATGGAGGGAACAAAATTATCTGCAGCGCTCTCAGAGTGTGTTTCCCAGAGAGCATGAATGAAGGAGATAGGCCAAAAAACAGTGCATATAATGGCAGCAAACCACAAGCATGTAAATATGCAAGACAATCATTTGAAGGAAAATTTTAAGCCTCATTAGTAAATGCTTTTTGTATTACTCTCTATATTTACAGAAGACAATACAGGACAGTTAACGAGGCAAAGTATATCCTGGGGTGCCAGTACACTATGCTGCAAGGGCCTGTCAGACCAGTATTAAACTGGTTATGTGCTTTCTCCCCAGTTTCAATGGGCTCTACCAGGCAGTACATCCTGGATTGACTGCTTGGGCAGCATCCAACACCCAGTGAAGGCTAGAGGAGTCTTGTCACTGACTTTGGTCAGTCCTTGCTCTCCAGTGCTCTGGGAGAAAGCAGCTGCTTGTAACGGCTTCCACAGCCTTATGCCACGCTGGGTTGCATGAGTTTTACTCAGGGGCAAGCCTCCAGGGCACAGGGGAAGAAAACAGGGGGTGAAGGCATGCTGAAACACTTCATTCTGCATCCAGGGATAGGGGAAAAAAATACTGTTCTAGCACAGAGGATATCTTGTTATAAAATTATTTTTCACTTTCCCTTTGGCTAACAGTAGCATTAAGGAAAGTTGATTTTTTTTTCCCTGCCAGCCATGAGGTGTTCATTATTGCAAACAGTAGGAACTCAGTCTCCAAAAATATATTTGGATCTTAAGAAGAATAACACATGGATTTTTAAAGTTTGGACATCCATTTTAAAAGAAAAATATGAGGAGGCTTAACTGTAGTTCTTATGTGAAGTTTATGTGTCTCGTACATTTTTTCATATGGTTAATATCAGTCAAGCATGGTTGATATTCTAGTAAGGAAGTTTCTTGTTATTTTTATTCAAAATATCCTCCTGAAGGTAAGTTAAATGCTCCATAGTCCCAAATCTAAAATTAAATTTTAGGAAAAGGTCCTTTAAAAATGGCCTATTGTGTTAAGCCATACATGTTAAATGTTATTCCTGGCACAATGCATCACCACAAGTAACAGAATTAATTTTTCTTTTACAGAAATTAGTAATTAAATAAACATAATATAAATCCTTATGACCAACTTTTCCCTACAGTAGCAAAGTTTGGACTGGGCTGAAAAGCCTGAGAAAAATTGTTAGCATAAAAGAATTTTGTTTTCAATTGCACCTGAGCTTAGCTTGGGCCAAATCACCCTCCTTTTGGAAAACACAAAGAGTTGAAACCATGGGGGAGTTTCTGTTGCGAGGAATCCATTACGGCATCGTGCTAGACAGGAAATGGGAGAACAGCTTCCTTATGGCAAGGGAAAGCAAGTTAGCCTAAAGGACCCTATGCGAGCCTGTGTTGATCTCAAACCCAGACTTGGTGTTTCAAGACTGGGCTGGAGACTTTGGGAAATGAGGCTGAGTCACTATTCTATGCACAGAAGGGGAGACCTGTTCACATAGAGACCTTTCTGCACATGTACCAAGGGAGACTTGTCAACCATGAACCAAGAGCAATCAGAATAGAAGTCAGAATAACCCTAGGATGAAAGGGCACTGGTACAGTGCTAACACAGCCTCATGGCTCTGTACCTTGCATTTTTAAGATTGCCATTCAGCCATTTTATGTCCCTTAAACTCTCAACTGCCTGCAAACCATATTTTATCCCTCCCTTATCAAGCACTTTGTGGTCACACTTCAGGCCAGATCTAAGCAAAGATATTAATCACTTGTCAAATAAAATTGTCAGTCTGCTCCATCCCTATTCTTTTTCAATAAAGATCAATTGAAACAGTGTAAAAAAATGTCGACAAAGTCAAATCTTTTAAAAGAAAGCAAAATGAAAGAACTATAAGTTGTGGCCCACCACACTTTAAAGTAACTTTTAGCTGTGGTTTTGGATTTGGACATATCTGAGCCAATAGGGGTGGTAGTTGTTATTATTTATTGCTTAAATGTGAATCTTTGTTTTCCTTCTAATATGCCTTACGGAAGAAAAAGAGACATCTGTGCTAAAGTAACCAGTTTTTATGGGTGGGGAAGAAACCATCTGGGTTAAAGTAACCAGTCCATGTTTCACTAATTCTAAGTCAAAGAGCAATAGCTACATGAAAAAATAATGGTGTCTTATTGAAAATAAGATGCTGTATTTGAAAATTATTATTCTAAACTTTTTGTACTACATTGGCATTATTCACAAATATGTTTCTTTACCAAAATCATATTGTAATGCCAAGCTGATGTGTAGACAAGCTAAATTCCCATTTCTATTTTAAGCTTTATCGCACAAATATTGAGTAAGTTTTGGATGCATAAAAATCAGCAAGAACGTCCACTGTAGTTAAAGTGCTGAAACCATGCAAACTGACCTCCAACCAAAAGCCAACAGGATTTGTACACTGAAATTTATCACGTATTTTTGAAAAAATTTTATTGGAGCATTTGCCTCTCAGTTGTTGTGGCCTCATTGCAAGAATCTTCTTCCCATCTTCTGCAACCTGTGTGAGTGTGTATTTGTCTTTGTTTCACTGGATTACCCACTTGTCCTCTACTCAGGCAATAATTCACTAATCCCTTTGTCAATGCTCCATTTCCTTCTCCCATAAGCATCGTGGCATTAACTGTCCTCTTAGATATACCAGCAAGACTGCAGCCCTCTCTGCAGCTCATCCCTTCCAACAGCACCTTTCTAGCAAGGTGCCCGAAGTGGCTTTTACCTAGATTGGGTGATGCTTAGTATCAGAAAAGCTCTCAAGACACTTAACGACATTTTCCAGCCCAGACTGAGTATCCTTGTACTGCCAAGAGCCACAGAGGTCACTTCTGTTTGGTTCCAAAGGGCATTTTCTTCTGTCTCAAAGAGCTTTAAGTCATCTCAGCCTGTCTTTCATACAAATTAAGAATTAAGAAAAATGTTAAAATACCAGTTGCTACCCAGTACTTGCTACATCTGTGACCTCATTTCTCTCTTCTGTTTCATTATCTTACAAGGTAGGTTGCAGAGCAGGGAATGAGCCATTCATCCATGAAAATAAGTGCCAGCAATCTACCCCAAAGCTGCATTTGTGGAGAAAATGATGGTTTTGGATGAGCAGAGTAACAGCAAAGATGTGCTCCGAAAGGATCTGAGCAAGGCTGATGTGTTTGCCTTCTCTGTGCTGTGAGGAGGGAAGTGTTTAAGGCCAGCATAACTGAACAACATGGATGTTTAACCTGACTATTTGAAAAGCTCTAACTGAGAACCTGATTATCATTCCTTGGCTCCAAAGATACTCTTTGTGATGGTGACAGGGGATCTAATTAGCTGCCAGATGATACCAAGTTAGTGAGCAATCTTTCTCCCTTTTGATAGCCTAAGCCATAACTTAAGTTCTTCCTTCTCCTGAAACCCTAACCTACATATACTTGTACAAACACATGTTTCAGTGAACTTCTGCTTGACCATTACAACTTCAATCCCTCCTCCAAGAACCTCAAGCCCAAATTTAGATCTGATATTTATTGCACAAAATTCTTCAAGAGGCAAACAGCCTTTCCATCTCACTTTTTGAGGCACAGAAGTACCATGGAAAACTATTTATTAAAATGGCTTGGATCCAGAACTATGCACAAAATAAATATTCATATCGTCATTATTGCTTGGTTTTGACTACTGTTCTCAGGAGGCCATAACAACCTAATTATGACTAACCTGGCACAGGCCTTTCATTGACAGAACTGTATGTTTGTTCTGTTTTATACTGTCAGTGATGTATAATCAATTGCTGCTACTTGATTTGTACTGCCTATGGCACTAGGGAAAATTAAAATTAGCATAAATTATAACATTTAACCTTTCAGTACTAGCATGAAATGATATATCAGCAAATGGCAGGGTAAAAGAATCACTTCCACAATGTACCTTTCAAAAATGCATGTAAGTGAAATGAAAGAAGAGCTTATGACAATGTTAATAACATTACAGCATTGTAATGGACTCATTTCACTGTAATGTTTTAAAAATGAAAAATAAGATTATTAATCAGGTGAAATCCAACTGAGAAAAGTTCTATCTGGATATCTTCTGCCAAGTAGAGATTTTGCCATGAATCTACTGTCCGTGCAGTGTTGCCCTCCCATGAGCTACATATCAGGAGGCAGCAGCTTCAAAGAGCTGAAGAAATAATGTCCTTTTCTGATGCTCTTTGGTCCTCATATTTAAAGCAAATGTTGGGACAGAGTTGGCCTTAATTAAAAATAAATGTGTTTCACTGATGCTTCCCGAGGTATGCTGAAAAGTTGGGCTAAAGTAATTGCACTTCATTGTCAGGAAAACACCTAGCTTTTAAATGAACGCTGTTACAGTTCGTATCATTATCCTATGGCTCTCTTTTCTTTTTAAACATAACTTTTACCGTTTAGATAATGTTTTCTTACACTTATGGTTATTCCTAAATCAAGAAGGGGAAGAACAATACAATCTAATCCCCTCAGCTTTTAACAAGTGAAAATGTGATTGAAAGGTGAATATAAATAAATATAAAATGTATTCAGATTTCCACATAGTTTTACTCCCTTCACAAATGTATACAGCAGTTAAAATATACAGCAAGCAATCTAATCCCATTTACTTCTGGAACATATAAAGGACAGCCATAAACCTATAGAGAGACAGACAGATATATGGATACACAGACAGGATAACATTTTCAAGGTTTCTGGTGAGAGAATCCTTGCAACAGATGTATTTTTTAATTTAGGATTTTCAGTACAAGCTTAGATCATTCATAATTATACCCTCAGACAAGGAGGGGGGTATAAATAAACTTTAATGGAAAGGAAACAGTCTGTAGAATAAGCATTTTCTTTGAATCATAACAACCCTTTGAATTTAAAAAAGAGGCTTTCCTTGAGGGATTGGGTGAAAAACATTTAAAACACGGCAATCCTCCCACTTTCTTCTTTGTCTGAGCAGATGGCTGCTGGTCAGCAAAGGCTGAATTTGAAAAATACAAGTTTTTCAGATTGATTCTGGACCTTGAACCTAAAACAAATGACCAGAGCAGAAATAACAACAGCAGAGGGAGGCAGGAAAGCAGAGATCTGGTGCTCCTACTGAAGACCTGAAAAATTATACAGAAACTAAAAAAAGGAGCACTAGAAAAATAGCTCAAAGAAAGCAATCATAGGACCTTACTGCTCCAGACTCTGGTCATATACAGGCACTGGGACTTCCTTTGAGCTGTAAGGATAACTGCTTTGAGCCTCAACAGAGGGAAAAGGGGTGCCTGGATTCAGGCCTTTTTGCATGGGGCTCTGATAATCCAGAGACAAAAGTCGATAGTGAATTCCAGAGCAGCAGCTGTGATGTTTCCATCTGGGGACCAGAAAACATCTGAATGAATGAGAGAAATGATCTAACAATCAATAACTTTTTTCAAGGCATCACAAGAAGCCTTTGAACAATATCACAAGAAGGAAAAAAAAAAAAAAAGAGAGAAAAGCTGTTCTAATGGAGGGGAAAATGAACCCACAAACAAGACCAAATTGACATACAGTATAGCACTATGTTCACAAGAATAAAAAGAAGAAGAGTCTGGGAACTGAGAGTTTCAGTCCAGAAAAAAAAAAAAAGTAATTTAAACTGTTCTTAGCAAGCTTGACTGTGGAAAAAATTCCACTGTTTGTGGCAAGGAAGAAGTGTTGCTTCATTTAATAGAAATCAGTAGATATTCCAAAGTTGAGCTTCACAGTTTACTAGACCAAAAGTTTGTTCTATTATGCAGGCGACTGCACCTTGATCAAAGGAGAAAGGTAAGATGAAAGATCACCTGTCTGTTTGGGGGGCAGGGGGAAAGGGTCAAGGAAGAAAATGTAAGCAATAATCCTGAGTTCCTGGTTCTTTTTCCCTGTAGCCCTTACTGGCACAGCAGTGTTCAGACTACGCCGGCAAAGCTGCATATACTACCTCTCCAAATGCAGTATGTGGAAAGTAGGGGATGGTGAGCTCAGAGACCCTTTCTTGTCATCTGAGACCTTTCTCATAGAGAAGGTGTAAGCTGGAAAAGCAGACAAAAGAAGAAAAAAAAAAAAACCCAAAGCCATTTCAGACCAAAGAGGGCTCAACAGCGCAGCAAACCGCGATAGGAACAGAAATCAGCTCGGGTATTCGAGGCTGAACAGAGTTCTTTTATAACTTACAAATGGCTGAAATCATTTGTAGGATTTAAGAATTTGCTGGTCTTGGTTAGCGTCCAAAAAGTCAGGAAACAATAAGAAAAAACAGCTTTTAGATGTACTCCTGGCTTAAATAGTTTCCAGGGACTGTGTTTATACGTTGCCTAGAGATAAACTTCAGCACAGAGGAGTGATGCAGACGCAAAGTATCCATCTCCCTGCTAAAGTGAGATACTAAATGGAGGTGTTGCGGTGGAGTAAATGGAACCTATGTAATTTTTACTCAGTGCCACTGCCTCACTGTTCTGTGAGAACATCACAAAATAGCTGCCAAGCCTTCTGATAGATAAGCCTTCCAGCAAGGTAACTGCTAAAGGAGCCACAGTGTCATAAAATAAAAACTAGCAGGCATTAAAAAACAAAACAAAACAAAATTATTTGGCCAATCTCAAAACTTCTTCTCAAAAATTCAGTGGTAACATCAGTATTATTAAATTCTCTTGGACTTTTCTATGTGATTTTTTTATAGAACTATTGTGTTTCTGAATTGAGAAATGTATTCCATACTTTAGCTTTTAGTCATGTCACTCTAATATATCTTTATTTATAAAAAGAACACATATAATGTCTAAACTGTTTAATTAAAAAAAAAAAAAATCTCAAAAGTAAGTGAAATTTTGGATTCTGCCAGAGTTTGCAGAGAGTCTGAGGGAATGGCTTCCTCATTTAATTCATCTGGAGTCCAGGAAACTCTGCTGTTCCTTCACTGGGAAATTACACATCTCCAGGGCTCTGGATTTGCTGAAGCCTTGAGTCTCCAACATACTGGCCATCACTTCTGTTCTCCAGGGAAGAGATAATTCCACTTCAACGTACAATGACCTCTTTATTATTTTGCAGAAGTATACGAACTACTGTTTGGAGAAATGAGAAAGTCAGTTCAGGGCAGCCGGGTGCTGGCAGAAGGCACGGGCTGATGCACAAGCCCCTGGAAAGCTCAGGTCAGTGGACCGAGGGCAAGCAGAGAGGTCCACTTCTGGACAGAGTAACAGGAGCTCCTGCCTAAAGACCAGAACTGTTCCATCTAGTAAGCATACTAGAAAACACTTCCTTGAAACACAGTTGAAAATAATAGTCCTCATATTTTATGTCAATGGGTAATTTCAAAGATAAGCCACAGCTCTGTGTGTATTTTTATGAGGGTAGGAAGCAGGGAATGAAATATTTCAGGCACTAGAAGATTAATATTACTGTAGGATTCAAAAGTTCTGCTGTAGAGTTTAAACACTGTTGTAATGAAATTTGGTCTGTGCTGTGAAATACACAGGCCCTAATTATTTCATGACATTTCTCACAGTAGCACAACCCCAGAATAGTTTATCATGTTAAATAATTTAAAAAGCCATAGACACATGAAACGTCACCAAGTATATTTACTTTAAATAGATGTCCTTGTGAATCACCTGAACTCTACAAACTTCCAACCTCCTTCTACTATAAAAGCATGTTAACAATATTATGATTTTCTATTTTTAAATGTAAGCAAGTAAGAAAGGCTGAATTTTATCACATGGGACTCTGTGATCTTTCCAGAATGGATCCAGTCTTGGATGTACAAATTATGTCTTACAACTAAAGATATAATTCACATGTTTAAGGCTCCTGAGATGTTTAATCAATAATGCTCTGAGTAAATGTGGTTTTAGAGTCTATGAGCCATTACCCCTCAAAAGCTGTAAGTTTGTAGCAGGAATGTTGCTGTCGTCATGTGGAAGCTCATCAATGCCTATCGACATCTCTCTGTTTAATTGCAATTTAAATCATGGTGTATTTCATTAGATCTCAAAATGGATTACAATGCTCCATTAATTTTTGTAGTTATGTATGGGAAAGATCTAGTAGTGACTCTATGGGTCACATGTGGGCCTCGGTTTGTGAAGGGAGCTCCTACTGCCATCAGTGTGAGTTCTGCACATGGACTGAAGGCATGACACGGCCCATTATTCTCAATTTTCCATAGTACAGTCTCTGAGAGAACACATCACAATAGAAATTGCTTATCTAGGATGCACCAATAAAGATATTCCAGGTTTATTTCTTCTCAAGATTGCAAAAATTCAAACATTTTCCATACCCACATAGACACACTTTTCCTAAATGATATTGTCTCTTTTTTATTCCTTTCAGCTATAACATATAAAACCATCCTCACAAAAAAGAATCTGCTGATGAAAAAACATGTCATTTATATTACCAGAAGAGGAAATCAACAAAAGATCTCAGCTAACTCCAATTGGGAGCTCTGTCATTGATTTCAGACGGAGACAAATTATTTCACGTAATTTTTCTGTTATTCTATTTCACAATAGTGAGAAAAAATATTTAAAAAAAAATCTTAGGTACATGGTGGCCAAAGATAGACTAGCAAATAGAATTTAAAGAGTGCAAGGAGAGTGCGAGAGCATGGTGAGAAGCAGGTTATAATTAGGAATGATGGTGTAAAACTTGGTAAACAAAAATATAGACAGAGTATCAAGAGGAAAAATTGTAACACTGAAACCTCTTAAACTGTGAGAGTAAATAAAAATAATGGTGAGGCCGACCTCTGTGCTATACGTGGGGGGCACCGTAACACACCATTAGAAGAGACTGATGTTTGGCTAATGACCTCTAACCCTGCAGCTTTCATGTCACGCATCAAGAATGAACTCCAAGTTCTTAGAGCTCATCTAGACCTTGAAGACATAGCCATCACTAGAGGCATGGCCTTGCTCCTCCCCAAACTCACTGCACGCAAGTGAAGAGGTGGCAACTGTGTCCAGTGCTGTGCTCTTCTCTGACCCCATTGCCTACCTGTGGAGTGGCAAACTAGACTTGTATTCAGAGCAAATTATACAGCATCTTAGCAGTAAGGTTTCAGGCTTCCTGAAGATTTTTAGATCACACTCAATAAGGAGTACAGGCAGGTTCAGTTCAAGGCAGTTTAGCAACATAAACGGGGCTCAATCCAAGAAAAGGGAGCAGTTCAAAGGAGAGAGGAGAGCCATGAGGGAAGACATGGACCAGGAGGCTTCCTGCACCTGCTGATGCTAAAGCAGCTAAGACAACAGAAGCAGCAACTACCCTAGCCTTTCCTCAGATCCAGCTCTCCATGTCATCAGCACTGGGTGCCCCAGCATCATGGCCCTTCCTATGCTTTCTGCAGCACTGCCCAACACAACTGCTTCTTTGCTTATTCCCAAGACCAGTTCCAAGCTCATCTTTTTTGTGGAAGTTCAAAGACTCATGACATGCATACAGCAGCACCAAGGCACAAACACTGATATTGTGCTTGTTTGAGTGCACTTTGGGAAAACCAGGAGCAGGCAGGAAGCTTTAGTTAATACTCAAGCTCTGATTTGCTACATCAGGCACCAAAAATAGATACCAATTAAAACTAGGACAGAGCAATGTTAAAAAGGTAGGCACACAAAACTGTGGAACAATAAAAGTACCTTTAGAAGCATCTGGGAAAATAAGTGAAGTTTCTCATGTTTTCAGTCAGCACATTCATCAATACTGAAGACATCCTTGATCCTCCAGCTCCCTCCAGAACAATATTTGCACTAAGACTTTCTGGTAGATACTCTTCAAAAAGGCAATGGAGCACTTCTGATCTAAGTAGGAATCTGAGGACAGGAATGTGGATCCCTGAGCTACTTCACAATCCTCTTGGATGACACCACTGCCCTTGCCACCTTGAACTTCATTTCCTCTGATTAGAGCAAATCGTTATACTGATATTTATCACCTTGACAGCCAGTGAAACTTGACAGTAAAGTTGAAGTGGTCCTGACTCCCCAAAAGCCTCCAAAAGAACCACTGCTCTTTTCTCATAAGTTTGAAGATGGGCTCATCGGGAATTGGGAAAGACCTTGCTTGTACATAATTTAAGAATTTCACGGGGGAAAAAAACATGACAGTGCTGGGCTATTTCCTTTCTATCCAACTGGTGGTTTTCCAGTTCTATATGGATAACTCACTGTTTACGTATTATGTTGAACTTGCTAGTCACTGTAGTCTGGATCAAAGAAATTGCCATGGATCAGCAAGGTGCTGTGAAGGTTTTTATAAATACTAATGATGGACTAGGTTGGACTAGGTGCTCCTGTGCTGAAATATCATGCCCACATCTTTGATATTACAGGAGAAAAAGGAAAAAAAAAACCACACAAAACAAACAAAAATAACAACAACAACAAAAAAACACTATTAGAAATAAACAACCAACATGGAAAACACAAATAGCTTTGAATAGCATTTTGACTCATGTAAGAATTGTCCTCAGTAACTAATTCCATTACCACCATTAACTACAGCTGCAAAATGGAGGTTTTGAACACAGCCAAGAAGAACCCATCAAAGGTTGAAAAAGTCACTGGACCTATTTAAATCCACATCATCTTGTGCGATCCGTTTTTACAGAACACATGCTGAGTGTTGTGTATGAACCATCAGATATAAAGTGATGAGTAAGACGGGAAGCGCAGAGAAACCTGATATTGGAATAAAGGGAGAGCTGGAGCTATCAATTTACTCCCTCTGTGTAGCAAGACTGAGGATAATGCTAAACCAAAATACTTAGAATACTTCCTTATTAAGGATTGGACTTGGCACATTAGAACCAA
Source organism: Numenius arquata (assembly GCF_964106895.1). Taxonomy (NCBI): domain Eukaryota; kingdom Metazoa; phylum Chordata; class Aves; order Charadriiformes; family Scolopacidae; genus Numenius; species Numenius arquata. The sequence goes on from NC_133584.1 coordinate 15,516,405, forward strand.
CTAGTCTCTGCTGAAACTCTCCTCAGCCCTTTTTATCTTGTGCTGCAGAAGAGGCATGGAGAAGTTTTGAAACGTACTTCCTCTTAGTGTCAAGAAGCTCTCTCATCCTCACCTTTGTCCCAGCCCCACTGTCCCAGCTCCTTCTCTGTTGCTCGTGCCTGGGAAACATGTTCTGTCCTCGGTCCATTCATCGCTGGCATAGCTGGCTGGGAGGAGCATGCTGCTGAGCTGTAGGATAAGCAGATGACTGGAGCCTCTGAAGAAGACCTTAGTTCTCTTTCTGCTCAGGTCAGTGACAAATTTCTGTAGATTTGATGGCTGTCAGAAAGAATGTCCTACCTTTTGGCAGTGCTAGAACGGCACACTGGCTATCTCTTAGCTGCTGTATTCACTGTTAAGGTAAGGCACCAGCCTTTTCCATTCTGGATTGTCTTTAAAGTGCAGATTCTGCCCTTACAATGTCATTTCACAGTGCAGGATACACCTGGGACGACCAAAGCCTGCCTCTCACCTAATCAGGCAGAGATGGGCTTTATAGGAAGCCCATGCACACTAACTAGTAGGCAGAAAAGGGCCACTGGAGAGTGTGCCAAATCTGGGATGGATCCGCTGGTTCACATAACCCCAAGCTTTCTCCTCCCCTGGCAAAAGGACCAATCCAGAAAACTCGGGGGGAGAAACTTCCTCATTTCAGGGACATTCCACATATTCGGAACAGGAACTGGGGAAGTACAGAGGTGTCAGCATCGGAGGGAGAGGGGGGAAGCTATTAGCAAAGTATCCGTATTTATGTAAGTATTAGCACGTAACATGCCGTAGCTGTGGTACCTGAGATGCTGCATTCTGCTAGGCAGCACTGTCACAGAGAAATTTTCTGTCTCCTTGCAGTCCATGCAAACATACATGAGTATAAATGCCATAATGGACTCCATCAGAAGGGCAGAACCCTTAAGTGGTGCATAGCTATAGGGGAGGTATAGCTACATTTGGGAGGTAAAACTTGCATTTTGTCATATATTTTTTAATTACATGGAAATATTTACAGAGTTTCTTTTTCATGAAGAAAGTTTATTTTTCTGATTTTTTTCTTTAATGACTGTTTTCAAAAGACAGTAAATAAATGACCCTCTATTGATCATGAGGTAACCAAGTAGTTAGTACTTTTGATACATGCAATTAACATAAAAAGATAATGTGTGAAATGCACGAAGTAAGTGCATCATGAGTGACCATTGTCATCAGTAGTCTTGCATTTCAATAAAGAAAAAATTGTTTGGGGAAGTTGGTCAAAAAGCTACTGCTATTACATCCACACACTGCTATTTCTAATATTTTTTTATAAAGATCAGTAATGATATTCTATTAGGGTGATGAGACCAGAATTAATTTAAATAACTTTATGCCTGATTCATAAAAAATAAATAAAAAAATGCCTCCACAGCCAGGGGCCATTATTTCTATAATTTTTCTATGGAAAAGTCATGGTCTGCATTCAACTTCCAGTTCAAAAAGAAAAGTTTTCAATTTATACAGATGGGGTTTTATCTTCGCAATCAGTTCCAGAGGAATGACTTAACTACTAAAAGGAAAAAACCCTCCACTGTATAGTTCAGAAATACACCGATCACAGACTTTCCTTCCAAAAATTATTTATCCACTCCCTCTGCAACTGCAGTCAGAGAGGAAGAGTAAAATGGACATACAAAAAACAACTTACACATAGATCATATTAATAGGCCCTTTGCTTTTTAGACATCAGCATAATTTCCATTCTTTATTAAACACGAATGCCAAAAGTGTTTAAAAACATGATTCTAAATAAGGATAGGAATGAATGTAAAACAGATACATGCTATGCTCTTACAATGTTCATAAAGTATGTACAGCTCACATTTACATGCTTATTCACAGCATATTTGTAAGCAAACTATACCGGCATTGTAAATAATGCTTTCATTTTGCGCTTTTTCTTGCGCTTTTTTTTTTCCATCATGAAAAGATCTGTGTACCTTGGAGATACCCCAGCCAGCTGAGAGACAAATTATGTGGCTAGCATAACTTCATGAAAGAGCATCGGTTAGAGAAGCTGTATGAGAGAGATTCTGCTCTAACAAAATCAGATGAGCATTGCCTGCTGGTTAGAATAGTCCTGCGAAGGCCAAATCATATCATATTTCAAATCTGGAAAAATATTTACAATATTATTTTTACATTTTCCTATATGATTTTTATTAAAGTGTATACTTGTTCAGTAAAGAACAAGCTCAAACCACCTACCACAAGGATATTATCGACACTTTTGCCAGAAAGTAGTTTGCTTTCTAAGGTTACAAAGAATATTTAAAATTAATGGAAGAAAAACAGCAGAAAAAAAATCTCTTCCCAGTTTGTTTATAGTGTGTTTTTGAGACAGCGCTTTCTGTGTGGCCAGTGCTAGCGTTTCCTTTATAGTTTCCCTTCACTTGTGCGTGCATCTTTCACAGCCACAGAGAAAAGTATTTTTAAAGATAGAGATGTAATTGAAAAACCACAAAACCTGGCTAAAAGATGCAGCGTAGGGTGACTCACTGAATTTTAATCCTCCTTTTAAATGATTAGGATGTAAGTTTTTAGGGATGATTTAGACTTTTAGTGGCTTAAATAAAAATCTGCAAACTATTCTTTTCTGCCTTTTTTTTTGAAAAGTTCTTACATTCCACTCCAAAAATTAAATTATTCTCCCAGAGAAATCAGAGAAATTGCTTCAGGTGTAAATTGCTGTCTGAAAACAGAAGCCACTCCCTGCTTTAATATTCTGTAGCTCAAGAAAGTAACTCAGTGATCCCAGACAACAAGGAGGATACAACTAGGAAAATCCCTTATATGTCATTTTTTTAATGGATTTTAATCATTCTTTATTGCTTTTTTTCAGGGAAAACATTTCTTCCTAAACACCGCACTGGTGAAAGATAGCCAAGTTAAAAAGGAAAAGAGTCTTATTTGAGTATGGCTTGCAGGATCAGGCCCATTGATCTTGGCTTATTTTCTGCTTAGCTTGCACTATAGGAAAAAATTATTTAAGACTCCTAGGGCCTGTTTTCAGGTACATATACCACAGTTTGCTACAGCTATAAATTCTTTTATTTTAAAGAATTTAATCCCAATTACTCAAAAGTACATCCAGGCCCAAGGGAAATTCTTTCCAACTTTTTCGTTTGTAATTTTAATAATAGCTTTGCTTCCTAAATTTAAGAGCTTCAGGCTGTTTTACAGTTTACTGTTCCCATTTTATACAATTTCTGTCTTTAGGTTTCCGTTTAATACTTGTTTTTGCATTTCTCAATAATTTTAAAACATAACCTCAAAAATAAAATAACACCCTTTCTGCTATGAAAACCCTTTGCTTTAATACAAATAGAGTGATTTAAGCACCCTTCTGGGGTTTTGTAGCTGTTAGTGTTCCCAGCTTCAAATTTTAGCATCATTCTTTAAAATGAAGGAAAAAATCAACTTGCAATTTAGACAGTTACCAAATTACCAAAACTAGTGCAGCAACTCTTAATGAGTGAAACCATTAACAATTTTCTGACTGCAGCCCCTGTTCAAATACCTTGGACACCTTGTTAGCACAGAATGAGGTGTTCAATCAAGAGACTGGGAATTGGAAGTACCAGGGCACAGTTTTGAGTGGTGATTACAAGGGCATGAGTGTGAGTGCCAAAGTAACAGTCTTCTACACTGCAGGAAGCTGAGAAACCTTCAAGTCTACATTTGTAAATCAGCCTGGATGATTACAGCAGTCACAAGCAAAGAACATATGAAACAATTATTTGCACCGTTCTTTCACTCTTTTAATTTGCTCTTAAAATGAACACAGTGATACTAAGAGCCATTAGTGCTTTGTCTTTGAAAATTTTGTGAGACTTCATATCTTTCCAAGCAGCATCTTAACTTGCTTAAAAGTAGAAATATAACAAAGAACTATTGTTTTCTGATTGTTAAACCCCTTTCACATCAATAATCTAAGCTTACATTAATGTTCAAATACGTCTTTGAATTTCCTTTAAAAGTATTTGGTTGATATGCAGAAGCCATATGATTTTAGACTTTCTACTTCTCCTTAATTGCTGTGACAAAGACAGTTTGTCTTTCTTAAATGAGTAAATTTTAAAAGTATATTTTGTCACATTAATATCATGTTGTAAATGTACATGTATTTCCATTCTGTTAATGCAAGAGAATACCACTCTTTGATGTTAATTTTACTACTTTAATTTTATAAAATGAGTTCTTTATAGTAGTTTCCCTACAATTCACTCATTTTTTTCTTTCAATCTATAAACTGCAATTCATGTAGAAATAACCCTGAACATTTCTAAAACTCGTATTTCAGACACAAAACTTGTTATTAGGAGCTACTTTCGTATTAAAGATAAGGAATTATTGACTAAGGAAGTGATGAGAAACAGCAAAGAAGAATTAAATTATCCCTACTGAAGAACTCAAAAAAAGATAATCTACTTTAAAAAAAAAATCAAAGCATCCTGCTACTTTTCTATACTTCATGGATATATAATATATATATAGCTCTAATATTTCACTGCTTCTGGTTTGAAGAAATAATTTATCAGTGGAAAATATCTAAAATTGCTACATTTAGTTTAAGAGATATATAATGTTTATGTTGTGATTTTTTTGAACAGCTCATCTTACACCTTTTATAGGAATAAGAGAAGAATATTATGAGCTTAATTAGCATCTCAGCTGTATTAATTGCTTATATAAATAGCAAATAGAAATTAATTTTTGTACTTTTTGATCATCAAGAAATATTATGCAAGAACTTTTCACACAGGACCATTTTCTTCCATCTATTATTGTAGGAATATAAAACACTTACTTCATATTAATCCATTTTTGCAATAATCACTTGCTTACAGAATTCTGTTTTGAGCTTTGCAAAAATAGTTGGCTCCCCAGCTTAAAATGCATCATTATGTCTAACAAATCCTGAAATATTGTCTTGCATCACTCCTTGGCTTTATTACTGTTTTTTGGAAACTCCCCAGAATATGTGTCTAAACATTAAAAGAAACAGATAGTTCTGATTCTGTGTCTAATATTTGAAGAGTGACAAATTATTAAAATAATGCAGCCAACCTATGCTAAAACAAAACTCCAGACTGCAATATGCTTCACTGTTAATGACACCCTGTGCATCTAAATTATGCTGAAGGGAATTTAAAAGCGCAACATCTTTACTGCTATTTCATGCTTGTTTGTTCTAGGTAACATTAAAATATGTATTATTGTAATTTTTGTACCTAAGGGTGCTGAAGCTATCAGGTAATACTGTAAAGTTACATATCACTTAAAAATATACCCGAATATTTTCACCCCTCCCCCGCTCCCCCAGCTATACCTACCAGCAGCTGAAAACAACAGTAATTGAAATTAAAAGGCTCCCTTTTGCAAGTAGTAAAGTCTGGTTTTAATAATCGGAGGGGTTTCAGATGCAGAGGGCGCTGTTGCTCATGTATTTTGCAAGCATTTCCTGATGAGGGAAAAAAACATTGATCTAATAGTTTAATGTTTATATTTTTAAGCTTTCCATGAAATGCCAGTGGAATTGCTGACATATAGATGCTACCTTCCACAGTATGCGATGAGTTTCCTGAAATAAATCCTTTTCATGACAGACTAGAAGGGAGATGCCAGCTATCGTCACCCAAGTGAAATGTTTTTCACTGTTTCCACTTTACAGTCCATTTACCAAGACTTTATAACCCAGTCACAAGGTTCCTTCCATCACACATTTTCATATAAGGATATTTTAGTTATTTTTATTTTAAAAGCACACCAGATGTATTTAAGTGTAACTTGCAATACAAAGCGTGAAAACAATTTGAAACATATCACTGCAGTGGTATTCTTCAATGTTTCCTTCTCTCTAAAATACCCTTTGCAGTTTATAACTAATTATTTCAGGTGTTTTGTCCATAACAAAGTATTAAGTAATTATACCCAGTAAAACAGAAAAGAGAGGAACGTACCATTTACATCTTAAAATAATCTTCTGCACAGTAACTTTCTTTCGAGCTTTATGTATGCATGTATTAGCATTATAACTCCACACGCATAAGTAACAGCTTTAAAGACATTGTTAGTTCTTTGAAGTAAATTGTTTTCTAAATCCCCATATAATGTGCTACATCGTCTCATGCATTCACATTTTTAATAAATTTCTCTTTTTCCCTCACCGTTGGGAAAAGAACTACCATGCCTCAAAACAGAGAGAAAAAAAGTAGTAAAAATCTTAATGACAATTTAGACCCACAGAAACCCAGGAAACTTACAGTTACAGCTGAAATTTTGTGTTTAACTTGCATAATTGTACCTAAGGAGTTTAGCTGGGCGAGAAAGAATGGGCATCCTGCAGTCCTTGTCTGAAGTCAATGGGAGTTCAGCCTGAGCAAGAATTACAGCACTGGGCCCGAGACATCCCAGATCAACTCCTGCACCGAGTTCCCTGTGCTACCTAAGCCCAATAGGGTGTATTAGAGCCAAAGCAACAGCCTTTGTCCAGATCTCACTTGTGGCTTTAAATCAAACTCTGAAAAACTGCCCTGCTGACTTTGTAAAGTTTAACATTAATTTACCATAAAATCTAAATTTCCCAAAAAAGGTATTACTTGAAAAACAGGACTTGAAGAAAATTATTTGATACACATTACTTTTCTTCTCTACTAAATTTTATTGATTTTTGTTTTGCACTAGAATCAAATATATCTGTATTTTAAAGTGTCTGCAAAACATCCATAGGGCAAATTTGATCCTTAAAACGAAGCCACTAGGTTAAACTATAAATATCGGGATAAATACATTTCTCATATGTCGCTCCCAGTGTGGGTCTCTCCAACTTTCGTGAAACATCTTAAAACAAACTCAATATTTCAAAGTAACAAACAAGCCATCAGAATACGTGGCTGATGATGTTTGCATTTCGTATTAACCAAAACTCTGCCTAGTTAAAACTGTGCCTGCGCTCTAATAAAAATGGCTATTGTTAATTTTTCTCCTCGAATCAATGCTCATTCAGAAGTTTTCCACCTGATAAAGGCTTTAATATAACTGAGACAAAGTTGCATTTTATGATTGGCAAGTTCTTTGCGCCCTGGCTACCCCCCAGCCTGACGGAGTGGGGCTCCGAGATGCATTTTGGCCCTGTCTTTATGTCAAATCACTGCCATCAAAACAATGGCTCATATTACATGAAAATCTTGTGCAAATGAGCCATAATGGGAGTGAATGACAATCTTGTAAGACCGTGCAGCAGGATTCTCCTTTGATCTGAAATATTGTTAATCTTTCTCAAACATAACACTAAGTATACTTGGCAAATCCTGGATGAGAAAGTCCCTATAGTGCTGCTCTGTGGACAGCCAGCCAGAAGCCAAGCACACCCCGCCACAAAAAGAGGCACAGCCAGAAGCGAAGTACCCACCGACACTGAGCCACAAGTTCTGCAGTTGCTAGAAATTTATTTACGATTAAAAGACCTTTTCGCCCGCTTTCTCCTTCCGAAAACAAGCTAAACAGTATGTTTATTTATTCTTAATAATGGATATTTGCTGCTGGATCACAGCTTCATTTAATTAAGAAGCTGCAGTATTTAAGATATTAAAATCTGTGTTTCTAAAAGGTTTGCTTTTTCAAAACACAGGCCTTATTTATTCGTGGCTTAAGAATCAGCCTCACTCTAAATTATAGTTTTAATATGATGTTGCGGGGAGAAAAAAATTCTAGCAACGTAAGGCAGGATTTTTCATTGGTAACAAAAGCATGATATAGGAGTTTATACTTTCCTAATGATGCTTAAAGCAAAGATCTGGAACGGTATGTCTCAGATGAGGTCATATATCAACTTCAGGATAGTAAAAACCTCTCCTTAGACTATATTACAGCCAACTCACACCTTTTTGTTGTGCAGCCAAATATGCAAGGCGTATGTAGACAAATGCAAACAGAGTAAATCATGTTGATTCAGTGCTAGTAGGAAATGTGCCTCTTCAGTTGTGTGCTGCTTTTGAAGTACTGCCTAAAAATCAGTCTTGGGCTTCAAAGAGAGGGGATTATAGCCTTTATCCAGCAATTAATATGGCTGAAACTCAGAATGTCAGCACCTGACGACTATACAGGCTGGACAGTAGCCTAGTAGGGGTCCATTCCCCCTCAAGAATTGGAATTTACAATAAAAATTAGTGCATAAATAGACTGAAATATTTCGGAAAGGGGCATAAAATTTTGACTTCTAACGACCTGTCTATATTTTGACATGTGGGGGAGAGGGGGAGTTGTGGTGTCCCTTGACCTTTAACCTGCCTTATCCACCTAGATCATTTTAATCTCCCACCAACTGTTAAGCAGAAAAGAGTGCTATTAAAGAGAAAGCTATTCCTTTTGCCTTCTTACATAGATCAGATGACAACCTCTCCAAGTCCCTCCTCTCTGTCAGAGTTCAAGGGTTCAAAAATGGTCAGAATATCAAGCAACAGAAAGCCAGCAGGACTGCTGCAGAAAGAGTTTAAGCACTTTATATTATGCAAAGTGGTTAAAAAAAAGGGGGGGATTGCATTATTTTGAAGTTTTAGTCCCTGGTTTATTTTTTTTTTTAAATAGATACTTTGATTTCAGAAGATCATAGAGCTGCTAATTTGAGGGGGAAGGAAAATTCTTACATTATTCTGATTTGCACCCAAACTCGTAGCTTCCTTACAACCTTTGCCATATTAACTGTTTATATGGAGTTCCCAAGGTTTACATCACATACACGTGCATTTTTCAATAGCGTACTGTAAATAAAATGAACATTTAACACTCTAGTTCTAGTCAATGTGCCAGGGAAAATAAAGTAAAATAAGATAAAATTAAATTAAATTAAATAAAATGGAGCATGCAGTCTTCTTAGTCCATAATCATCCTCAGATGGCATTTCCACAATACTACATATAGCACCCTATTCCTCAGAGAACACCCAAGCTTTCTACTATTTCTGGTTTTTAACCATAGACATAGTTGTTATAACACGTTTCTTCCCAGAATTTCCACTTGCTTTGAAGAAAATATCCCCTGAGTACCCCTGCTTAATGTACTTATGGAAAAGCAACTCTATATCATGACAAGCTAAACAATATGGTTCCTTAATAAAGAATGTCTGATATTAAATGCAGAGTTCATATTTCAAAATGGTAAAAAATCAGTTTGAGGGAAGGAATATAATTGCTCAACATAATATAAATGGAATGGGTGCAAGCCGAACGTAATTTTTAACAGAGCCCCACTTTCTAAATATACATATAATGTGTTTGTGTGCCTGTGTACAGAGACAGGATAAACAATAGAATTAAGAAAACTGCATTAGATTTTGGCTTTTGCATTAGGCCCTTCGTATCCTGTGTATCCTAAAATGCTTGACAATGTTTCCATTGTACTTAACTAAATACAGTAATGGTGGTGCAATAACACAATGGCTTGTGCTCTGCCTTGGACGGCTGAGCCTGTCGTCGTGTGACAGGGAGTTTTGGCTGGGAAGGAGGCTTAGCCAGCCTCTTTTCACAAAAGTGCCATGGTGATATTGCCTAGACAGGCAGCAGGGACAGGCGAAAGGGATTTTGGATTAACATCTCATCTCATGAAGGACGGCACCTCAAACAGTTCAACACCTCCCTGGCGTTGTACTGCCGTGTCAGCATTAAGAACCAGCCCAAGTCCTGGTGGGAGACTTAAACTTGTGACCTTCTAGCCAAGAGGTAAGAGCACTGCCGGCTGAGGCGTACTGTCATTATTGATATCTGCTTGCGTGGGCTGACATCAGTGTTGACTACAGTTTGACCTGAGAGTGGAAAATTGATGCCCCCACAGATTTTAAAAGTAACCCGTATCTTGCAGAAAAGCTTTGGCTTTTTTCCCTATTGGAAGTTACCTCTTCTGCCAGAGAACTGCAGTTTCCAACAGACATCTAATCTCTAAATACTGGCATCCCAAACACCTTAAAGGAATTTTAATACCTTTCAGATCTGTCTGGATTCAAAGGATTTAATTGGAACCTATAAGTTTAGCTTATAATATTCCAGATAGAATGCATTTTTATAGTAAAGTATTTGGGGGAAGATTGGTATAGTATTTGCAAGAATTAAGATTAAATATATATTCACATTTTACAAGGCAGTAAAAAAAACATTCAAGGCACCTTGCAACTATATAAGGTAGGGCATTTCCCAATGACACTGTAATAACAGTAGATAAAATATAAAAGGGGTAAGAAATGTGTTCAACTGGTATTGTGTGCTGTACACGGCAAAGGAAATCTCCTTGGGGAATATTTTCATTACATTACAATGTACATAAATTTGATATGGGAGAAATTATCGGACTTGATTCTGCTTCTGCTGAAGTTACCATTACCAAATTAGACAGTTGATGATTGCAGACTTGGACCCAGTCACTGCAGACTCATACCAATTTGACAGTGATGCTAACCATATTTAGCAGATGTTAAAATCTAGGCATCTGAGGACCATCTAGATTTGCAAAGCGATGATGTAAAAAGGTGTTGTCTAGCTTAGGACTGGGGTACATTGTAGGGGTAGATGAACTTTGGAATAAATCTTTAACTGGTGGTCCTATCGGTAGTTTAGATTTCTAGTTTATTTTTTTATCAGAACTTATAACTGGTGTTTAACCCAAGCTGCTAGCACCACACCAAATTTAATTTAGAAACACAAATCATAGCAGAAAGTGAAACTTTGCCAGATACTAGCAATACCAGGGCCAGCTAATCCTTAGACATAAAAATATATCTCTCAGCAGATATCTCAGGGCAATCATACACTCCTAAAGATATACTGAAAAGATGAACCGGTGATTTAACAGTGGGCAATATCCAGCAACCTTGTTTAATCAGATTTCAGCCCCCAAATCTTGCAAAGTCAGCTAGCTTCACAAGTTTCTGATTGCTTCAAAATCAGAAGAGTGAAACAATGAATTAGAGCTGATCATCTACGGTTCTAATTCAGGACCAAACACTGGCAGAAAATTTTCCAAAATGGGAACATGTATACAAACTTCAGCCTTATTTCTTCAGCCTAGATAGCAGGCATTGAACAGTAACATCTTTTTTCTACCTTTTCTCTTTTTTTTGTAAAATGTCTTTGCTTGTTTATTAAAATGTTCACTGCTGTGATCCTGTTTTTTACCCGGGGAGCTGAGTAGATTTAAAGATGACACATAGCTGTATAAATCTTATGTTTACTATGCCTTCTGTAAAGAAGTGCCTGCTGACCAAAAATAACTTTTATAAGCAAGGAGAAAGTAGTGGAAAGGCAGCATGAGGGAGTCCAAGAGGGTTATGTATTCTGCACAATGTGGGAAATTTACAGCAGGCTGCGGTGTGGGAGCTGAGCCCCTTCCTCGGGAAGCTGGCTCAGTCCTGGAGTGCAGTACTGCAACTCTCACTACTGGATTCCTTGCTCTGTGCTCTTACCCACTTGTAATTCCAGTTGCTCAAATGATGTTATCCCTAATCAGACAGATTTAGACCATAATCACACTGAAAACCTTTTGCTAAGATTTTTTTTCCTGTCAAAACTCAACAAGACTTTACAAAAGAATGATGACGGTAATGACCTGAACAGGTAGAATTCTTTAGAAGTTTGGTCCCAAATTTTTTAATGAATTCATAAATTCATTTTGGACCAATGTAAGTTGTATATATGAATCTAAAGATTTTAGAAACAAACTTTTCCTGACCTGCAGTCCCTAGTTTATTGCTATGGTTTACTTCTTGCAAATGGATTCTTTTTCTCTGGGACTCATAGGCCAATTTGATCATCATTATTATTATATAAAAATTAATCACATCCATGATCCTATGGTTTACTGTATAAGGGCCTTTGTTCTTAGAACTGGTTCCCTTTAAGTTTATCATAAGTAGTAAAAGGTAACAACTTTTATATAATTGCAAAAAAATAGCTCTGAAAATGGAGACTATGCAAAATATTAAAGTAAATGTCTCAGATATTTTCTTTATACCAGTGCTCATAATCCAAGGCAATTGAACATTTTAGGAACTGTTTCCTCCCCATCTCTTACCAGTGGTCATTTTTCTGGGAATTTCCTACCACATCTTGAAATGGCAGGCCTGCATCTCTGGCACAGCTTTGGGATATGGAATATCCACATCTTTCTGACTCTGGATCTTGACAACAGGAATCCCACCATGACCCATCACCAAGATAACAACTAACAACTTGTGTGGTGTCCTTCCATGTGCTAAATGGGACGCTTTGACTCATGAGGATCCCTGAAATCCAACCATCCTTATTGTCCTGCATTGCTGTGAGCGAAGAACCTGCAAGGCAGCAGCCTCCCAGCAGCAAAGTCTCCCCCATACTCCACGCCAGCCCTATTCTGATTTTGTTCTCTACCCCAGACCAACACCAAAACCTCTGCCTTCTCTTCAGGCTTCCCTTCCTTCCCCCAAGCCACCTCGCCAGCCCAAATCTTCTCATCAAACTCACACATCTGCCTGAATCCATCTAGGGCACCTCGTCTTCACTTATTTAGTAGTTCACTTTCACCTGGCACTGCCTCTATCTATACACCTTTATCTTCCACACTGCTTCTGCCATTACCACTACCTCTATGCTGGAGATCTTTCATGTCGGAGCCAATTGCTATGGTTACAGGCAATCTGCTGTATGTTTCATCTCCAGGAGCTGTAAATGAGGGAGTTTTAACAGCATTTGAGTAAGCACTGCCTCTTCCTTACATGGAGCATGCATCCCCATTCAAATTCATCCATCCACTAGTTGCTGCTCACATCATATATATTACACTAATAAGAAATTCTACCTGGATATACAGAGTGAGGATGAGTTCACGCCTTGTGAGGGACAACAGCTATAGTATTTTACAACCTTGTTCATTTTAATGGCACAAGCCTACCCTTTCAGTCACACGGCTTTTGTTCTGTGTACGCAAGCTCTGATTCTGATTGTGGGATGAGATTTGAAGGAATAAAAAGATTTGATATTATTTTAATCTACATGTGATGGTGTCGGTGAAATAAAATACACACTCTGCATCTTAAATAAAAAAACCTTGTTGTGCCTGAAGTAAATGTGATTGGTACTCCTGAAGTTTTAGTATCATGGATTTGAAGTTTGTAGCAGTTGAGTATCTACTAAAATATAATCTTAAACCCCGATCATTGCATTTTTTTTTATTTTAAGTGTGTGCAATAAGGATGGGAGAGTAGGGGGAATTTCAGCTCTGAGTTTGAATCTATTTGTGCCAGTTCTAAAAGCCAGACAAAACTGAAAATGCTAGTATTTTAATGTTTTAACTCAGGTGTAAATCATACTAGCCAGAAAAATTGTTTTCATAAATGCAAATAAGAAACATGCTAAGAACAACTGATGATGTGATATTTCTATAATTTTGAGTAAAAAATCTGACAAAAATATCTTTCAAGATTTTATTTCACAAGGAATCCAGCCACAAACTCTGCCCACAACTCTGTGTAAAAGCAAATCCCCAGATCTCTTGTAAAGCTCAGCTGATCTCCACACTTTGGGCTCAGCCCAGGTATCCATAGGGTAAATCCTGATCTGTCCAGCCCTCAGATAAAATATTGAGTTGCTCCTGCCAGGCTAGAGGGGCACAAAGTGCTTCCAGTCTTAAAACATCATAAGCAGGAAGCCTCCAAGCTGCATGGTCCTGATTAAAGAGCGGCTACGGCCGGGCAGCCACGCCTGGCTGCAGCACAAACCCGCATCTCTCAGTGCTGATGGAGATTTTACGTCACCTCTGACACGTTGGCTCTTGTTAATTAACCCAGGCAAGTTCCATGGCCTATTTTACACAGGAGCTGTACTGAATGGTCTCTTCCAGCTTCATAATCTATGACTCCACCAAACCTGCGCTTTCAGGAGCTGCAGTTCGTATCTCTGTCTATCAGAAAGCAGCCCCACGTAAAGCTTGCTCTCTGCATTGCAATGCTGCTTATGAAAAGCACAGTCACCACCAGCTTTGGTTCCCTTCCATATCCCACCACGAAGGTCATGCAAAGCACCTCACCAGCGCTCCCCACCAGGACGGAGCTACCTCCCCTGGAGAAAAGGCTTCAAACACCCAGGTCACTCCCTTGTCTTCTGCTGTCACCCCATCCTCTACTGCTCCTCTCTCAGCCAGTGCTGCCATCTAGTCCAATATAAAACTGGAACAACCACCAAGAAAACAATTCTCATCTGTAATCGCAGCACCATATTTAGATTGGGTACAATGCAAAAATAAAATAAAGTTGTACAAATCTAGGCCTGGATTTGGCTTTCTGTCTGTAACATCTACAAAAGGATGGTGACAGCTGAATGAAATCAATATATCCCTTAGGCAAATTACTTTCCCTTCCAAGAATAAATCTTTACAAAAATAAGATTGTGCACAGTCATTTCAGGCCCCTGAAAATAACATGGTCCACAAAAACAATAATTATTTGATTATATATTTTAATAAACTCTCTCCCAGTTGACAATGTGCCCTTTTAAATCCTTCCCTCCTTAGAGTTTTATTACTCATCATACATCCCTGGCTTTTTTGAGGAATTTTTCCTAGGACGTATATAAGTAGCACATCTATAAAGTTATTACAGACACACAAAATCCCTGGAACTGGCAGTACAAAGCTGATCTTGGAAGCAGATGAACCTTGCCAGCAGAAAGACATCTGTAAAGCATGACAGCACATCCATACAGGACATCCACATGGAGCGTCTGTGGGGCGTCCGTTCAGCACCTCGTACCGGTCCCCTGGGGTGCCCCAAGGGAGAAGCCCTGAGCAGCCACTGCTCAGGACCCAGGCACAAAATCTGGGCTGTGGTCTCTGCCCATGAAGCCAATGCCTTGCTTTTTTTGTCATAAGTGATGTTGGGTACAACTGTAATACAAGTCCCTATGTACGTGACAACACAAATGCCCTGATCAGCTCCAAGTCTGCATTTGTTTCTCACCGTAGAAAGGTGTGAGATGGTTTTCAGTATGAATTTACCAATATGGTTTGGAAATTCTCAGCTAAAAATCTTAGGCCCCGGTTTTTAGCATCAATTGATTCCCACATTTAAATTTATGGAGCATTTTGCACTGTTTCCTGCTGTGGTCATCATCAGGTCTTGGCCGCCGGATCATGAGGAAGCAAGCCATGAATGGCAGAAAACCCTGTGGCTGTCCTTATCTACAGAATGGCAAACACGAGCTGTGTCTGTGCAAAGTCTGCTAGGCTGTCAAAAGAAAAATTACAAAGGGCTCCCTTCTTTCAGTGAAGTAATATATTTCTGACTTTGCAAAAGTCTTTTACTTAGCCACAATTGCATCATATCTGAAATTATTTTATGACCTGGGGCATGCGTAGCAGGCCCATCTGTTCTCTCATATTGGCTTTAAGATGACTGCCACCATTTCATTTGGTGTTTGAAAATGCCAAAAATGAAACAACTTCCATATTTGTTAATGAAATTTACCAGAAAAAGAACACCACCAACAAAAGAGAGCAAAAATAATCTCAGTTTGGGTCCTTCCAAGCCAACGTTTCAACTTTTCACGTATATTCACACAAACTCATTACAATTGTCACTAGAAAAACAACTGAAACCCATCTAGCAATGAAAGGAAAAGTGGCTAAAGGTTAGAACATATTTGGTAAACTACAGCTAGCTTTTACACTTGTGATTTTTAAGAACAAATCCTTAATTTTGAAATTCACAGTCTCTCCACCATTACAAGCCCCTTCAGGGCAATGATCTATCAAGTTCTGACTGTTTCAAACTGTTTGTGCTAGATTCAGCATCTATCACTCCTCAGACTTGCTGCACATTTAGCCACAGAGCCAAGAAACAATAATTTTCAATTAAGAAACCTGGAGAAGACTTGGGGACTTGATTTATGGTGCATGACTAATTATCGAATAGCTAGCCTAATGAAAATTAAGCTGCTGGTTACTACAAAGATTTAACTTCATTTTCTTGAGAAGATGCTGATATGACCCAGAATATAATTTATTGAAGTTTTATTATATATTTTAAAACAGGCAAAACAGCAGAAATGATCTAATTAAATTTTTAAATATAAATTTTTCTTTTTTACATTTTACACTATAATGGAGATAGCTCATGTAAACTTAAATCTGAATTAAAAGCTTCTTATTGCCTGAAGTTAAAGTGTTTCCTTTTGGATGGTGATGAAAGAGATCGGAATATGAAGGAGGACATGACAGAAATTGCTTTTAAGGCTCAGTGCATTTACAAGCAAAAGATTCAGTTCAGCACAGAGTTGATGCATAAAAACTAGGTTCAATACCTACAGTATTTTATATGTAAAATTATGTTTAGAAATTCTGTTTTAGAATGAATTTTGGCAATCTTTAGAAAATAACTAGGATAGTGCTCTATGATGCTTATTTATTTTTAACTCTTTGTGGGTATGATTCACAGCTTAAAGAAATCAGTGGACTTTCCTCTCTCAAGTATTTGCTTCCTACTTATAATGGTCTCTTTCAGGGCTATAAGTGTCTAACTGTGGTTGAGAGTAGCATATGCTCATATGAGCAATCCCATTAGGAACCTTAATGGGCGAAGGGGAGGTTTAAAATTAGGCATCAAGTGTGAAGGTAGAGGCCTCTTAATTAGCATTTCTGTGAATTGCTGGATAGAAATTCATAACACTATACATTTAGGGTCTCCGATCATGCAAATATTACATTATTAAGGAGGAAGAATTAGCAACTCTATAAATACCCAATGCAAACAATTCTGTATAAGTCAGTAATCACTACTGTTTTCACCTCACACATTCACAACAACTTTCACTGGTCTCCATGGATCTGTGTAGACAAAGGAAAATGAAACAATAAATTCTTCAAGTCACACTCTTTTGCAGAAATTAAAAACTCAAATATACTTTTCCGAGGAACAAATAAATCTATTCCTATGCAAGAAGCCAACCTTAGTTTGATGTGTCACCATAAACAATTCTCCTTCTGCTGTGAGTCCTGCACACAGCACTCAGACATTGTTTTGTGCACTTGGGTGAAACAATGAGGAAGGAAATATCAAGGTGAAATGACGAAAGCCTTAGATTAGAGCAGCTGGTAACAAGACTGCTCAGGATTGTCACCAAAGATACCAGTCACTGAAAGGGAGAAAAAAGGGAAGAAGGAAAGGATAACTTGATTTATTCAGGAAATTGCTTGTTTCTTCAGAAGGCCTTTATGGGGACCATCACTTTATGTTAGGAGGACAGCTGGTAACCAGAAAGGGAGTGGGAAATAAATTAATTTCCTATCTAACTCTTTAAAGATCTGGGTGGTGTTCAAGTAGATGCACAGATACGGTCTGTGAGTGCAACTGATGTTTTTCCTTCAGTTTCCCAATTGCAAAAACAGCCTAAACCAAGACTGCATATTTTTAGTAATTTCCATACTGAGGCAGCACTAAATCCTGATAAGTTCCTGTTTGCAAAACTCTACCTACCCAAATTTCCTTGATGTTTTCAAAACCTTATGTGCTTACATGTGTGTTTACAGGCGTGTCACTTTTTGTTAGGATGGAGAACTTTCTTGCAAAAGTTTTGGTGCAAGATGTGTCTGTGCAGAGGGGTAGAGCCAACCCCAGACACTAAAGTCAAGTTACAATCACTTGCACTGGCCCATGAGGGAGAAATCCCTCCTTTTTTCTCCCAAGGTGTTGTACGGTGCCCCTCTGAATTACTTGGACTGGCGCTGGGAGAGCATGTTGTCTTTGCTCTCCTAAACCCATTGTGTCGTACTGCTGTGTGCTGTTAAACAGCTGCCACAATTCATCCCTGGGCTGGCCATACTTCAATAGTGGGTGAAGTGATTCATGCATGTATGGACTGTAAAGTTTGTAAAGCACTTCAGGATCCTTTGACATAAAAGCTGCTACATCACTGTAATTTATTAGCAGAGTGGGTTAAGTCTTAACGACAATACCCTCCGAGGTAGTGCAGCTCAGACTATTAGTCTGAAATGGTCTTGAAAAGTTTACACACAAAACTAAATGCATACTGTAAAAGCATTCCTCTGTTAGCAATCTGGGGCCACTGTCTGTCCATAAAAAAGACTTCCTTGTCACGGTTGTTTCTTTAGGTCGCATGGCATTTGGAAGCTGGAAATAAACATATATCCAGAGCCTTCCTTATGCTGTATCGTAGTGCAATGGAAGTGGTTGCTGCACACATCATGGGAATATTATCTGATTGCAAAAGAGAGGAAGGGAAGATCTGTGCAGTCATGCATAGTTCAAACTATGAACAAAAATGCTGAGCACCTCTGTTCAAAACATCCTTTTGTCTCCTGATTTATCGCTGTAGTCAAATTTTCAAATCAGGCCAGATAATAAATACCTACTTCAAGTGAACCCACTTCCTGTGGGGAAGAAAATATACAGGAAAACTGTGACCAAGAAAAAAAGATTGAGCTCTGTTTCAGGTCCAGGATGTGGCATTCATATTTCCGTGCTACCTTTGTGGAGCTTCACATAATCTCAACAGTTTGATCAATGGTAGATAAAATAAAGCATCATATCCAGGAAGCAAATCCTTGCATATATACAGCATGGGTTTTCTGTATCTGTAAGATGTTGAAAATTTATTGCAGGAAGAGAAGGAAGATGATCTGTACAGTAAAAGATATATGGTCCTTCATTATAAAGGCCTCTCAGCTAACCTTGGAAAAATTCTTTTTTTCTTTACTACATAAATTTTGCAGCTTTGGCCCCTCTCTATATTCCTTGCTGCTAACATTTAATATCCTCTGGTTTCAATAACAGATTAATATTCCAAGTAGTAGGTTAACAGAACCTAAAACAAAAGCGGGAACTGCAATCACTTAGTTTGACCTATATGCCTCCAGCCATGACTGTGGTATGTGGCACTGAACGTCATGGGGCGGTGGTTATCTGGGCCTCAGGTCTCTTGTTGTCGCTGCCTTCCAAGGCAGAGTTTGCCGTCCTGGAAATACTTGGTCCCAGATATAAGATCTGGCATCCACCCACTTTGGGCTGTTGAGTTGTCATTGAATCCAGAACAGGCCAAGGACTGGCGCGTCCATATGCACCCTGTGTCACTGCCTCTCTGCTCATAGACAGGGAGTTTGAACCAAGAGCAGGTTCACTGCTCCACTAGGTTTACATAGTGGTATGGTTTCATCTGTAAAATCGGCAGGGTACTAAGTAAAATGCAACATAGAGTATTATACCTCAGAAGTTATCAGTAGACTTTTAACCTCCACAAACACACAATATGAAGTTTGATGCATTTCTTGGTTTTTTTTATCCCGTTGGCCTTTGCTACTGGCATTGAGTTCTGCTATAGGAATCTAAACCAAACTGTGTATCTTTTAGAGCTACTAGCACGGTTGCTGGGGGAGTACAAGATGCCTGGTGTTATCTGGGACATGTCCTGTGTGTCTCTTCTTTAAAGCAATGGGACCCAACCTCTGTTTCTCAGCAGGCACTGAAAGAGCAGCTTCTTCCCATTCTCTCAGTCATTAGAGCAATGCTTAGTAATAATTAGTGGAGGGATGAGAGGAGATAGCCTGCAGAAACAGAAACAATGGAAGGGAAACTACAAGCAAAACAAGGTTTGCTTCAGATTTGAATAAATTAGCTGCCAATGGAGGGAAATGGAGCAGATGGTCAGCCAGAGCATCTGAAGCCCAGGCAGTCCTACGCGAAGCAGCACGAAGCCAACTGGGCAGCTCGTAAAGGAGGGCCAGCTCAGACATCCAGGGCTGGAGAGCCCAGCACCATCCGACACCGGGGCGGGCGGGCGGCCCAGAGCCCACGAAAGGAAAACACACGGCCTACAGTAAATGCTCAGGCAGACTGCTAAAAAAAATAACCAGTAAGCCAGCTAAGTATCAGCAGCTGCTCAGGTAAAACAAACTCTTAACTGAGCACCCACCACAAGATTCACCTCAAAAAACAAGAAATAGAGCATCTTATTTGTCCTTTAATCCCTGCCGGACCCAGAGGCCAGATGAGTTTAAGAATCTAGGGTTTGGTATGGTCATACAGGGTGGAAAGACGAAAGAAAACAAGTTCAGCAGTCTCAGTTGGTTTCCCAAAGGGCCTCTCATACCACTGCTGGCAAGAGCTGCCTCTCGTCTTGGCAGGCAGAGCTGAGCCAAGGACAGAGTGGGTCTGAAGGTTGCCCGCATTTTCCCGGGTAATATTTTGTTAGCTCAGAGGACACTGCAGGGATAATGAGGTGGGATTTGTATTTACTGTTACTCTGCCTCAGTTAAGGCAGGACTTCAGCATCCAGGCAATTGCTCTAGCTACCCCTTTTAAAAGCACAAAAACAAAACAGATTTTTATTTTTATTTAAACAGGACATGGCTGCATGAAGGACTAAATATGTTTTGAAGTGAGTCATTATGCCTTGCATGGAAAATTCAGTGAATGTCATCTTTACCCCTTGTAAGCACAGAGTTTATGTTCAAAGAAACTTCACGAGAAGTGTGAAAGCAGATGCTCTTTGTTTAACGCCACTTACTAAGTTTTAGATCAAAATGCAGCAGATAATAGATGTCTCCCGCTAAATAAAACAGGTCATGGACTCAGGAAAGGAATTTTAAGTATGGTTGTAAAAACATAACATTTTTACTGAAATTGGTTTTACTTTCTAAAATGCTTAAATTTCAAAAAGAAATGTGATTACTCTAGGTTTTCCCTAGATATTAAATTATTATTATATGAGCTCATACCTAAAGGTATCACTAATTCCAGGTACATTCAAACTTAACAGCTGCTGTTTCATGATATGAACAGCATGTTTTCCCACTCTTCAGACTACTGTACAAAGCATGGTTTAGACAGAAAAGCTGTAACAAGCTGACCCAGGACAAAGTCCAAATGCGACACCTAACATGGACCACTGGTGGACTCTCAGCAGATTCTGCTAGACGAGGTGTTATCAGGGTGTTCCTATAGGGGAGTATCCAACAAAGGAAATCAATAATTTCAGGAGTTTTTCTTCCTGCTTGTTGCTGTTTCCTGTTAGGAGATATATCAGATCTCAGATAAAAGTGTTAGTAAGCCTAAATAACCTTTACAGGAAGTGTAGAGTCATCCTGGCGTGAAATTCTGGACCACAGAAGGCAGAAGGGATTTATCTGTTTAACGGCCACATATACCTACATCCTTGTGTGTATGGCTTTTATTCCACAGTTGATTTAAAACATGAGTTAATTCTGGAAAGCCTGTATTTTCTCTGCAGCTAAAGCAAAACTTGCTGAAAACAAAACAATGCAAACAAAGTAGAAAAATATCATAATAGTATAACTATAGAGAGCTGAATCATCAACAGTCTTCTCATATTTGACTGTGATTTTTCAAAGTGCTAAGTTTCTCTATTAAAAAGACATGGAGATCTAGTTTTACAGCATATTTGAAACACACAGAAAAATGTTACATGCTGGGCAATGAAATTGAATTTTTTTTTATTCTTGAAAGAGACCTATCCATTTCATTCAGTTCTGCCATATTTTTAAGTAAAAAAACAATAGGAATCTACAAAAATATTTTGGTAAAATTCGTGAATATCTGCAGGGGTTCTGGAACTAAAAGTGATATTTCTTCCAACCTTCGTATGAATAACTCATCTGCTAACCCTGTTCTTATTTAGCTCAAATGAAATAAAAAGAAGGAGACATAGAAAACAGTTTCTCTGCTCGTACAATGCTTCATGCTTGTTATAGGTCCATTAATACAAGTCAGGCACTTCTTGTGTTAAAGACTGAAGCGACAGAGTAGTTATGTGTGCTTGTGGCTAAATATTTACAAAAGGCAGTCTTTGTGTTGGAGAAGTTACTGTGTCCTTACAAGTAGCTGTGACCTGAAGAGGACATTTGGGCAAGGCAGGTGAGCCATAGGAAGGCTAAAGCAGGGGTAAGCAAACCAATGCAGCAGAGTACGGAGCAGCCCCCAGGAATACAGCCAGATACCAGATGAGTATAGCTGGTAAGGTAGTTTTCCCAAACCCACAGGGACCAACAAACAACTTACCTCACATACTGCAGCTGGATATTTTTTAATGAAAAAATGAAAGGCAGTGCTATTTTTTTTACAAATCAGATATTAAGGAGTCTGTGTAGAAACTGCACTGCTGATTTCAACAGAAATGTGGCAGTAAACCAGAGAAGACCTTATGCCACCTATTGCTAACTGTGTGTTCCCGGCCTTGAAAAGACAGAAATTGTGGGGGTTTGTGTTGCATCTTGATTACTCAAAGTAAAAGCTGGCTTTACCAGTATTTCAGTTTAAAACATATGTCACCCTGCCAAAAAAAAAAAAAAAAAAGTTGTTTCAACTACACTTGCTAAAGCAACCTTGGATATGTTGTATATTTAGTATTAGTTTTCCCGTCTCTCCAAATTTCTGTGAATTAGCCTTCTGCCTTAGTCTGTCTACTTTACATAACTCAGCTGAGGCATTTCTTGAAGAAACCTCATGATTAGCATAACTTACAAGGGATGGGATCAAGCTTTACAGCTATTAAGAAGATAAATTTGGGTAACATGATATTATGAAAACACCACTACACCTAGGGTAAGCTGTGAAATAGAAAGCCAAAGGTTAAGTGCCCTTCAGTATGGTTACAATAATGATATTATACTTCTGTCAGGATGTTTCAGATTGGTTTATTGGATTAAAAAAATAAGAGTGGTTAATCTTCACCACCTCAGCTCCACCCACCTCAAATAAACAATGTAATGGACATTGAAAAAATAAAATTTTCTGTGGTTTCTCAAATTTCCAGAATCTAGGAAAATTGATATTAACATGCCATTATCCATAAAGATTGCACCAAGCTGTGCTAGCTTTGTTTTTGTCACATCCTACCTTAGATTGTAAACCGCCTTTGAGAGCAGCCTTGCTAATTCATTTTCAACAGGTCAGCTAGGGCCAAACCAGGACTTGGTTTTTGCTTCTGAAAATTATATGTGAATATAATGCCATACAAATAATGAAAAATTTAAATGTTCACCATTTGCTGGAATATCCCCAGGTCAACCAAACCCTTGCTGCTTTGTGATTAGTGGACTATTAATGTGCACTGTGGCTGTATCATCTTGCTTTCCCATGGTGACATTATAAGCCTATTAAATGACTAAGGATATACATAAATGTTGGGGGTGGAGGAGGAAGGCATTAAAACACAAAAAGGAATAAACTTCTTTTCTTTTTTGCTTTTTGCTGCTGCATTTAGCAATGGTGCCTTTTTAGTTGTCACTATAGCCACGTCCCTCATCCTTCAGCAACTTCTCTGGGCAGCCAGAACAAGCATCCATTGCAGTATAGAAGCCTTCAAGACTCTTGAAGACTCATTTGTTGGTCTGGCTACATTTTCTGACCTGAAAACCTCCTGAAAAAAGTGCCTGAAAAAAGTGCCTGAAACCTCTTCCCTTTCCATATAGCACCACACAGATCTCCTGAATACATAGATAATAGATTCTGACCTGCACTTCCATACCCTTGTGGCATGCACTCACAATCATGTGCTATCATACTCATCGTGCATCTTCCAGGCTCAGCAGCAAGGCCTGACATAAATCCTTTTTCCTGGCTATTGTGGCCGGACTGTGAGTCCAGCAGAGTAGCTGCTGAGAGGGGTAGTACTCTGAGCTCATGGTCTGCCATAACCTCATCTCAGGCTGGCTGAAATAAACTATTCACTGCACTCATACAGGGCCCACCACCCATACTGGTGCATTTACAAATACACTGATGACATGACTGTCTTAACAGAATTTAACTGCACTTGGCACAGAACTGATGTCCCCATTCCTCAGCTGAAGGATGCAAGTAATTACGCAAGAAATCTCAGTAGTCATTGCTACAATAAAAATTAGAACCACAGAATAACTCAGACTGAGAGGGACATCAGGAGGTCTCTTGTCCACCCCCCAGCTCAAAGCAGAGTCAGCTACCAGGTTGCTCAGGGCTTTTTCCTGTCACACCTTGGAAACTTCCAGAGATCACACTACCTGTCTGGTCAATCTGTGCCAATGGTCAACTGTCCCCGGAGTGAAAAAATTTTTTCCTTATACCAAGTTATCCCTGACACCCTCCAGAAATCTGTTTGACTGTTGGCCTTCCAGCAAATGTCATTAAGCTTGAAGTCCCTCCTAAGAACCATGGTCTGGGATACAAAGACTTCCATGAGTTGTTTAAAGGGGGCTCCATCCACCCCCTCACCATAGGTGGTTGCTCTGCAATGCACTACCACCATGATGACACCCTCACTGACCTCTCTTCTCATCCTGACCCTCAAAATCTCTGTGGGATATCCCATCTCACAGAGGATATCCATTCATCTGACACATTGCTTCACATAAAGGCAAACCTCTGGCCTGGTCTCCTCTGCCTGCCTCTCCTGAAAAGCTTGTGTCCATCCACCACAGCACTCCACCCACACAATTCTCCCATCATGCCTCAGCTATTCCAACAACACTGAAGTTTTGTGCCTGGACACACAGCTCTGGTTCCTCCAGCTTGACCAATACACTCTCTTTCCACTAAATTTCTACTTCAAAGCCCTCTTCCATTTACCACTCGTGATTTTCTACAGGGTTTCACTATAACTCACTCATTAAGGCCTTGGGATTTGTTGCTAGACAATAGACAGTGCAGCAGAGGGAGGTATCATACAGACTGTTCTTCCTAGTGTCTCTCCAGGAAAGTTCTTTTTGTGCCACAAGCAAAGTTCAAAGCTCCCATTCCAAGAAAGAACCCTGGCAGGGTGGCGCTTGGGAAACAACGCACATCTCTTTGCCATTTTGGCCAGTATCTGAGCAGTAGTTTTCTCTGTGTCTCTGGGAGGGATACAAACTAAGCATGCAAATGGAAACCAGAATATGATCATTGCTAATTTATGAAATCTGAGTTATTATAAACAGTGCACATTTCCCATTAGTCTCACAGAAAACCTGCTTTTTATTAGGGAAGCAGAGTAATTCTTAGTTTCTGGGGCAGCAAATTTAGGGAATTGAAATATAATTTTAATACCTGTAGGGTTTATCAGATATAATTTTCACAAATTATTTAGTTAAAGTCACATTTTCTTGGTTTTAGTCTCTTATTGGATGACTAAATTATGACATGTAGTAAATTAACCTTTAACCACTAGAAGCTGTGTTCAGACACTATGCTACTCTGCCTGGCAAATACTAGCCAGGAAGACGAACTTTGTTCTTGTTAGCTGGGACCTTCCTGTGGCAAGCTGCCTCTTCCATAGCAGTAACATGTCATTCATTTTAGGCAAGCAAGGGTTTACCCTTGTATAGCCTTGGAAATACCTAAATACAACATTGTGCTCTGAATCTGCTTGAAACCTCGAACTCCCAACTTGGAAAACCTGACTTCCATCTGTCATATCCTGGTAAAGGCAGGCAGCTTTTCAGGCTCTCCCTTCCATAATGTGGAAAGTATCTGTTAGATTTTTCAGAATTAATCCAGCCCAGACCTGGTTTAATAGTGTCGTATTCTGCTAATTACACAGTCTTAACATTCGATGTTCCTGGCTGTGAAATCTACCCAGGCTCAACATCTCCATTTGATGGACTTACTTGATGCTTTGGCTGCCGACGTTCAGACCCATCTGTTTGAATGGCATTATGCCCACTCATCAATTGGTTGGACCTTTTCATTACAATATAGATGTCTATCATTTACGAGTTTATGTTAGTTCTCCAGCTACCATTAGACTCAACAGCCATTTAATGTTTTATGGAAAGCAAAAGGTGCACATACTGACACAAAAAACTGAAATCTGGTTTCATTAACAATGAAGATAATACAGTTGAGGGAGATGTTCGCAATTATTCATTGTGAACAGTTTATCAGCTATATTTATCCCTTTTTCTTTCTGTTATGAAAAAAAAAATTCATGCACAGGCGATTTTTCCCACTGTCTATTCTTCACTGAGTCAGCAGTAAATATATAAACAAATGCATAGCTTTCAAAGTTCCACCTGTAGGCATTTATATCTTTTCCACAATGTACTTTTTTAAGTTCATATTCTGCTGCTTGTGTAGACAGACTGCAAAAAGGGAGAATTTAAAAATTAATAAATAATGAATATCTGATAATGAATAATTGGTTACAAGGCATCATCTTCAGGCAAATATGTGAGAATTTGGGCCTTCAGCTAAAAGGTATTTGTTCCTGAATGTTACCTTCAGGAAACTCCCTCCTGAATAAGCATTCAGAGACAAAAAGAGTGATGAATGTGGGCAAACTGCACAGCCACTTGGGACTTTAATTCAAAGTTTATAAACTTCATTAAAGACAATTTACACCATCTGTGGATCTACTCAGTGTTTTTGCAGAATCCGTTTTACTTTATTTAAAACTAGTCCCTGTTTTTCTAAATGGAGGGTCAAAACTATCTATCAACATGTTATGTTACGTGCTAACCAAATCTAGATCTTAAGACAAAACATTGATATGGAATAAACTAATAAAAGAAAAGCAACCAGCCAGAAGATATTATTACTAAGATTTTAGATGCTCCCATGCTATTTTCATTGATGACATCATTCAAAAGCATTTAAATACCTGTTTTTTTCCCTTTTTTGCTACCTGTCAAAATAACAGCACCAGGAAAGGAATTTCAGACAGTGTCTGTGTTGTATCACAAATTTAACAAAATCATTTCAAGAATGTTTTAAGAAAGACAGCCCTACTCAAAGTTTTTTTGAGGAAATGGTAATGCATCTATAAGGGAAGAGTACGTATAAAATCATAAGATGTGGCAGGAAAAAAAGACTTCTGAATAGTGATCCAGTTCCTTCCAAGTTTGCCAACAGCAGTATGTTAGCATTTTGTTTGCTTAGTTTTTAGAGCCCAATGCTATTCCTGATGTTCATGGAGAAATCCAGCCTAACAGCTCCCATGTCACCAAATAGGTCTGCTTAGTAACCAAGTCTCTAGTCATATCCTTTTCTCTTGGGTTTTTTATTTTATTTTTTTTTCCACATGAAACACATGTAACATATTTTAACCATTCAGCACTTCATTGGGAAGTTTTTTATTAAAGGTCCCGTCGCACATGCGAAGGCGATGGGGTAAAGCCCAGGCGCAGGCGCCCAGTGCCGGGGTAGCACGTTGCCACATGCAATGCCAAGTGCACCCAGCGAGCGAGCGGTGGTGTCCATCCTCACATGGCAAAGTCACGCAGGACCCGATCAATGTGCTGTAGGGTACTTGTGAGTGCAGCCTGTCAGATAGTGTCAGCTGCTATCTCATGCGTGTGTGTGTCATGAGTAATGAACACGCTCGTTTTGCTCTTTCTCCCCCAGCGCAGACGTGGGGAGGATGCAGGCTATTGTTTGCTGTTCCTCCCTAGGAGCTATGTCAACATGCACTGAAACTATTTCATGAGTGGTTATAGAGTGACTTTCAGGCTGTGGAACTGGGGAATTCTCTGGCCAAGGGTATATTTTGCAGACTACAGCCAGGGAATTATCATTCCCCCAGTCAGAAAGCCGGTTTTGAGCTGCCACAGAATTCCAGAGCTGGTTTTGGGGAACAGTCTGTCTAAAAGTGTTGACACTGTCTTCTCTGGAAAGTCCCTTCTGTGCTGAGATACTACTGAAGAAGGAACGCTAATTTCTTGCTTACACTTAATCAGACTTGTTGACATTTAGATGGAGAAAAAAAAGGCAGCCCTGAATACATTAATGGTGTAGAAAAGAAAGATATAGATTACATGGACTCTCTATAGAAGCAAATCTTGCATGAAATTCTTGTCATTTGATTAATATCTCAAATCAAAAGTCTTACCACATTGCAATCTGGGAATCAAGCCAGCTTAGAAACTAAAACATATATTTTCAGTATAACTGTGTTCATAATGACAGGACCACATGGTCACAGCTTCAAATTAAATAAAATCTTTCTATTACTGTTCTATTTCTAGTATACCAGGCAGTACCTTTAAAAACAAAACAAACCACATCAGCTTGTAGAGAGAAAGACATTCTTTGAGAGAGCTGGTTATGGTGACCTGCACTGTGCTGGAAACTGTGGTACAGTGAGGTCCCTTTGGGATTTCCCACCTGGTGGGGCAGGGAAAGAGTAACTTCCATTAATTTTTCACTTTTGTAAACCTTGAATCACCTTTGCTTCATCATTTTTTTAATGGATGCATGCTAGACGGTCCTACTGGCAAAACAAAGTCTCACCAACTCATCACACTCCTGTACAACACCATACTAATTAATGCTCTACCTCTAAGTGCTCACCTGCCTACTTGCTGCTAGGCCTGCAGTTACTACGGATTTTCTTTGCTGTTACCCAAAACAAAACAAGCACTTCTATTTGAGAAAACATTTCTTTATGTAACAAGCCTCAGGCACTCTGGCACAGATAATGATCATATTATTTAAGTAGTGCCCTAGGAAAAGAGGAGCAGAGAAGCTGCAAATCTCTGCCCACTCTGTCTCTGCACACGGGCTCCAGCAAGGGACACCTCCCCAGCAGCATCACCAGAACTGCCCCCCCAACCCCGTCATATGCCGAGGTTTGTGTTAGGAGCTGTTTAAACACAAAGAGATGGTCCCTTCTGCAAAGCACTTATCTGTTCATAATCACAGTAAACTTAGTATTTCTTTCATGTTTCCATAGTTGCATTTAATTCTAGCAGGAATTAGTTTAGCAATGCAGAGAACTGTATGGAGGACAACAGGGTGCATCTGAAACACCAAAATCCTATTCAGATTTTAAACAATTGTGCAAATATAGGTCTGTGTAAGGAAAAAACATTGCATTAAAATAAACACTGCAAAATGAGAAAAACCTGGACATTATAGGATTTTTTTTGCTTATTTAACATTATATAAAGTATGAAAATTAATGTGACGTGGATAACTTGTTCTCTTCAGAATGTGCTTTACAAGTCATAGATTCTATATGATGTTGCTGTTGCTATAGTAACTCTTTTTTACGGCAGAGCAAATACTCATACAAAACCTTTTGACTTTTAGTAAGAAAATTTGCATTCTCAAAATGTTTTCAAGTAAAGTTTATGACCTAAAAATAATAGATTCATTGTCTTTCCCTTCCCCCATCTCTCTGAGCGAGATGTAAGCAATTAAAAATATGCTTCCTTGATCAAAGACGTATTCTGTGATCTAAAAAGTGATTTCATCTCACAGCTACATTTTATGCAATCCAGTAACTTGGAGTAAAATCAAATGAGGCTTCCTATGTTAACGACTCTGGTAGATTTCCCTCTTTTTTTCTTTTCCCTTTTTTTTTTTGTTTTGTTTAAAGGTGATTAATTACTCAAATGCAGTGTGAACCATTCACTTAATACAGGGTGTGTAAGCTCAGTCCTTTTTATCTTCACTGTTTTGAACACCCAACCGGCCAGTTTTACCCCACTGAACTAATGCAAGACAAAAAAAAAAATCAATGGCACACACTTTGGATAAATACCTCTACACTGTACATTTGCCAAGAGAGCTTCTAAGATCAGCTCTGTAAATGTCATGATCCTTAATGCTATTGTGGTATAACTGAAGAGCGTTCCTTGAGCCCATTTGGCTAGGCTGACTAGCGCACTTTGTTTTCCCAGGAGAAGAAAGCAGAGTAGTAAACCATTTTTGCAGAATGTCATTCTCCCACAACAGTTTATGAAAGAAACATCTGTGACAAGAATCTTTAATGCTTTTCTCAAAGCCAAGCTGACAGTAAAAGAGCATTGCTAAAAGTGGCAAATCAATCCCATTCCACTCCTGCTAGAGCAGGACACCTAATTTGCTATGTATCACATGTATTTTCTTCGCATGTGCTGAGAGGCTGTGACATTGATGTGGTGGCTGTCGTCCAAGCTTCTGTTGAATAAACACTTTGGCCATATAGCAGGCAAGCTGGCATGTTTAGCAATGTCTGCTGTCCGGTGTGAGTTTACTCCACCTCGGGGAAAGGTTTGTTTAAATTACAGATTGCAATTTGAGGATATAAACGGTATCTTTGAAGGCTGATTTGAAAACCCTAAATCATCATATAGAGTACACTCTGTAGTTTTGGGGGGATTTTTGAACTTGGTTTGCTTAGCGTAGTGTGAGGGTTTTTGTACTACCTGGAAACACAGACAGAAGAAAGTGACAGCAAATACAGTTCAGCAGCTAAAAATTATTCCATTATTGGGCTTGTGCTCATTGTGGTATAAAAATAAGATGATTTAGCTGAAACCAACCTCACAAAATATATCTGAATCAGAGAGAATAATTTTTATATTTAATTAGTTAAAACATCTGAAAGCTTTTACTGGCATTGGACAATGAATCAAAGCTCTGGTGAATGGTGTGCTGAGGAAATTGAGAGCTCAGCTGTGAATCAGAAGGAGTTTTCTTAAGTTACTCTTATTTTTTAAAATATATAACACTACTGAAAGGTTTTATATCCCCAAATTAAAGTAAATCCTTAAATAAACTTCTGATGCCTGTGACATTTAAATTAATGTATTTTGAAGATTTTGCAGAAGAAAATGAAGTAGAAAGGGGACCACAACTTTTGGCATGGGTCATATACGCTATAGCATTCCTCTTTCATGTAAGGATGTTAAATGTAGTGCCTCTTTTGTCACCCTTCCCAGTGTGAGCACATGGGCCAAGCCATGTAGGTTTTCAGCACTATCAGATCTCTCACTGAATCCCGTGGGAGTTTTGGCTGAGGCTGGAGCACGCGGCGTAATGAGATGGATCTAGACAGTGAACTGATAACTCCAAGTGCCTTTCCTGGCAAAGAGATGGGTATCCACATCTCTAAAAGCTGAGTGAGATTAAAGGCTGAAATGACATGGGCTGCAATGAAAACAGCCAAGGTGCAGAGCAGTAGCAGGTGGGTTCTACCTCACTCATTGCCAGGGGAACATCAGTAAATGTGCTGAGACAGAAAGTTAGAACCTAAATTCTGCACTTAAAATAAGCCCCATTGGAGCATAGCCACAAGAACTTATTTACAGGAGGGTTCTGAATTTAGGCTATGGCATTGGCTGTTGTATTTTACAGAGTGAGAAAGTTCTGAGTTCCAGGGAAAGTCTATTTATTCCATTAGTTACCATGGATAACGCTTGTTTTTATATGCCTTCAGAGCCAAAGGAGTGGAATTGCGTAAATAGTGGGACTGGAATTCAGAGTACTTTCCAAACAGATGTAACTGGCATCTCCATAGCTGTTCAATTAGTGGCACTTGATTGGATAACCAAGCTCATCTCAGTCCTCCTGGAGCCCCCTTAACTTGTAAATCAGCTCAGTGACCTGTGGGCAGAGTGAGAAGGTGTGGAGGAAACTCCAACGCTAACGATATTTAGAATGATAATCCACAGCTACTAATTAACACTACAGAGAGAAGGAAGATAAATGCATCCTGAGATTGTATGAATAGAAAGGAAGGGCTGTTTTCAGAGCAAAAGGTGGACCTGAAAGATTTAAAGCCAATGAGAACAAACCACTTGTTCTGTCACGTGCATTTCCTTCCCACTTCTCTTACCACCTGCGTTATGCAGGGGGAAAGGATTTTGTGCCTTCAGGAGGGAGGAAATTCAGTTATGCTCTCTTTTTTCAGGAAGTCCCTCCAGATAGTGAGAAATCTCCCTTGCATTCTTCAAGCTCATTTGAACTTGAGAATCTGCTCATTTGACTTCAATAGGTCAATTCTTCAGTAGGACACGCTTGGCTGAGCTAGATCCTCAGTGAGAATCGCTGTCTGCAACCACCTGTCGGCTGCTGGTTCCTTTTCTGAACATTTGTCTCTATGAGGATAGACCCTGTTTCTGCATCTGTACAGCTCTGAGCACATTCTGTCCTGGTGGAAGTGTGGAGCTTACACATACTACCCAAAACAAGAGAATTTTTGGAAAAATTGCAATCACTGCAGTCATAAACAGGCAAGCAAACAAATCCCCGCCAGGTTAACCCTGAACCTTGAATTTGCCCAGAGTACAATATAAGCAGGTAGTTTGCGCACTGCTGGGATTTTTAAAGGAAATAAATATGGTGCAATAGATAACAGGCTGCTTTTTTTAACTTGCTCTTTGCTTCCTGTTGTGTGCTCCTACTCCCATATAGTAGATATCAAAAACATCAAAACGCAATTTCATTTTATTTTTCAGAGTTCATTTACTTACACTTGAAGGCTTTTGTTACAAAGAACAAAGCACATGTGTCTAACATTTTGACCCTTCCTCCATCCTTCCCTAGGGGCTGCAATTAAACTTTCATTTAAGTAGTCATTTGGTGTGAGGGATACTATGCTAAAATATTTTGAATTGCTGGTTTTCGTAAGGCCCCCAGCTGCTCTATCTACAGCACCCAGTAACACTTCTGATCGCGCTGGAAAGACTTTGCTAAC
The DNA here is from genome assembly GCF_964106895.1 of Numenius arquata. Taxonomy (NCBI): domain Eukaryota; kingdom Metazoa; phylum Chordata; class Aves; order Charadriiformes; family Scolopacidae; genus Numenius; species Numenius arquata. The sequence goes on from NC_133584.1 coordinate 15,548,879, forward strand.
ATTGGGTCTGCTTGAGAGAACTGATTATTTAGATAGAAGAAATAAAAATAGAGAAAGGATTCTTTTTAGGGAAAGGCACTGACTGCAAAGGACAACTGGAGTGTGTGTTATGTGTCTATCCATTTCTTGCCCATCATTTTGTTTCTGCCATGGGAATACATCAAAATATTGGCTTCCTGTGAATAAGGCGCTTATTCATGACTTAGGACCTTGTAAATTCCATATGTGATTGTGTTAAAACGTCCTTATGTTTCCTATGCTCATACTAGATTTTTATGTGTGCCAGCACGTTCTCCCTGCCCCTCCTCCCATACCACTGTACGTGCACAGAAATGGAAAATTTGGCCTCCTGACTGGATTTGTGCAGCAGATTCTGGAAAAAAAAATGACTGATTGATAGGAAAAGAAGAAAGGGGTCAGAAAGCCCCTTGTTCCCACCTATACCACCTCTTCTCTCCCTGTCTTTGTCATTCTTTTTCACATTTTGGAAGAAACAACAGTCATATTTATTCCTGAGTGATTTTGGAATTGTTCCTCCTCCCTCACCACCACGCCCCCGCCCCCCCCCAGTTTGGTTGTTTTTCTTCCTCTTCTCCTTCTTTTCCTTGAAAGCATTCACACCAGAGGAGCTTCATCCACTAGTCTGTGGTTGCAAACCAGATTCCTTTGGAGGAAACTAAGCCTAAAGCCATGCTCCAGCACTGAAGCGGTACTTGAGTCCAAACCAGAAGGAGGGCTGCACCATCCACAAGTCTTCCAGTGCACAGCTAATACATTCCTTTCAGAAAGTTTTACATCACATGTGCAGTGGAGACATTCAACCCAGAGGTCCAAACTCTATTTAATTAAAAATAAATCCTGTGAACCACATGAAATAGAGTTGTGAGCAGCCTAAGCACGTATCAGTCCGGTTTACAAGATCTGTTTCCATTGCACTGAATTGCAAGCTAATCTAATGTATATAGAGCATGTAATGTCTGTTAAGTCTGCAGCCTTCCTTTCAGTTGGATCACTAAGAATCTCTGTCCTCTATAAGACTATTTTCACAAAATACATAGAAAGTTTGAGACTTCTGTCTCTACAGGTTCACAGTTTTTGGATGGACAGAAGACTGATATTTTCATACATGCTGCATTTCCTCAGAAAACTAGCTAAAACTCGTGGCACTCATGTTGAGGTATAAATCCATGTCTGCACAGCAATATCAATAACAGTTCTCCATAATTGTGCCAAAATGTTTTTGCATTAAGACATTGTAGCTGTCAGCTCATATGTTTGCACCAAATGTGCACTCTAGGACTAAACTGAAACTCCGAATTTGGAATTTCCTAAACTTTTGGGTGCAAGGACAGTCATTTGAATATTGTATGTGCATTTCATGAAGGGCTTAATCAAAACTCAATCAATTCCCACCTCAGCAACTTTAGAAAGGGATTTAAATCCAGTACCAGATTTGGATCTGAATGTCGTGCCTGGGGGCTCATTTCTGTTATCAATTAGTAGTTGCTCTTGTGATGTATCAAAAGGCAGTAGCATATAGGCTGTTGTTTAGAGATGTACATAATGTAGCTTTAAATTTCATTGGGAAACTAAACAAAACCTCTGGCCTTAGGGCTGCATGTTCAAATACTACAGTCCCATAGTGCATTACACCAGTCAACACTTCTTTTCAAATACCACCCGCATAACAATTAACCTCACTTCAACCTTGAGGTCTCTGATTAGTGATGGCCTATTGTTTAAGTTCCATTAACATAGCCCCTGTGTTGCCCTATTCTCACTCAAATGGACTAATCAAATCAGTCACCAAGGACTTAAGCTCAGAGTCCAACTTCTTTAGTTAGCAGCGATTTTCAATTTGAGTAGAATGGTGGATGTCATCAACACAGTCACAATTAGTATAGCTCTGACATGGAAAACATTCTTAATGATCCCCAATTTGTGAAATATCAAGGGCCCCAGCAACTTGCAATATGAGAATTTCTATGTATACTAGAAAAATTACAATAGCAATAGGGTAGTCATTAATGCATTACCTTGTACCACACTAGTCTCTGAGAGGACAGAACCTCAATTGGATTCCATCTAATTTCAAGAAGCAAACTTTGTTTTGAACCAGTAGAAATAAAAACATGTTACAGCATTTTTTAAATGTTATTTTTCACTACCCACACCACATTTATTATGTAAAAAGGAAAGCATTGTTTATTTTTCCAAATCTTGTTACAGAGCTGTTATTCTTGACATTCTTCTTACTTGGATTGCATAACTATGTTTTCATTCGTGTTAGTTGATACTTGCTGTTTCAATGATTTGTAATTAAAAATTGTCTAGTATTATTTCTTTGGATTATTTTTAACATTGTCTTCTATTTCTGTCAAGGTAATTGATGATTCGAGCACAAACTTCTGAGGAGATACAGTGGAAAAGTCATGGAAAGTATGAGTTGAACCTCACCAGTAGAATTCAGGGCCAAATCTTCAAAGGGGCAATATGCATGTAATGAGAGTTACTGCACACTTATTGGCATAGATACCCACTGTGCACAGGCAAGAAATTCTTTTATTTTTGTGCACATGCAGTTACGGCATGAGCAGCATGTGCATTTTCCAACCATTCAGATCTTGCTTTCCTTTGAATACACAGCAAAAAGTCAAAGTGGGAAGTCATTGGCCATTGAGCAGGACGTTGAGGACACCGAGGATTTTCAAAATGGAGCCTTTGTGGCAGCTAAGAATTTGCTGTGATTGTAACTGGTAATTCCTACTTAATGGAAAATAACCTTTTTTTTCCCTCCTCTTTCTCTTGTCGTCTTGTTGTCTTGCCAAACTGCATCCGCTTTCTCAGTCAAATACTTTTTTCAGACCATGGCAGAATCATGCTCTCTCATCTCCCCAGAATATGATGAAGTTTCTAGATAATGTTCACACGTAGCTTTTCTTTTATGATCAGCTAGAACATTGTGCACAGAATAAACATTGCCAGATGCATTAAATGTTTTATTTCTTTGCTTCAGAGAATGAAATTTGGCAGAAATATTCCCTAATTTAAATCCAGCTTTTGTCTGCCTCATTGCTTTACACACCATGTAGTGAAAGAACTGGCTTCACACTGCTCCCACACCACCAGTCCATCTGACTGACAATAGATCCAATCTGCATTACATGGGAGGCCATGTGAGCGGTCCATTCTGCTCCTCCATCTCCACCGACAGCTGGAACTGGACTTGGAGTAAATGCCAAGGGAATTTGCATGATAGTCCATTTGGAGCACATATGCTATAAATTCACCATTGCTGCAAAATGGCAAGCCATAGGCCTCATCTACACAGAAGTTACATGAATTTAAATTAAAACCAATTTGGTCTAAACCAGAATGAACTTCTGTGTGAACACTCATAATAGTTTAAAATTATCTTGCTTGAGTTTATCCAGCACGAGTGACATTAGCCAACAGACAGTTAACCCAATGCAAGAGAAGCATAGACATTACCAAGCAGTCTCCATCTTTAGTTAAAATCACTGTAAAGCCCACCTTTAGCCCCTTTGCTGACGGGGTCTCTGCTGAATCGGCTGGGGCCATTCGTAATACCTGTTATTATGAATACCAATAATACCTGTTACTCAGAATCAGGGCCGAATTCTTGGGCAGTCTTTCTCTTTTTGCTTGCTTTACCCACAGTCAATCGTTGCCTCCTCTTTGGAGGACTCCAGAAGTGGCATTGAGACATCACCCAGCATTGGGTCAGGTTTGATCTTTCCAGCCCATCGGTGAACACACTGGGGCAGTAGCTTCTGGAGTCATAAGAGCTACACACATTCTTCAGCCATTGTCTTGGTGTGGTTACCCCTGGGCACTGACCCCCTGCCTGCACTGCCTCCTGTTGCTCTTTTGTTCAAGAGGAAACTTGTCATTTAAAGGCTGATTATTAGTTTTCTTTTCTCTTCCCCCCAAGTCGCCCTTTAACTGGATCATCACCAGTTTTAGAAGAGTTGCCCCTTTCTAAAGAAAACAAAACAGAATAAACAACGTCTCCCAGTCCCTGCCAGCGCTCTCTTTTCACCAACATCCATTTTCTCCCCAACAAAATGAGAAAAAGACAGCTTCTTCCCTCTCCCCACAATGAAACAACAAAGAGCACAAACAAAATTAAAATTAGGCATTTAAGCTGATTTTCACCACTTAACTTTTGACATGTTTTTGCAAATTTCCATCGAGCCCCCTCTGAAGATTCAGCCAATGAAACCCACTGGATCAAGTGGTGTTTCTAAGCCTTTTTGCCTAACTTCTGTGAAGCAGCCCATGTGTTGTTTGGAGTGGCAAAGGCACCTTTCTGCTAACTGTGAAATTTGGAGGCTATGACAGAGGAAAGTATCCATCCCTTTGAGAGAAATCAAGGGTGAAATGCATAATTTTTCAACTTTATGTAACTCTGAAAATATTTTGGGTCTGATATATCCAAACTCACTTTACAAAAGTATCTCCAGGTGGGTGATTTATTAGAAGTTAAAGCCATTGCCCGAAAGTTCTGTTCTATTTTATGCCCACGTAGCGTCGGTTCAGCTTCATTGTCTTGCTTTGAGAAGTAATTGTTTTTCTCCCCAGAAATATATTTTCCTTCCAGTAAGTCTGCATCATATTCATCATCTGGAACATATTGGGAGCACTGCACTGGGCTGAGCTTGCAGCTGCTCCCAATCATAACCGATGCGCTCAGAGCAGACCTGCAAAATACTCGTCAGGCAAGGGTGGGACTGCCTGCCCCGGCACCGCTCCTCCTTCCTGTGGTTGCACCCCTGCTCTGGAGACTTTGCCGCTCTCCACTTCATTTCCAGGTGTAATTCAAAATGGCATTTTTGATCCACAAAGCCGTTCATGGTTTAAGAGCTTGTATTTCTTTGAGGCTGCTTCTCTGTTTCTACATCATGTTTCACCTGGCAGCCAAGATTGGCTGCAGTTGCATGAGATGAATAGCAATGTTGACTCTGTAAAATACATGAGAGTTTGCAGAATGACAGGCCATTCTCAGTGGATACACAGCATAGGAGCAGCAGAAAGATGGGGAGTGTCTCGTTTCATAGACGAAAAAAGAAAGAAGGGTTTCTTTTCATTTGAAAAAATTAATATTCTCCATTTTTTTTTTCGTAAAAATGTCAAGAAATGGAACCATTCCCCTGAAAACATTCTGCAGTAGAATTGCTAATAATTGTGTATATGATTTGTGCCCACATTTGTATTGTGGGTTACACCAGCAGTAATATCTTTCCCTTAGAAGCTGTTAGGTGCTTTGATGGTCTTACTTAGGTTTGGAAAATCTAGAAGAAAAGAAAATCACATATACGTGAAAATCATGAGATGTTACCACCATAGGAAAGCATGTAAACAGAACATTGACTGCTGGAAGCAGAAAAGTAGAATCTCATTTAATAAAGGAATGAGTATAATACAACAAAAAGAAAGCTATATGTGCTAGGCAGGTGGCTTCACATTTCTTCACTGAGACTTGTTCCCTGGGTCCAAAGAAACCTTCTGCTCTGGACTATGTGGATGTCATGAGATGAGAGTAAACAATTGTCCTGATTCTCCTATTATTTATTCCTGGTTTTATAGACTACTTAACTGAGGCAAGACACAGAAGTTGTTACAGTGCACTCAAGAGATTCCTCCTTCTGTGTAACCCCAGTGTCTGCTGCCTCCAACCAACACCCCTTTTGCCTTTCCACGGAGCACTCAGGCTTCTCCACATGCCCTCATTCCCTCTCCCCCTTCCCGCTTTCCCACACACTCATCTTGAGGTTTCTCACCTTTCTTTGCTGATATGGCAGTCGGTCAAGGATCCTATTTCAACAAAGAGAAAACTATTTTTCTCCAACTTAACCAAATTAACCAAGTTGAGCTTAATTTAATAGGCTAAGTTATAATATACACAATATTGTCAATGGTTGTGATTTTACTGCAGGTCAAGAAATATTCTGTGGTTTCCCTATAAGTGGAAGATCTTTGTCACTCCATCTTCTTAACATAAAAGGAAATGTTTAATACTTATGCCTGTAAGAAAAAGGTTGAGCAGAGGACTTAAAAGTATTTCAGGAACAGAAGGCAAGTGAAAAATTAAGAGTTTTTTCTAACTCTTTTTTTTTTTTTTAAATCCTTTTAAGATAGAATTTTATGCCTGATACGGTGCCATCAAGCTGTCACATGACTTCTGTTTGGAAGTGACCAAACTACCCACAGGCCCGCATAGGCTACAGTTAAACCCTATGCTGGGTAATAAGCTGTGCCCATTGCAATAGTTTCAGCTGCATTAAGCCAGCTCTGTAAAGATAACTGAATTGAAGAAAACACCATTTTCTCTTGCTTAAATGAGACGAGCAGAAAGGGATAGTGAACCCTCAGCGCTACATACAGCTAGAGGATAGGAAACCGTCTGTTCCACCGCTGCCGGCTGTTCTGAGCCTAGGGACCTGCAAGATGCCCCAGGCTCCTCAGCAGCAGTTGCTAAGGAAACATTTTAGGGAACCTTTTTCATAAATTCATAGTAATCTCCATTTCTCAAATGTCAAGGCTAATGACTCACCCTTTGATTGCAAATGGGATTTACTACCACAGAATTGCTGGCAGCCTTCAAAGCTAAATTGTATTTGTCAGCATTTGAAGACTTTTAGTACGTTGGTTACCACTGCTCCCCTTGAGTGAGCAGAAAATGTAGATACATGAATATCTGGCAGAATTCCCTTGGAAATATTTCAACCCTTTCCTAAGTTTCCACATAGGAAAGAAGAAAGGGATTGGTGTCTGCAGGGCTCCTGCAGCAGGGAATCCCCGCAGTGGAGCCTGCCCCTTTGGGGGTTTCTGGCCTGAGGTACCACCAGGTGCTCCTGGAGAGCACACACCCCGACAGAGGGGAGTTGGGACCAGCCTAAAGCTGTCTCTGGGGATGAGCAGGGTGACATACACCCGCCTTTCTCCACGGAGGTCAGTTCTGCTTGAAGGCAGCTGGATATGCCCATGGATTTTTGTGCAAGTCACACATCAATCAGTGTCCTTGGTTTTCTTCTGATTAATTGCTATGAAAGTCTAATAAAGCAGTTTTACCCCTCACACATTTGGGATATCACCTGAAACCAGACCAAGAACCTGATACTCCATTACTTTGTGCCTTCACAATCCCTTTTCTGCCAAGTGCGAAGTTTGCAAATGCACCCTGAGACTTCCTTCTTCAAAGTATTTGACAAGGTATCAACAAACCCAGACTTCAAGGATGATATCTATTGCTTTGAAGGCAATACATATTTAGAACAAGATTCTCTCTCAAGTAATACAGACCTCATTGCAGATGGATCTATTTCCAAGTTAAAAGCTTATGGGCCAGAATACAATTTAGAGAGTGGATACTTTAACACCCACTGCTTTAAAAATACATAAAAGTGCCTCAAAGAAATACAGACCTAACAACAAGTTTCTGTCAATGATTTTTTGTAAACACTTCATATTTATATAGATGTATACTGTAAATCCATTTGAGCACTGGTTCATACTGTATTTAATAAATTTCCATTTAGAATAAAAGTTACAAATACAATGGACTTTAAATGGATTCATATTATAAATCACTGTGACTCATGGAAATCCCTTCTGCCTGGAATTGCCAGTCACTGGTAGGTGGAGGATACCAATGAAGAGGCCAAAAACTTTGTTGTTCGTAGCATTGCATTGTTAAGTGATGCATTCCACGAGACAAAAGCAGTATGCACTCATTTAGGAATATGTACTTAAAACATGTAGAAATGCCCACAGAGGAACACTTGTATGTTATTTTGAAGTGTTTTCTGGTCACTTTGAATACTATTGTTGAAAACAGGCAGATGGAGAAAACACTCATCCAACTTTTGCTTTCTCTGTCTAGGGAAAATGTATCCCTGGACTGTATTTTGTACCAGTCTGCCTAGAGACAGACAATTTTGCTTTCCTGTTGTGTCTGGCTGCAGGATTTCACAGTGTAGATTTGCTCATTTTTCAGCTGGTATACTCAGCCAAATTGCCAGAATATACATGCCCTATCCCAGGTCCAGGTGCTGGGAGAAGGTTCCACTCTAGAAGTCTTTTCAGAGGAATCACTGCCTCTGAGATGCTAACACTGGTATTTCTAAGGCCATTTTCTTGCTCCATTGATTGGCTTCTAATTCTATACTCTCTCATAGAATTTTTCTTTTACTAATACTGCAAAATGAAGGACTGCAAGCATAGAGGTTGTTTTAGGCTGTTTCCCCCTTCCTTAGTTTCCAGCTGGCCCTATCTAAATAATAGTCAAAAAAATACACTTAGATAGAAAATAAGTCTCCAAACCTTGATGGAAAACATGTGGCCTCAAAATGTAGATGAAAAATGAACAAACATCTTCATTATCATCCTGTTTACCGAATGCTGAAATCAAAGTCCAGTCTATGCAGTATTTCCTCTTTCTGTAACCAAAAAGTTTGCTGCTATTACACAATTTAACAAAAACCTGGTAGCATATTATTTTCGTCACATTAAGCCTTCTTGTCCACCTAAGGACTATTTACATCATTTTCTGACCAAAAAAAAAAAAACCCTAATAATCTGACTAGAAGGATATGACTCTTGGTTTTAGGTTCATCAATACCTGTACCTTCCAAACATGTATGCTTTATTTTGTGTGAAATAAATTGCCATTTGTACTGTACCATGGTATCTCTGAAATACCCAGGCTGATCCTTTATTTGTAAATTCTGAGATGGTACCTGCACACTTAGAAACAATCACATAGTTGCATAGGGTCAGAGCACATGGGATTGTGGTTTGACCTTTTAAAAGAATTGGGGTTTTTATTAGAAAATGGAGATACTGTCTCTGGGAGATTATAACCAATTTTATTCCTGTATAGTTGGTGTGAAATCTTGAGGACTTTGATGCATTCTGTAATTCAAACAAAGTTTTATTGTTTCCTGAAATGCAACAACCATTAGAAAATCGTCTAGGTAGATTAACACTTTGCTGTCTTGTTTCTTAGAGCACTAACAACCTGATCTACCAGCAGAGTAGATGTTCCTAATGCTCCCTGTTCAGTTGAAGTAGGGAATTTCATCTAATTTTGGCAAATTATATGCTGAGAGAAATGTTACTTAACTCACTACATAGCCATAAATCTGCCTTGTAAATCTTGCACTTTTTGAGAAGCTTATTGCTAAAAGTTTTGCTTCAGAAGCATATTTAAGGGGTTTAGATTTAATAAGGTTAAAAACCATCTGAGCATTTTGAGACTACAAAGAAATAATATATCTGTAGTGTCCCTTGCGATAGATTAGAGACAGGACTTGGTTGCGGTAATGAATATAAATGGGATTCTTTATTAAAGCCACTGGACACAGGCAGGACTGTAACTCTCTGCTCTCCAGCTCCCAGGCTAACTGCACACAACCTATGCTTTCTAATAGCACCACGCAGGTCTGCCCTAAATCCTGGCCTAGATTCAGCAGTCTTGGAAGGGATTGCCAACCTCTATGAAACCTAGCTGCTTAAATTGTTCAGCAGTGGGAACAACTTCCAGAGCATCACCTGCCAAGGCTTGCACAATCCCTACATTTGCATGCATGTGAATTAAACAATGAAAAGACTGGAGATCCTGCGACTGGGAATAGAAATATCCTCCCTGCAAAAATCTTTCTTTTCCTTGCAAGTTTGAGGATAAAAAGAGATCTGGGACTTGGAAGCCTAGATATTTAATTTTTTTAATGCCATTTTAATTACAAAACTAACTTGAACAATAAATGGAAATATACAGTGGAGAGAGACAGTCACTTCTCTGTATGCCGTAGCCAGCATTATAGTCTTACTCCAGGTGCTTTTTTTTTCATGGAGGCTGGGCAGGGGAGTTAATGAATGTTTATTGTGTTTGTACTGAGTCCAGAGCAGGCTCAAGGCATGTAATGCCTTGCCAAGGCAAGTAAGTAATGTCTGATCACCTGCTCTGCTTAGGCCAGGGGAGAAAGGAACTGGCTCCTGGACCCTGAAAAGCCCATGCTATGGATGCAACCCTTTGCTCTTCCTCTTGCTGCCGTGCCAAGGTGGGTCAAGGACTGGTAGCCCACTGCCCGGCAGGCAGAAGGAGCTGAAATGCCACCCCCTTGCAGTCTGGTTGCCCTCATCCTCCCAGTCCAAGGTGCACAGGGGTCCATGCAGGGGCTGCAACATAGAGCAAGGACAGCCCCACCGTGGAGGCAGTGTGTGGGGGGAGAAGTGGAGGAGGATGTTGGTGGGATCGGGAAAGGGATGGGCTAAGGGTAGATGGCCCAGGCTGGGCCCCCCTCTTCAAACCTCACCAACTCCTCCTGACCTTCCTGTTCCCTCTCTGCAGCCCCCAATCTGCTGCAAAGCTGCCTTGTGCCCCCGCTGCCAGCCCACCACCCTGGCCCCGGGTGCCCACCCTCGGGCAGAGGCTGCAGGGGCTCCTGTTTTGGTTTGGCACATGCAGCCTACACCCCCTGGCACCTTCAGGGGCTTGGCCACTATTGAGACATTACACTTGCAGGAGTGAATCCCTTTTGAAATGTGTTCATGATGCTATTATCAGACCTGACCATTAAGGATGCTTTTAACCAAGGAGCAGCAAACACAGTGCCTTTTCCTCATTTTCCGAAGAGCGAGGAGGAACGCTTTCCCTGCTCTTGTTCGAAGACGAGCCACCTGGGGCCTGGCCTGAGGAGTATCTGCCAGAAACTCCAAGATCCCTCCACGGAAAATAAACTGCTAAAGTCAAACACATTCAGCTCAGCCTCAGAAACTTCTCCAAAAAGGGCTGTGGCAGATTTTTAGGCTGTGGCACAATTTCTCTCAAAGTGATTGCACCCTCCCTTGTGCACCCACACAGACAAACACAACCACACACCATCCTGGGACAAAGTTCCAGAGCCCTATGCAGCAGCAGTCTTATCTGAATAAGGAGGAGAGCGCAGTGTAGGTGTGGGATCTCAGGATATAAGAGGTGAAAGGGTGATACTGCTTTCTGATTTGAAGAGCGAACTTGAGGAAAGCCTATGATCACATCAGTGGACCACATGTACCAAGTGAGTGTTGCACATGTTAATATATTAAACATATGTGGTTCTTATTTCCTATGTTAAAGGAATACAGTTTGCAAGCATCAGGGTGCGCCGTTATTTCAAATGCATGGTAAAAGCGGATTAAGGGCGCTTCAAGATTCCCATGGTCTGATGACTGTGAATACCTGCAACATCCAACTTTGATTTTAAAGTTTCCCCTCACCTTTAAAATGCTGGCTTGCAACATTGGTATGGGACCTGGGTTCATTTTAAAGGCTTATGGAAATGGCCAGGGCAACAGGAACAATAACAGCACCCTTTTAGGAAAGTACAGGAAATCTTTTCAGCCAGATGTACTGCAGCACTGGGGCCACCATGAAAGTCTCACAGTTAAAGAAACCTCACAACAGCTTCTAGGCAAAAGCCAAAGGGGATCATCACGTCTTCTAACACTTCGTCTTGCATTAGAAATAATTCTTGCTCAAGGAAGAAAAAAGAGCCAATAAAATGTTTAAACTTCATTCCTTTATTGACTTTTTGTTGCCTTATGTTATTAATAAGAATTTACAACCTTATTTACAGTGTAAGGTTTTAGCATGGACTATGCTTGTACATAATTTGAATTTTAACAGTCCTTGAGGCATCATGCATTTAACAAAACCCTTTAAGAATTAATAGAGTTTTGTCTGGGGTTAGATTTTTCTGAAAAAGCTCTCTAAACTGGACCTTCATATTTTTGTGTGAGAGGAAGTAGGATCTCCTGGGCACCTTATGATTGGGGGATTTGGATATGAAAATGTGGGATTTTCATGTTACAAACATTGCTCATGACAGGGTGCAGGTGCAGAGCGAAGGGCCAGCTTCAGCTTGCAGCCACTTTGAAACAGACTTCCTGATTTGCAGGCTCCGTGAATGCACTTTTAAATGCCAGTGTGATGCGGGGGGGGGGGGGGGGGAGAGAGCTGTAGGGATGCTTTGGGGGTTAATATCACATAATCACTTTCTTACTTATCTGACAGATAGATGAAGACTATGGTCTCTAAAGCAGTGAGTGTGGTGGAAGACATTCAGAAACCTTCTCTTACTTGTACAGTGTTGACTACTGGTAGGGTTATCCTATCAAAAAAAACAAACAAACAAACAAACAAAAAAAAAAACCAAGCAGCCAAAACCCGAGGCTCCTAAATTAGAGAATACACATAAAAATGTTGGCCAGAGGCTTCTGATTTGTATATTCCCATCTCCCCCTCCCTCTCTCTCTTTCCTCTCCAACACTAGTGCTGTATTGAGTTGGAAATGTATAAATGTTACATGTAAGATGCAGCCTTACTGTTGCATCTTTATTCAACATCAACTTCCAGATGGGAACTATTTTTCATGGTTCATAAAGCCAAATCCAGCTGCTACATTTGGACCTACATAAGGAATCCACATTTTATTGCCTTAGCAGTGCATATAAAACAATTGCTGTTGTTTCTTTGGTACTGGTGCACCTCACATTTCTCAATACATTTTAGATATTTAAATTTTTAAAACTGTATTTTATCGTTGCTCATTTAGCTGTGCACCGTAACGAGATCCTGCTTTTACAACATTTTCCAGATATCTAACATAACTGAAAGAAAAACGATCTTGGACAAATGGCATTCAATATAACAGCCATATATTCAGTTACTTACTAAGAGTGTTCAGACAATTTCCTATGTAAACCACAATGATATTAAATACTTCTGGAATCTCAGCTTTATTAAGAGACAGGAAGTGCAAACTCAGGAGCCTTTCCCCTCCCCCTCAGCTAATCTGACTCTTTGATAGTCATGTGTTAGGAATAACCATGGAGTTTCTCCTAACGCAAAATATTCCCACAGCTAAGAGAAAATTAACCCTTGCGAAACCTCAAAAGAGAGTGGAGTCCGTGTGTTCGCAGAGAGAAAAAAATAATCACTAGGAGGAAGTTTATACCAGCAGCAGGTCTACACAACACTGCCAGCTATTATATGCAGGCATAATTCATTTGCATTTTAGATGGTATTGTCAAAGCAACTACAGCACATCCATTGCAGAGGAGAATTATCCAGCCTGGCAAAATTAGCCATCTTTGTGCCTCTCTCACTCGTCATACAGGGGAAGCGCTGGGCATGTGTGCTGCGGGTTTTTCTCCTCCACTCTCAACTAGCAGATGTCAGGCTGTTTGCTAGAAAGCAAACAAATCCCCACAAAAAGCACCGAGGTGGGACAGAGAGAGTTAATGCACGAGTATGACAGGGAAGCAAGTTTGCTGTGAATTGGGAAGCACAAACTATAGTAATCCCCACCCTGCTGAGTGGCTTCCCCAGAGGTCTGATACAGTGCCAAAGCCTCTTACGCATACTGAGACAAAGCTTATTTCAAGCCGAATTCAGCTCCTGAAGCCACCATACTGCTTCCTGACAGCCTCCAATTGCACTGCCTCTGTATTTGTGTTTCCTGCTGTTTATATTTACTTGTTCCCAGAGCCACAACAGCTACAAAAACAAATAGTTGCTATTTGCAGGGCTCTGTATCAACACAGGTAAAGTGCTTCGCTTCCCTTTTAGTTTTACAAAGATTGTGCAAATAGGCTTTTAATACCTCAGAGAGATTAATTTGGTAATTATAAACCAGTTTAGGAACACATGCTAAACAATTGGTCATATAATCAGCATCCTTGTTTCAGAGTATTAGTGCGGCTGAAGCAAAAGGTTTTTAAACTATAAGGGTTCCACAAACACTCCCTCAATTATATCGCTATTATTTCCCCATTCCTCTGAGACACAAGCTTGAAATATTACTTATTTGTTTGTGAAGTCCCCGTGGATACTCTCTGGATCTGTGCTCCTGTCTCTTTGGCCTCTGTACAGCTATTGTGATGGTGTCTGATTTGGGTAATGGAGATCTTGTTTGATATACTTATTTAAAGGATCAGCTTAAGGAAGCCTAAGAGCCATCAATTCTCTTAATTAACTGCAGAGAAATGATTAATGCTATAAGTATGGAATTGATCAGGAAAAAATTATAGTACATAGGATTTAATATGCTTTGTTCAATCAATATTTAAGACATTAAATAAGATAAATCTGATCCTTGTAAAATGTTCATAACTACCCAAGTGATTTATGCACCTCAGAAATTCCCACTGCAAGACAGCAGGGCTGTTAGGCTTCTAAGTGGAGTTGGGCAAGGCTTTTCAAGTAGAAAAAGTTGCTATTTCAAAATAAAAAGCTCCTCGAGGAATGGGTCGGTTTCAGCGGTGCTGCACTTTTTAAACCAAACATAGCAGAAAAGTTTCAAAGCATTTTATTCTGGCCTGGTTTGAAAAGACCATTTTCATTTCAAAACAGTTCCATTTAAAATTCATTTTGTTTCATGCACATTGATGTCATCTTAAATAATGCAGAAGTTTCATTTATTGGGAAATTTTTAAAAATACAAATTATTTTGATGCAGGCCAGAAGATGGGCCTCCAAGCCTTTCCTTTCAGAAGCAGCCATGCAAAATGTTCCCCTCTACTGAAAAAGAAGCAAAGAAAAGCATAAAAAAAAAATATCAGGCAGGGGGTAATTATGTCTGTTGTCATCCCACCAATTCTCCCCTGTTGAAAACTGGACGCCAGCAGCAATGTGGTCTAGAAAACCCCCAGAACCTCAGGCATGCTGCCGATATTGCTTCTGCACCTCCTAAAATATCTGTCTGCTTTTTGATTTCTTGGCTGTCAATAGAAATGCAGCATGGGCGCAAGTGGAGAGCAGCTAACCTGCACACCCAGCTTTGGTGATTCCCACTTGTCACCTGAAACCACATCTGAAGAGCTTTGTGGTGTGGCAGCAAGAGGTGGGTGCCCTTCCTGATGTACTGCAGTCACTTTGTCATTGAGTAAAGATTCTTTGTTTGCATTTTGTGTGATGGCTTGCATGGTCCACAGGGGCTGTGAGAGATTGGGAGGGGGGCAGGCGGAGGGAGGGGATGAGCTGGCATGACAGGACACAGCCCCAGATTAAGGACTGCTGGTAGAAATTATTGGAGCTGTCCCAACATCCTTCACTTTCTGTCACACCATTAATTGAATTTAAAGCTGAGGCAACAAATCCAGTGACATGGTAATGCCACTGACTTTTATACGTATCTAGAAATCAGTACTTTTAGAGCTCGAGCATGTAGCATCAGAAAAGACAGCAGTTTGGGTTTTGTTTTTTTTTTTGCTTTTTATAATAGCTAGCCATACAAACTTTCCTGTCCCTCCTTTCCTTCAGTCCCTGAGGATGAGGGTTATGGAAATAACCTCTCCTGAGACCATTTCCCAAGAACTCTGTGCCTTAGTCCACAAGAAAGGCAATGCCAGATCCACCCACATCCGACAAGCAAGACATCCTGGAGCACAGTTTTTGGAGGGGATGTTGCAGAGACAGAAATGTCACTGCATTCATGTACAGAGCATGGATCCACGCACAGAGGGCAAACCTCCGTCCCCAGGGAAGCTGCCTGAACTTTGCTCGATCTCGGCTCTGTTTTCGCTTTTCCCTTGGGATTGCTCACCACCCAGCACAAGCTCTGTCAGAGAGCAGCCTCCCTCTGGACAGCCACATGTAGTTCTGTGGCTCTCAGAGCCTGTCCACGACCTGCTCACCCACTGCTGCAGCCTCAGCGTGGGCAGAGAGTGCAGAGGACCCACCAGGAAAGACCACCGCTTGGCTGCCTCTGGGATGGAGGCATGACGGGCTGAGCCTCTGCCTGGGGCTGCTACCCACAGGTAGAAGGGACCACAGTGGTGACCAACAGCTTCAGAGACACGGGCACCCCGCACTAACTGGCATGAAGGGAAAATAAGGAAGTCTGAGAAATGTTCCAGTCTCAGCCTGTAACATGATAGATTTCCCCAGAGCTTGGGGAGGCATATGTGTCAGCTGGTGGCATGAGCCACAGGTGGATTAGACAGAATAGAGAGGGCTCAAAAGAGGGAAGTGGGTGAGCACACAAGGGAAGCTACAAACCATCAGCTCAACCTGAGCTCCTAGCTGGGGCACATGATGATTGGAAATGGATGGTGTGTTAGATTGTACCACAAGCTAGACATTGCAGAGAGGGCAGTTGTATCATTAAACACTCAAAATCCATCTAAACTCCATGCTTAAATGGCCTGAATACAGGCACCTAAGAGAGCAAGACTATCTTCAAAAAAACATAGAATGAAGGCTCCTGGGGCTCACTGACGTCTCAGCAGCCAACACACTCTAAGAAGAAAGTCATCCATTAGGGACTGTTCTCCATCAGCGTGTCCCTGTCTCTGTGATCTCCACACTGTGGGACAGTGGACGAGCAATGGCAGCGAGGTGCCTCAGAGGCAGCGGTACGATGCATTTCAGTGGCCCCTGAAATCGAGGTGCTCAAGATTTGATTTTTCCATTGGATCCTCAGGCTTGTTATAATTTCAGGGATGAGACCAATTTAATTTTTATAGAGATGTGTAATCCGCCATTTCAACACACTAATTGAAATAGGCTGACATGCAGCTATGTGCCCTACGAGTCTTCCAAAGCACATATCTTGGCACTTTCCACTAGAGGCTAAATGACATGACTAGAAACCGTACCAGATCCTCTGTGTTTACAGGGCTCTGCTTCTACATTATTATTTTGATTGCTGGCTTTACCAACAAACATCCAAGTGGCAGAATCCACTTGGAGAAAATAATAGAAAGCAGAGCTGAAAAAGATTTTAAGAGGTCAAAAATCAACTATACCTATGCTATTTTTCACAGATGTTTATTTAACTCATTTTAAAGTCCTTTAGCAGAGGAAATGCACACATTTTCCCAATGCAATCTGATCTTTAATTGTTCTTGTTCTTTAATTATTACTTGGATAACCTAAATTTTTTCTTGGAGTAATTTAATTATATATTTTCTTAACAATTCAGATAAGAGTGTTAAATAATTAATTTCTTACCTCTCTGCAGCAACTTTTTACATGTTTGAAGACTGTTGTGCTCCCTTTTGTACACTGCACACAGCCCCCATCCTTCTGATTTCCGTGTTGGCTGTTCTGACCACTTGGCTCAGGATTCTCTCCTTTGCTCCACGTCCTTTTTGGAAAGTAATGCCCAAAGCTTACCCAAGCTGAGCACGCCAGAAGGACACAGGCACTTTCTTTCCAGGTTATGGTCATTAAAAAAAAAAAATTTAAAAAATTGCAGTAATACATTTTTCTTTTTCACAGCATCCTTTTGTTGAAGGCTGAAGTACAGGTTGAACCCATCATAACTTCTCTATTATTTTCTTTAGAATCAAATATTTTTCTCTCCATTCTGCATTTCTGCAGATGACTTTTCCTCGTATATAAAGTACCTTTTACTTTCTCTCCCTGATGGATAACTTTTTTTCCAATCATTTCTCCAATCTGATTTCCAGTTCCACCCTCCCAACATACCTGCAGCTTTCCCAGGCTCACATTCTTTGTGGATGTGAGCATGATGAGTTCTCGCACCCAGGGCACTACTGACACTAATCTGTGGGACCAGACTGCAGCACAGGATCCTGCTTGCTACAGATTTCAGTTTGATCAGTGTCTCATTGATAACTGATCTCCAAGTATGGTTTTCCAACTGGGAAAACACCCATCTTAAGACAAGTTTAATTAAGACTATGTTTCCTTAGGTTTGCTTAGGAGCATATCAAGAGAGTTATGAAGAGAGGGAGAGGTTAAATAGGGTCTGAGGTACTTATAATTCTTCCTATAAGGCATTTAATGACTCTTGATGAGGCATGTGTGAATAGTGAAACAGTTCCAGAATTCTTACTTGATGCCAAGTTATCTGACTGTGCTACTGGACCAGTACAGCTGCTAAGAATATCAAAGTGACTCCCAGTGACATGAAGGTACACTCTGTACGGATCATACAGAGCCTATTGCAGACACAAAAACAAATGCAATGAGGTGGGGCAGAGATGTCACCTGTCTAAAACATGGAGGGACAGAAAGCTACAGATCATACACCAGAACTTACTGACACTCAGAACTTGCATGGTTCCATTCCAGCTTTTCTATAATTAATAATCTTGCAAACTCAAACTTTACTCCTCAGGATGTGAACTTGTCACGGATATTGTGACATGAATCTTCATGTGGTTTCCAACACTGCATTTCTCCTATTTCTGTCCCACCTTTCAGGGAAACCCATGGCAGACTAAAATACGAGCCAAAAAATCTTCAAGATATTTTTACAGAGACTTTGTATTTGATTGGAGCTTCACAACACAACTACTAAAAGCCTGGATGGATCCACAGCCTTTGCTTAACATTGAGGTATATCTTTTTTAAAAGGAAACTACCTGTCAATTTATGTAGTTAACTATGAGAGAAGGCAATAGTTCCATTAGGAAAATTATAAATTATACCTCTCAGAAACCCAATACTTGACAAACCATTGAGCCTATGTTTAAAGAGTACAGTCACGAAGATATAAATGAAAATGTATACATTGGGAAATAAATTAGAGTTCAGTAATTAATGTGAATTGTAAAATCTTGTTTTACTCAATGAGAACAATTACCATTAAAAATTTTGATTATTCACATTAAAATAATAGCAATCTAACAGGCCTTTAAAACGTCTATTTTTGGTTGCTAGTTTAATTATCTTTTCAGCTGATATAGTAATTCATTTCACAAATTAAAAAAGAAGAGTTGATCCCTAGCCAACAAATTTCAGTTCATTGCTCAAGCTGCGAACTTCACAAAATTCAGATCCCAGTTTCACCTTTTGTATTTTTGAGGAGCCAGCCATGAACTTCAGACCCATATGTTAATTTGATTTCTGTAGGATCATACGACATGGTACTCCCATTCAGGCTGAAAGTCATGCTAAGAGAATTGCTTAAAGTCACAAAGAAAATGAAGACAAGAATCCACCTCAACACCTTGTTCAGGACATCAACTATATCCTTCCAGCTCCTGGTTCATTTTCTTGGCATTTCAAGAGAAGAAAAGATTCCTTCTCTTCAGAAAGAATCAATATCCCACTTGGTCCCATTTTCCAGCCTTTTATCATACAACTTTTTTGTCTTCCTTTCTATTTTGATCCAGCCTTCCATGATGACCTCAATTACCTTGTCTGCTTAGAGGCACAACCACACCTTGTCTCAAGTTCCTCCATTTTTTCAGAATGACACTCTTTTTTCCCAAAATTTATCTGATAGTAAGTGCAAGATATGATTGGTTATACCTTGTCAATTTGATATGTGCTGAAAAAAAGTACCTGAAAAAAAGTATCTATGAATTCACAGAAAATGAGAGAGCAAGTAAAACGCTATCTACATAATAGCTCCAAGAATGGAAATAAAGGCCTTATTTTACCATAATGGTCCTTTAACCCTGCTTTCATCCATGATTTTAATTTCATTTGAGTTCTTCAATATATCTTGCATTCCTACACGTCTCTCACACTGTCAAGAAAGCCTTCTTTGCAAAGAGAAGTGCATGCCTGAAACGCTCTTTCCCTCCACTGGGGATCCACCAAAGTACATTCATTACCTTAAATTAAAAAGAAACACTCAAAAATAATGTATTCAGGGACGTGTCTGCAGCAATCCAGGGTGGCAGATCGATTTGAACCCTAATGTGCAATATTTCTATATGCGAAAGATGCTATGGTCCAGTGGAGCGACCAGACTGCTGGAAGCATGAGGCACATTATGTGTCAGCTGCGCACGGAGCTCACATTTGTGTCAACAGGAGCCACTTGCATGGAGGGGTGTGCGTAACTTGAACCAGGGCTCACCATCTCTCTCCTCTCCCTCCCGCTGCAGAGGGCACGACAGCCTGCGTGCCAGAGGGGGCAGGAAGGGGAGAGAAAGGGGAAAGGAGAGATATTCAAACCACCTAAAATGGGAGGAACTAATAAATACCTATCTACTAGCCATAGATACTATGTGATTTACTGAAATAAACATCATTTGCTTTCCTGAAAAACTACAGAGCCGGATAAATCTCAAATGCCAGTAGAATAAAGGCTTCTAGGAGCTGAAGCGAAAGGCATGGTAGGATCAAAAACACAGTGACACCAAAAATTTCTTTTAATTCCAGCAGTTTGCATTTTTGGATTTAGTACTTCATTTCTCCTATCTGAACTTGTCACCTAAGAGGGACTCCGCAGTGAGCCATACGGTGAGGATCAAAACACCTGGCTGCACAGGAGCGCATGTACCATTACAACCAACACCCAGAACAAAAATAGGTTTCCCTGCTCAAAGAAGAGTCCAATTGTGCTACAGTCTGTTGCATTAATAGCATAAACAAATGTCTGCAATATCCGTCTCTCTTCTGCTTTCAAAGAAATAAGGAAAGACCTTTATGAAGCTTCTAGGGAGAGAGACAAGGAGGGCAGAGCAGCTTCCCTCTCCCTCCTCTGACTGATGTCACCATTCCTGTGGCCAAAACATGTTTGTTGCTAAGCAACTATGTATATATTACACTCTTCTGCTTCCATTTGGGATTTAACATATGCATTTTCACTTTCATCTCTGATGCATAGTTACATTTGTTTGCAGTGGGTGCCAGAGTGAATGGAAGCTGTCCAGTATGGGATATGCATAAGAACTGAAAGGCACACACAGTGATTTACCAACGTGCATCATTGTTTCGCAGCACAGTTCAATGGGAAACCTACTGAGTGCCATTCACCAGCGGTTGGGCCAATTTTTTCATTCAGGATTGATGCTGGTTGCTGTATAGCAGCTATTGGTTCAAGAAGTGCAGCAGTTCTCAGATGTGACGAAGTAACATAGTGTGCGGATAGTCTGACTGGTAATTATTGCAGATGGATTCTTTCTACGATGATAAAAGAGGTCCGTTCTTTCATCTGGAGTTTTGCGTTTTATGCATAAATCCACTTTTTCCTACACCTCTCCCACTTACTTGGCAGGCAATGAAAAAAATCACCTTTTCCTTTTGAATTGCATGCAGATGACCCAAATCAGTGGCACGCATCGCTCACATTTTTCTATGAATCAAATCTAAAAAGAAATGAAAAGAGGGTAAGGAGAAAAAGAAGGCAGGATGTGAGAGTTCATTTATATTATAAACACTCTAACAGGAAAAAAAAAAAAATCAGTTTTAAAAACCACATGTCTATTACCCTGTAATGAAATTATAAGAGAATGCTATTAGTCATGTCTGTACATTTATTCACATTGTGAGTTCAATAATTAAATTAGAAGATCTGACATGGAGTTTACTAAACAAAAATCCACGCTATAACAAAAAAGAAAAAGAACAGGATATTGCTAGCTTCCTTTTGGGTTTAGTATTGTCTCTATTAATAAGCATTAAAGAATAAAACACTGGAGGAATTCTTGCAGTCTAGATGATTTGGATTTTGTTATGCTTTTCAGTTTAGTTTAATTTCCCACTGGAAGCTTCTTTCTAAGTGCAGGCCTAGGATTATCATCACACAAGGAAGGGAAGAAAAAAGGGAAAAAAAAGAAAAATCTTAAGCTCAGTTTGCTACTGGTTTTTCCTACTTTCTCCTCCCTGGAAGCCTGGACAGGAAAGGGAACACAGAGAGAAGGCGAGGCAACCTTTACACCAGCCACAGTTGTTACACTACTTTGAGGAAAAACTGAAGGTTTTTTCTTTCCCCTGAGGCTCAAGAAAAATGAGCTTATAAAAAGGAATATTATATGAAAGCAACTTGTTTGCCCGTTCTCATATGCATTGATTCAGGGCTATCGCAGTTGAAAGAAAAACTTTGCTCTGGGTGTGCATCGGTACAACGAGTTAGGGTATAGTAACTCTCTCCCGTGGCCTTCTCTTCCACAGAAGATAGATAATGATAATTCAGTCAGTGTTATTTTATGTGCTAGTCCCTTTTGCTCAGTGAATTTTCTGCATCCCAGGTCCATGCCGAGCCCCCGGCTGGAGAACTGATGGCAAATCCATGCCACAGGGGAGTGCCTGTTACACTGCTGGCGTGGAGCAAACAGGCTGTACTGTAAACAAGAATCAGGGCCAGCAGTTAAAAAACAAAATGCGCTTTATAACAGTGATAATTCAAAAACAACCAACTGCCCTACACCTTTAAACTGTCCCCAGTTAGGAACCAGCTGCTGTTTGAAAGCTGCCTTCACGCAGGACTCCATGCATTTAGCACTTTCCCCGCTAGTCTCGGTGCCACACACGCAGCTCTTCAGGTAACAGAATTTGTGACACACAGAGTTTCGCCTTGAGCTAATGCTTGCACAAGTTCAACTTATCAAGAGCCACAGAAATGCCCATGCTCACCCTTGCCTCTGCACGCATGCGCTCTCCAAAATTTGAAATTCACTGTACAACTGAAGGCCTGACAGCAGCTTCTACATTTAACTTTTGATCTCTGACTATTTTGCCATCCTTCAAAAAAGCACTGCTTTCCTAATTCACATTCCTGGTGCATTTGAGTCTACCCGATATTAAAAGAGAGTGTGGCTTAGAGGATGGTTTATGATAATATGCACATCTATATTTCTGCCACAATCTCTAAGAGGATGATCAGGAGTCCATTTATTAAAATATATTCTTGATCTCACAAAATATTTTACAGTCCCGAATTTTCTTTAAAATATAATAAACAAGAAGTAGCTTAAGTCCATGCTGTTATTTTTTAGCCAGCTGAGCAGTGTCTTAGAAAGCAAATTAAGTTGGTATGCACAGTGACATGACCAGGTCACAAGAACAACATCTTTGGTCAGCAACTGAAGCCGCTCCACTGGGGCGATTCTAGAGACACATCAAATACTACCATCCACATTTGGTGAACATACTGCTCTTCTCCAAATTTACACATGTGTACACAAAGGTACACATACCTACTAATTAAAATACAGCAGTAGTATTTAGAGCACTGGTAGAAAGTACTATTTCTTCAACTGCAGAAGTCATCCTTAAACTCTCTGCTGAAGAGATGATTTTTCATTGTTTTCCCCCCAGCATCTACATTTGGAGAATATTATGAAAGCTGAAGCTAACACAGATGCACACATTCCAGGGATTCATGCAAAGTCCTGCCACTGCAAGTCCAACTGAGGCGATGAACCTTTGTGGACCTTCCAGGAAGCTTGTGAATTTTGTTGCCAAGTTCAAACAGCTCTAAAATATATAAGGAAATGAGATCCCATGGTATTTCTACAAATTCCCATGTCAGACATAAATGACTACCTTTGTCTACTGTTCAACAAAAAAACAAACTTGTATGAATCTTTCCCAAATGTAAAAGTGGTTATACCATTATAGTGCTAAATCTGGCAAAACGTACATGAAGCACACATGTTGAGACCGGTTTGGGGAGGGTAGGGGGTGTTGCTGCTATACTGCATTTTAAAATCTGTTTTATCTGCTGTTACCTTCTTTTTAATATATATACATCTCTAAGACAGTCACATAAAATCAATAATTACTTACTACTCTAATACTAGTTGTAACTCAGCAGATAAACAGAATAGAATGCTTTTTGTTGCTTGTGTTTAACTTATAAAAAAAAAATCCAACAATTCATCCTGCCTTTAGGAAAATATTCATGAAGCAAAACTGGCAATAGAAAAATAATTATTTGAAAAGCATTATATGAGGTGAGTTGTTGCTTCCCTACTGGATGCCAGTTTAAATTGAGCTAATTTGTTTTACCAGTAGCTTAAGAAAACCCCAGCACAGCAGCATGACAATTATATCCAGGTGCAAGGACTTAATTCAACAAATTCTAGGTGGATCCTTCCAGTCGGCTCAGTGGGCCCCATCCTCAGCTGTGGCTAAGAACAGATGCCCTTGAAAAAAAACCTCTGTAATCATGATCCATTCAGTCCTTGAATAGCGAAGTGGAAATGTGTCCAGTAAAAAAAAAAAAAAGGGGGGAAAATAAATGATATTTCTATGTCCAGAGTATCAAATGAAGCATGATTGAGAAACAAGTGCATTTGAAGAAAGACATAAATCTGAGTAAACGCTTAGATACTTTTTTACACTATTGTTCCATTATACATGTAAAAACAATAGCTCATCTGCAAAATATAAAAGTATGGTTCACCAGTTCTCTAGAATTTAGAAGTGACACCTGAAAAATCAAAATCATAAATCTACCATTCTTAATTTGGGGAACATTTTAATAAAAAGATCAAACTGCAGGGCTTGCTGTTTTAACTGGTCTATGTCTTGACGTAAAAGTTAAAACATCTTCAAATGCAAGGATTCAGGGAAGAATTCATCAAGCACCACATCAGTATAGACTGTAATACAAAAAAATTTAGATTTGTAGGGGGTTGATCCTTTAGAGCCAATAACTGCGCAAGTATATTAATTTTCAAGCTTCATTTTTTGATAATCTGTAGTAACATACTAATGGGCTAGTTCTGACTCAGGCAAAATATACATTGATTTCAAACGGAAAGATGCTTTTATAACACTTTGCTTACATATCATTTATTGCAATAGGTTAAGAGTAGGAAACAATTTATGTTTAAACGAAGTGTCACATGCTTATTTGATAATTACTGAAATACTCCCAGATGTGCACATCTTTTACTGATTCATGCACAATGCACAGTTATAGTCAATTATTAGATTAGCAGGACCAATAGTTAAAGTTCATAAATGCATTTGTATCTACATGTATTGTATGTGTGTATGTGTGCCTAAATGGATAAAGATCAGTTATCACAGCATTTTTCAGGAACTTAACCTTATTTTGTTACCATTGCATTATTGTCATCATAACTCATGTATTCCAATTTTTGAACAATATTGCAAAATATATTTTCCCTCCTACAATTTTATATTCAGGAGTTTACTAAATACATCCTGAAAATGCAGCATTTTGTGTTATTATGAATTTCAACTTTAACTAACACTAATTAGAGGTGTACCAGATGACTCTGATTAAACTAGTGGGTAGTGCTTATTCAGATTTAATGTGAGCAATCTGGACATTTTGAAAAACAGCCAAGCTGGGCTCAAATAAAAACCTGCCAAAAATACAAACTCTGAATTCAGCCAGGCATGTAAGACTGGTTCCCATGAACATTAAAAATAAAATTAAAATCAGTTGGAAGCCTTGGTTTCCTTCAAACGAGAGAACATCCTCCCCATACCCTCAAGAAATATTTCTGCCTTATACATGCTGCCCTTTCAAAGCCACCTCTCAGCACCCAGAACAAAACAGGGAAGATGAACCAAAGAGAGGTTATTGTTTTTGTCGAGAATATCAGCTGCGACATTGCTGGATACTGGTTTTTTGGTGAGGGTGGAGTAAAATAGGAAGAGGGCAGCTGCCAGTTGAAACACATTTTCCAAGACTGTCATCCAGAAATCGAGAGACATGTTTTTCACTAGCTTTTAATTTAAAACACACTTTACAGAGACATATCTTATTCATCTGTACCTTTGAACATCTGATGTAAGGTGAGATTTAGGAATCAAATATAGAGGGCTGAGCTTTCTGCTGGTGTAAGATGACATAACCACTTCAGATAATGGACTTGCGGCTGCTTATACCCACATTTGGATTTTATAGATTTCCACACACCCCCTCCATATTGTTCACTTGCAGTGTATGTTTTCTATTTACACTGGTGTTAACTTGGAAAGAATCAGAATCTAACCCACTGTGAAACAGTGTGTCTTAACAAGAGCCCAAGTAGAGCTAAATCCATCAATTCGGGTAAATTTAAGCAACGTGAAGGTCTCAGGTCAAAATTCAATTGGTAGTTATCTCTTCTTTTACACATACCCTCAAAATTCATGGTTTCAAAAATATGAACACTGAAGATTTAAGGAAAGGGCTACTTTTACACTGTCTATTGCTGTACAGTGCAAAGTAGTACAGAACTCCTCCACGTGAGCTGATTTTCAAAAGCTGTATTTCCTTAAACCAAGATGTCTAGAGGTGGGTAAGGACAGTCTAGATGTTAACCCAAACTACCCTGTGCAGGGTGAAGTGAAAATGTGCTTGTAAGGCCAAAGGGGCAAATATTTAAGATGTTTAAGATGTCTATTTCCTATTGGGCAACAAGCAAATTACTGAGTTTCAACAAGACTTTTTTCCACATTATTTGAAAAAAATCATTCTCTCAGTAAGTTTAGATTTTTTAAAATTACTGCTGGACTTTTATTTTTATCCTCTATTTTTAAAAGTAAGTTGCTCCCCTAAATAAAAGGTAAGGTCTTGCTCTATTAAATATGATATTTGAAAAAAAATTACAAGTATGTTTTATGCTTAGTTTGAATGGCAAGAGCATATTAGTCTGTTGGAAGCTAACCACCACTAAACCTCTGGGTTCTGTATGGAAATATCAGTTCAAAATTGTACAGATATGGGCAGATTTTTTCATCTGCAGTATTTGTTCTACAAAACACAATTGCCCAAAAAGAGGTTTGGGATTCTCAAAAACTCATGCTTACATGGTTTGGGTCCTGATTTGAAAATTCATCTGTAAAGTAAGAACATTTAACAATAAACTAATATTTCTGAAATAGGTGTCATCAAAAATAAACATAGCTTGTATAGGTTCAATTTTTTACTTGTTAATGCATCAGCCTGTTGAAGAAATGTTTTGGAAATAGAAAGTAAAAAATTACTAACATTAACATAAGATTAGAAAAGAACTTACCTTATGTTTTTCTGATCAACTGCTAAAATAATTTTAGCATTGTTTAACAGTACAGTTTCAGTGCAGTTTGACCTTCCAACACTGTTCCCAATATCTATTTTAACCCATATTTCACAATGGATGATTACATCTATAATCATTATTGATCATTGGTCATTAATTTATTTCAGAGTACATACCTCTGTAGGCAGTAATTACCACACAGCCTCCAAAAAGATATCATCAACAAAATGAGAAGATAGAAAGTATGTTAATTACTGTAAATGTTTTCCTGGTTTCTCTCTGGAAAAAGCACACCTGGAGATCAAGATTGCATGTAATCTTTTCCTAGACAACATCATGTAACATAAGATGATAAGAAAGAAAAATAAAAAAATTTACAGGGCCAGGAAAGAGGACTTTTTCTGGCACTTCCAAATTTCATTTTAAAAGCCTAACAATAAAGTTCATGAATTAAAATGAAAACAAATATATTTCACTGAGTCCAATTTCCAATACTTTTGGGCAAAAGTCCTTTTATGTCAAAGTGCTGTAAAAGTAAGAAGTTTCAAACACTTGGGTGTTTGGGTTTAATTTTACATTTGCAAATTTGAGTCCTATGTGTTTATGAGCACTCTGCTATCATCGAATCCATCCATATATAATTTTATCTCTAACAAGCGATAGTGGATTGAATGGTTAACCAACACTATGGGCCTTGGTATCACATTTTCTATAGGCAGAGGTTTTTGTATGCTCCATAAATAGATGGCTTTCACCAGTGAAAATACTGTTTACCCAAATGCAGTAAAAAGTTTCTAGACCCAATTTTCCAGCAAGCACTAAGATTTGATGCAAAATGTCATTTGTATCTGTTCTGTGAAGCTTTGTTGTCACATAGCCTGGTGTTCAGAGTTGGTTGCTTTCAAAAGGTTCGGAGCAGGTTTTGCAAAAAAATCTGGGCTCATTATACTTCTTGACCCATTTATTCTTAAATACAAGAGCTATTAGACAATTATTACCAAAAAACCAGGGATTTTTTTTGTTTTGTTTTCCTCTAGGATACCATGATGTTTATGCTTCAGTTTCTCCTGAACCATTGTCTGAAACAGCATGTTAGGGAAACACTTTGATTAAACTCTGAACCTTTCCAACATAAAATATATATACAAACCATACTCTAAGCAACCTTTTTCCTGCAAGAGCAACATGACCAATACTCCGTGCATGGTCTTAGTTCATAGCCTGGTGCACAGACTTGCATATTCATGACCTATGAGGCAAAAAAATCTTCCTATTAAATGTGTGTGGATGTGCATGATGAGAGAAAACAACATTGCCAGAGATTCAGCTCAAAATCTCGTCATTGCCTTGACCATAAAACTCCTCAGGCTTCCCCAGAAAGAAGTTGGGCTTTTTTAAATCATCTGGGGAGGCAGGAAGAGGGATGATCTTTTACACATGGTCGGGAGCACATCAGCAGAGACAGGAAGGTAGAGGGTGACTACAATAATGCCCAATCAAAAGCTACAGAGTCATTCTGGGTTTATGTCCATGAGACTATACAGAAACTGGATGTGTGAACGCCTGTGGAAAAGAGTAAACAGAAAGCCTCATGATTGCTGACATGGATGTGCAGGATTCATCTGAACCAACATTTGCCAATGTGGTTTTTGAAGTATTTACCCAGCTCTCTATGAGACACCAGAGTGAATGAACTAAACTGAAAAAATAGTTTCCCATACAGCAAAAATAAACACTCCATGGGTATCTGACTAGAAGATGTACCACGACACAACACACAGTGTTTTGTAGGCCATTGTGTCTCCCTTAACGCCCTTAACAAATCCATAAATTGGCTATTTAACTGTACTGAGATAGATCAAAAATTTAACTTCATACTAAGAGTCCAACTTCCCTTCAAAATTGAGCAGATTAAGCACCATCCGCTGGTGTCCTTTCTGACAGCTCCACACTTGAGTGGATCATATTGACTAAATATCACAGGCTAGACAAATTCTTAGCTTTTGAAATAACTTCAGCTCAGTTTTTAAGCTCTCTGACATAGCAGTCAAAACTGTTAACATGATTTACAGCTAAATTAAACATAAAAATATCATCATTAAAATTACTGTGATAAGGTTAAGACCTAGTGCCACATACGCTTTCTAAAGGCAGCCAAAGATATGAACACTTTGGTCTGCAGTGCCCAGTCAGTACAGAAACATAACCATGTACACTGTGCTTATGCAGCATGTATGAGTTGCAGACTTTCAATATTTTATAAAATATTCCATTTCCTCAGCTTGACTCCCTTTTTACCACATTTACAATTATTCATGCATTTTATCTGTTGATACATTATTTTCAATGTAAAGCTTTAGTAATTTTTCTGTGCCATTTCTACAAGTAACATTACAAGAGCTATCAGCATAAAGTGTTTTGATTTTCAGAGTACAATATAACCAATAAAATCAATCTATTTAGTGAGAGTCCTAACATGATATTGTTTGGGGAAAAAAATGTTTTTGTACTTTTCAAGAAGAAAATAAAACACTTCCCTAACAAGCATTTTTTCTTCCAAAGTTTTATCAAAATGTAAATGGAGGACATTATATTCCTCTATATTCACACCTCACCAGCCACCTGGTATATGATTAAAGCAGCCAGTAGTATAAACCTGATAATTCAGATACAGTTTCAGTAGTTTGAAATCCTTTTAAAAATACTTATTTGGTAAAAATACTTCAATCTCCTCTCAGGAAGAAAAAGTCCTCAAACAAAAATCAAGAGCCTTGAATACACATTTACTGTCCCAAATTATCCTTTCACTAATATCTCAACAATACCTTGGCTTATGTCTTATGCATCTGGTGAAAATATGTTTTTTCTCCAGTTATACTTTGTCAAAAGGTCCAGTTCTTTGTATATCATTATTAAGGAGGAATGATCAGACTTAGAAATAAATTGCTTCTTCCTTCCTTCCACCTCAAATCTTTGCCCCTTTTCAATAGGTAAAGTGGAACATCCTGGAATGCTCGTAGATATTATCAGCTGGAAAAATCTGTCATAGTAATAAAATACTAACTTCTTGCATGCATTTTTCATCAAAGCATTTTACATGTGGTGTCATCATTCCTGCTTCCTCTAATAGAGGAACCAAGATGCGGATATGATAAAGATAACATGCTTACAGGTCTACATCAATGTACACTAGCAGAGAATCTCAGATACCCTTTAACTTTTCTAACTAAAAGCATAAGTGGGAATCATCAAATGATAATGAGTGCTAAGACAAGCTCCATATATACAGGATTTGAGCCAAGTATCACAAAGGAAGTGATTGAAGTCAGGGAAGCCTCTCCTGGAGAAACCAGACAGGAAGAGAGAACATCTTCCATGGAGCTCTTTTAATGAGTGATGAAGATGAGGACCAGTTCTGATCCACCCTCAGTGTGAGGAAGATAGATGACAGCTTGCTACAGCTCCCTCAAAAACTCTGTCAGATGTTTTCTGACCTTTTCAGCAGTGTCCAGCTCATTGGATGGACTTTCTAAAATCTCTGTCCTTTCTAGCAGGTGATATTTTGCAGGTCTCTTCAGATTTCCACAGTTGAACCTAAGCATCAAACCTTTCAGCACTAATACCATCAGAGAAATGTTTAAGGACCCCACACAATGAGGCACTACTCTAGCGTGCTGCATTTTTATACTCTTTGCTGTGCTTTCAAAGACTTGGAAGATACCTGAAAAATTATCCTGATTCTGCTTCCTTCCTGATCAAACCAAGAGGTATTACATCATCTTTCCCCAATTCTTAGCCTACAAATTCCCCTTTAAGTTCCTTCAATGGCTTCCCCTTCACCTTTTGTATCGTATTCCAGTAATTCATCTTTGCTTCAAGGCACTGCACTCTACCAGTCCTTCCTGGGTGTCAGCCCTCCTTTCCTCATAGTAAACCTCCCGCCAGCTGGGCTCTTCTCACACTGCTCTTCCTAATGCTTCTTCATAACCTTCTCTCATGATTTTTCTTAAATGCTGACACTTTTACATGGAAAATCTGTTCCAGCTTTTGAGCACCAACTACTCTTTTCCACTGAATTATTTCTATAAAGAAATCTCTTAAAAACCTAGGGAAAAAAAAAAATAAAAGATTAGATGTATATTGCAGAAAGATAGTTCAGGGGGTTTTGTCTGTTTGCGAAAACTGGGCTTGATATACAGCTTTAAATAACTATGGAATTACTGAACTTGTAAAATATGCTGAAAATTAAAGGCAAAGAATGAATGTCAAGGTAATACTTCAGGAAAAAGTAACCAATAATTAGGAGTACTGCATTACTAATATGCAGGTTAAGGTAGAGTAATGCAATTTAGATGAAGTAATGCACGTAGGGAAAAACAGTGCTCGTTCCATGTATAAAATGGTTGTCACTGAGCTAGTTATTATCAGTCAGACATGAACTCTTGGGGTGCCATGAAAATATCAGGCAAATGCTTGGTAACAGTTAGAAAGGTCATTCAAATTTTGAAAGTAATTAAGAATGGAACAGAAAACCAAAATATAAGACATCTACTCTTTCACTAGAAACCCATGCTTCTCCCATGTTTTGCAAACTGTATTTACTAAGCCCTCCACCTGGAAAAAATGTCTTAGAACTGGAAAATATTCAGAGAAGGGCAATGGAGATGAATGGTTTCCATAAAAGGAATGACTCACTCATCTAAGACTTTTCATCCTAGAAAAGGGGAAAGACAGCAGAAGTCCACAACACCATGAGTGACCATGAGATGCAGAGAGATGGGTTGCTCATTGCCTCTTTCAATGCAGGAAACAGGGACGAAAGGAAGCTAGTTGATCCAAGTTCAAAACAAACAAGCAGTTCTTCATTCATATGTAGCAGAAATATATAAATCCTTGCCAAAAGATGTGGCAGGAGCAAAACTTTACTGGGTTCAATGGCAGGCTTAATAAGTACTTGGAAAAGAGCTCTGGGGAGAGTTAGTAAACAGACAAGCCACAGCGATCTTAAAGTCCCTGAGCCAGAATAGTTAGAGGCCAGAAGAATACTCAGTGGACAGATTTTATACATTTGGCTTCTGCATACTGTATAATCTTCCCTTGACTTCTAATTTTGGCCACTGTTGGAAAAAGAATAATACTAGACAAGTCCTCCACCTGAACTACTGCAATTGCTCTTATGAAATTATTTCTGAAGCTTATAACAAAAATACTCTAGGACATACTTCATGTTTCTGAGCAATGCCATCTCTTGAAAAAGCATAATCACAAGAGGAAAGAGGGTGATGCTTCATTGGGCTGTGCTATGATCCAAGGGTGACTAAGATTTTAATAGCAGGAGGCAAACTCAGAATATAAATCGGTTTAGAGATAATCTCACATGTACAAGAGTGCTTATCTAAACCATTCCTGTATGTTAGATCCAATTTGGGTTTTTACACAGTTTAAGGCTGACTGGCGCTCTCTGAATTTTATAATGGATTATGTCTGGGATCATTCAGAAACACACTGAATCTAGGTGAACAATCCCTTAGCTCTGAGGGGAAGATGGGAGGCTCTGAGTCTCTGCTTACTGTGTGTCCTCAAACATACCCAGGAGACTGCATCTTAACAAGGTGCTGTCAGTGACCTTTTTGAAAGTCTTGGCCAATAAGCAAACGTAGGTTGGCATCAACAGCCACATCACTTCTCAATGTTTGCCACTTAAGTGAACAACTACCATCTCCTTTCTTGTCGAACACATCAGTGGGGCACCCTGTCAGGGATTAATAAAGAATAATCCAGCAATAAATTATAGCCAGAAAATCTGGAACAGATTTCATGGGATGATGAGACTTTGGCTAGCGTACAGCACTCAACACTTGGAACATCTCCTGTGTCAATGATTAACACTTCACTGAGCATTCTGAATACATAGGCTATTTCATAGGCAATATCTGACCTTAATGAGGACAAAAGATAAGCGAGCTTTTCAAATTTTAGGGGGAAAAAATGGACTGAGAAGCTTTCAACCATGACAATATTCTCAGTCAACACACTGTCTCTGCAGAAGCAGGACTCCCTACAAAAATCCCTTATGAAAGGTTTCAAAACACCAATAATAGCAACATATTATACTCCTTGAAAAACTACCAATACTTAAGAAAAGTCTTGGAGTGTGCATGTTGCTGTGGGTAGATGGACATACCTAGGCCTCCACTCCAATAAGTTCGGGGATCATGCCTGTAATGCTAAAGGAGGTGCTAATTGGAAGCTGTTCAAATATGACACATAACAACAACCTCTGAATGTCTTGAAGAACACACAGGTGAAGCTTATGGCTCTTTCCTAGACTTGTGCAAAGAATCCCAGAGATCCTTATTATTTATATGAGGAGTATATAACTGCTAGAATGAGGTGTTAGAAAAGAATGGCATTGTTTTAACTATGAACAGTCCTTCCTCAGACACAATGTGCTATTTAGATGGACTTTACTGAACGAAGCCCATGATAGCCTCTCTCTGGAGTAAAGAGCTGATTCACATTTCAACTATAACAGAATAGCTGCCAGAAGAGACACAAGTGGATATAAATAATGGCTGAAATATACAGACCATTTCTAAAGCATAAACAGAACATGTAACAAATAAACATACTGTGATATTCAAAACAAGATGCTGCTTTGTGAGAGCACCTCATATTTACGTAGAGTTTCTTGCCCTGACCAAATCCTGTTTCCTCAGCTAAATTATCATGCTTAAACCTGGAAAATCTTGAAGCAGATGGAAGCAATCCAACAGAGATGAGGGAGAAAAAACCATGGTGAGGTTCAAATCAATGCAGTCAAAGCTAGTTCTTAGAGAAGGTACTACAACACCATTGCTGTCCCTGTAGAACAAGTTGCAGATTTCTGACAATACTCTGATTCAGAGATAGGGAAAGAGAAGGGAAATTCACCCTGAAGATAAGCCAGGCACTGATAAAAACTGTTGTTAAAAGCATTCAAGTGTCCAGGGAAAGTAAACAACCTTTCTACTGCATTCAACTGAAAAGCAAGCTAAAAGGAGGTACATTTCAGATCCTAAAGCCAAGACTCCTTAAGATTGTAAGCTCACCCTCCTGTATATACAGCCAAGATTTCCTCTGACATCCCCCACACTGTCATATTCCCCACTCCTGCCCACACCCATCCGCTCATCTCCATTTGCTGCACTTGACTGGGGCGCATCTTCCATCCACTGATCTCCCTTGAATCCAGGCTTTCTTGCTGCCCTGACTTTAGATCCAGGCAAGAGCATCACAAGGCTCCATTAAAAGTCAAAAAAATAAAGGATAGGAAAGCCAGAAAGAGCTCCCTGTTTCCTCAAAGAAATGTCAAAAAACCTTCCTTCCCTCACTTGATATTCAGAAGAAAACAAGAACATTATGTATTTACTCAACTAGTCATTCCCGCTTAGGTCTTCTCATGGCTACAATACCCACCCCAAATTACTTCCTCCTTCCTGAATCATGGCAGGATTTAGAATCACCCTGTGGTACCCTCCTTTATAACTGGCGGGTGAATCAATTAAATCCCCACAGCTGGCTACCCTGAAAATCCCTGCACTTAGTACAGACAGCTGTGGCCCTTCCTTTAGCAAAAGGGAGATGATTAACTCCTTCCCAACCATCTCCTGGACATTGGTTTTATAACCCATTTCATACACCATAATCACCAATGAAGCACTCAATGCCCTTAAAGCTTGAATAAAATAAAAGCTGAAAAAATACCCAAACTGCTATGTTACATCTGATTTTTTTTTTTTACTGCAGAGACCTAGTCTATTAATTTCCATTAAGAAACTAAATTTGATAAATAGATAACATTATAAAAAGAAAATGTAATTAGCATGTAGCCTTGGTAGATGTAAACTTACTGGTACCCAGGAGTAATAGGAGTTTATGTGAAAACTAGCATGTTACCATAATTATGAAAATGAATGTATAATTTATGCACAGAAGATGGAAAATATGCAAGGTGTGTAGAGGATATGATTATATTGCATTTTCTTGTTTCTATTGATAGATGATAAATCTTTAGAATATGTTGAAACCATGCATTATTCTGCATGATTTTTGGATGGCCGTGATTTCTGATAAAATTTTTTTTCTTTTGTTTTTAATTAAACTCCATTTTACAACAGCAGCCCTTCCCCTGCTTTATTATGCCAAAGAAGCATATGGAAATATAAACTCTGAGATGTTACTGATTTATTTTGATGTTGGAGCATTTTGCTCTTGTGTAAACATTTCTTGTGACATGAATATGGATAGTTTCAAATCTTAGAAGAGTTCATTACTAAAGGTAGCATATGTTTTTGACTCCTGAACCATGAGGGAAATGAGAACACCCAGCTTGCCAAACAGTAAATTGTAAACAGTTGGTACACCCCTAAGCAAAAGACTGAAATAATTACTGTATCCGTGTTTTAGAGTAGCCAGCTCATTTTTATGTCTCATTTTTGTTTGTTTTTTTCATTTTGCTGATTTAATGTTTTTCTGCGAGGTTTGTAGATGCAGTCTAAATATATACTTTGGGCCTGCAGCATCATGATTCTAAGTGTGCAGATGTCAGTGTGGATTCATGGATTCCCAGATACCCTACGACCGCATATAAAAGCCTGTGCTGAAAGAGGCAGTCAGCTGTTTCACTCCCAGACCTACTCATAAAATATGTATTTTTTTTAACCTGGACTCCATCTTGCAAGGTACCAGGCTTCTCCAGCCCACTGAAGAGTTCTGAATAATTTCACCTGTTTGAATATCATGAGAAACTGAGGGCAGTAACTATTCTGGCATGCTTACTTAGAACATGGCCAGAGCTGAATAACATGAACAGTGATTTTGTCATCTGTAAACTCTTACTGTGGTTTTCCGAGGGGCCTGGCATCCTTGTGCCCTTGCCTCTCATGGATCTTCCCATCCAAATGATTCAACTCGTGCTAGAAGTGTTCCATGTTGTTGTGGCAGCAAAGTCCAAGGCTGTGCTCTGCTGTGTCTGGGGACACGTCCAGACACACAAATATTGCCTTGGAGAGTGTCCCCTTCCTTTATGAGACACCAAAAAGCTGGGAGCTAGGAGGACACACAGGTAGCTCCTCAGAGACGCAGAAGACATTACATTATTTAACTGTATGTTGTCTTTCTCCTCCTTACTGACACTTTTTATTTCTCCTGCTGAAAACTAGGCACCCAGCCTTGCCCCTCAGGGCAGGGGAGAGTGAGGAAGGAGCTGGATAAGGAGTTGCACACACCAGTCTGGAGTGCAGAGGCTAACAGATGCCATTTGGGTTTATCCACACTCTCCTGATGCCTGCTTGGACTCTCGGCCATAAATACTCACCTGTGGCTGGGTTACCACGCTTGATTTTCCGTCTCCGCTGCAATTCCCCCCAAAAGAGAAAGGCATTTCACAGACTATCTGGTAGTTTACTGGTTTGGACATTTACTTGGGATCTGTGGCCAAATCTTCTCCCTAGCATACCTGGGTTGGGTTGGGGACTTCAGCCTGCATTTTCACCATCCCAGCCTGATTCCCTAACCAGAAAATGTCTCGGATAACCTCCGCTTCTCTGCCTCCATGTTCCCTAAATCTCTGTCTTACCCATACTCTGAATACAGGCACACCCTTGGACCCCAGGATCTCATGGCAGTGGGGCACCTAATTTAAAACTCCCACTTCAGGGCTTCCAGGCCACCAATCCTAAACGACCTTTTCCCTGTTTTTCCATATGCACAGCAAAGACGTTGGTGCCCTTTGCAACATGCATTATCTAAGGATTTGGATGGAGCTGAAATGGCAGACGTAGATGAAGCAGAGATACAGCTTTAAAAGTAGGAGAGAAAGCTACCCAGTCACCCGCTGCAACCTCACCAAAGGATTGCTTATGAGTTGCATCCA
This sequence comes from Numenius arquata, assembly GCF_964106895.1. Taxonomy (NCBI): domain Eukaryota; kingdom Metazoa; phylum Chordata; class Aves; order Charadriiformes; family Scolopacidae; genus Numenius; species Numenius arquata. The sequence goes on from NC_133584.1 coordinate 15,585,500, forward strand.
GCACTCCAGATAAATCTGTCCTGGACGTCAGTATTTAAAGAAGATCTTAGGTGCTTATCTATCTTTGGGAATCTGGGTCAAGTGATTTGCCAGGTCCATGCAGCAGGTTGACAGCATAGCCAGGATTAGGAATCCTGGGTCTGTCATAGGTTATTGCTCTCTCCAGTGCATGACGTTACCTCCTCAGCACACAAACCAAACATACCATATTCACAGCAAATGTGGGTTACAGACAGGACTTTAATTTAGGGAACCACTGCACCGTACATAACAACATAAGCATGTATGGGTGCATACAGTTATAAGGAACTAAAACATCCAAAAGCAAGACTGTTCTTTACACATGTCCCTCTCCTGGGGAAGAGGAGAGAAGGAACAGCATGCTACAGATGTGACTGACATTGTTTAACATATTAATGTTAAACATTAATGTTAACATAAACATTGCCAAACGCTATGGTAAAGAGTATAGCATCAGAACAGGGGCAGAGGCCACACAGCCTTGCCCAGCCTACATGTCCCTATCAGAACCACCACTTCACTCAGCCCTCAAGAGCCTGTAGGGTGAGGCAGCTTAACCTCACAGGCATCTACTGAGTACTCTTGGCATGCAGCTGGGTGGATTTACCCAACTTCATACACCCCAGGAGCAAGCAAAGCTTTATACATCCTCAGCACAGGCATAATCAAATCACTTTTTCTTAAAATTAGGCTTGATGGTTCAACACCTGGGCCTGGTTTCACATTAAACACTCTTGAAGAAAGGCAAATGGGCTCTAACATTCAGATTTGTAGCAATATACTAAATCAGGCATGTATCATAAACCTTTCACACAGCTCTAGAAAGAATTCCTTTTGTCCCTACAAGAGTTATATATTTGGCAAATTCATCTCTTGTGTAACGTTATTGTCTTCCAGTGTAGTTACATGAAGGATGAATTAATCCTGTTACCAAATGATTTTTTACAAACAAATAATTGAGGCTCACTGAATGAGAAATAACTAGACTCTGCTATTTAAAAGCCAAAGCCAGACAAAAACTGCTTCCCATATTAACTCCTTTAAATCTCTGCAAAAAAAAAGTGTCAAAGGTCAGGAAATATAACACAACCCTGAACTGCAATGTTGCATGCTCTTTCAGTAAAAGGAGGAACTCGAGTACTAGTGAAGGACAAGGAATTGATCAAGCAGCAACAAGTTCATTCTTCTGACATATAAAGAGTAGAACATAGCTCCTTTGTTCCACATTTGTTCCATGGAGTTATCAACCAGAATTTACTTAGGCTTTCATTCAAGTGTCATTGTGCAGACTTATTCAAAGAGTGTGGACAGAGTGGTAGCACAGAGATAACTGCCCCATTTCTCTTTCCCTCATCCCCACATTTAATGGACTCCATTAAATGTGATCCATCTCGAGTTTTTAGGTAAAATAAAATGTAAAGTAGAAGAGAAGAGGAAAGAAACATTTTAAGAGAAATAAGATGGGTGTAAAAGGTCACAAAGTGTAGAGTAGCAAGTTTGCAAAGTCCTCAGAAATTATCCAATATGCTTGTGAATTATGTTACCCGAGTGCAGCAGATTTTATGGTACTAGCTAACATTTGGGTGACAGGCTAAAATTTATTCTGAATGGGTACAGCACAAGTATAGCTTAAGGAGTAATCTTAAGAAAGATTGCTCTTCCCTGAACGCTTGGTGGTATTTATTTCTTTGGTCATATAGCCTTCAGCCTGCTTTAGCTCTTCTTCTCCAGCTGCTCTTCTTGAAAGTTTTGGTATCAATTCAGTACATTCTGAGATCTTGCAGCAGAAAGCCATTTCATTTGGTTCATTTTGTGTGCCAAATGTGTGGTACAGATTACATCACTACGTAGTATACCACAAAGATATATCATACATCAGCATACTCAAGGTGGCTGGCAGGGTCCTGCGCAATCACTGGCAGGTGGGGCCTGACTGCCCTTCTCTAAGTGCTCCAGCAGGAGAGGGGGAGGAAATAACCTCAAGGGAGAACTGCAGAAGAGCCCGTCATTGCTCCCCCTTTGTTCTTCATCGTTTGCTCCTCCTGACAGGAGGAACAAAACTTCTCCCTGTCTCAGGTAGACCTCTCCCCAGCTTCACCCTTCTGGGTTCAGCCAACACTGACCAACCTATGGGGCACCTCCCTCACAAAGCCTCTCTATGGGAGGATTTTCTTTCTCCTTGGGATACACATTGTAGAGAAAGATGATAAAAGCTGACATAACACAAGGCTACATTTGGCTCAGTGCTTCTGGGATGATTTTCCCCCAGTTACAACAAAAGTTATCTATCCAGCTCCTTTGTGGGGAGGGAGCTGAACTTGAAGGAAGTTTTCATCTTCATTAAAATTCATTGTTCCCTGTTCTTCCTCCAGGGCTTCTTATTGTTAATTCTATCTTCGCTATCACTATATCTACTATAAATATCCCAGCTCTGCTTGTCCTCCCCTCTGTCCTCTGCTGGCTTGGTCACAGTCACTTCCTACTACTTGTGTTTTGCTACAAAATAATTTACTGATCAACTTTAAAGAACACTTGAGTATTTGTATCACACCAGGGAAGATCAACAGGTCTGTGGCCATATCCTACTTTTATTGACCTCTACACAACTGCTCCACAGTCCATTCAAGCCTTTTCTCTCATAAGTCTCTTGCATCCAGACCCTCATGCCTCATTGACCAACCTTCTGTTTTCCATTTTACAGGTAAAAAAGTCCAGAGAGACAAAAAGCACCCAGACAGCTGCACCCAGGTTTTCCAAATCCTTGGTTGATTTGCTATAAACTAAGGCATTTGTCTTACCTTTGTGATTTCCTACACCACATCGATTTCTTCCCCTTTTTTCTACTGCTGCCTTATCTCCCTCTCCTGGAAACATTTTTGTTCTTAAAACTCATCTGAAAACTTTCCAATTCCCTTTTCCTTTTTGCTTGTTTTTACACAACTAATTTCCTTTCCTTTCTTTTTCCTTCCTTTTTCCCTTCTTCTCCAGCCCCTAAAGTCGATCTAGGTTTCAAAAATAATTCTGCTGCTATTTCTTCTTTATTTCTGATTTTCTTATGTTCATGGTACTCTACCCTCAGAGATTGTTTTCATTTTTGACTCTTCAAGAGTCACTGTGACAATCTGCATAAAACATTCCTTCTTTTCTTTATATCTCTCTGAAAAGCATTTTGCACTACTTTTTATGGAGGATGATTTTATATAAATAAATTAGATTCTGATTTTATGGGAAATGAGAAGACTATAGTAAGCAAGCTCTGAGGACGCTGGAAGCATTATGTGTAGTGATATTTATTCTTTAGCCATCCTTATTAAAAAAAAAAACAAAAACAGATAACACTTGAAAATTTTGGTACGCAAAATATTACTATTTTGTAATAGTATAAATTCATTTTTGTACTAGGTAGCCTATTTTAGGAAACCGTTCAAAGCAAGTCCTTAAAGAAAGTCCCAAAGAGAGAAAGAGAGAGAGAGAGACTTATCTGTAGTTAAAAATCATGTCTGCACTTTCAGAGAATGCAGTATTTTTCCTCATCCTCATTTTAATTTCCACGTTGTGCCTCATTACATCCTGTCTTTAAAATATAACCTTTCAGGTATAGGTACTCTTTTGCTTCAGTGTCACCAACAGAGAAAGAAAATAGTGCTTAAATCTGTAACAGCTGCATACACTTCCCCCTAAACTGAATGCACTGTAAATGTGCGAGCCTTCACTATTAAATATTTTCAGCTGCTTATGTGATGTACACATGTGGCAAGTTAGTAAAGTGTTAGCTTGCAATGCTTCCAGCCAGTCATATATCTTTTTTCTCCGTGTGTTGTTGTCTTCTAGCTTATGCACATCAATATAATCTTTACTACCTATTTCCACTTTTTATAATGCACCTAATATAAATCTACCTGAATGTTTGCATAATAGAGAAGAAGATGTGTCTTAATATGGAGAGTTAGACAATTAAATGGAGAAATCCATTTGACAAAATTTCATCCAATGTAATATGGTACATGGGCTTGACTCAGCTTTGGGAAAAATGGAGGGGTTTAGTTTCTTATCATCAATTCTGATATTTCGGAAACAAGACAGTCCTGTCACCTCTTGCACACAAAAAATAGTCTCATTAGTGTCCTATGGACCCTAAGAGATACTCACCCTGGATGCAACACCTCAGATGAGGGAGGGTGATGGGCTGCTGGGGGGACAGGGCTTCTCCACCATTTGGACAAACCTTGCGTCATGCTCGTCTCCACAGTGCACAGGTCAGGTCTGCTACTGAGCAGCATCACTTGGAGCCACCATCATGCCTGATTTGGACCCTTTCAGCTCACTATGTGCCAATGTAAATCCCAGAGAAAACAGAGCTTTTTCTGGGCAGAGCCTTGACTCCAGAAATGCAAATGTCCACAGAAGTCGCTCATGTCTCTCTCCTTGCCATTCACGTGGCAGCAACCCACAGTTTCTGCTCTACAACACCTACAGCAGTACTGTGGGTTTTCATGGTGGCTAAAGAATGTGAACAAGGAAGAATAAGGACAGAAACTCTTTTTGTCGGTCCAACTCTGCAGTTGATTAAGGCAGACAAACCTCCGGCACACAAGCCTTCTACAGTTCCTACAGAAGAACTGAAACCCCCACGTTTTTCCTGATGCTCTCATTCATTCTAATAAGGCAATAATACTTCTTTCTACAAACCTGGTCAATAATTTATGGCACTTCAACATAGAAAAAGCTTCATTTTCCATTACCCCCCATGTGGAAGATCCCTCAGAAATGATCACAGTGGTTTGGTGGCTGTGTAGGCAGAGAGTGATGGGGGACTTTCACTCGGGGGCCAGCCTGCTCAGACAGAGCTGATGACACAGATGCATCGGCCTGCCCTATTGCTTCATGCCTATTAGCACTCACAGAACTGATTGTGTTTCCTGTCACAGCTCAGCTATTACCCAGTTCTGCTCTTCATATGTGGACCACAGTGAATTTGAACCAATTCCAGAAAAACATAAAGAGACATACTTTGTATTCCTACATGTGACAGGATACAATTTGACCTGTGTGGCCCACAGCTCTTATGCCTTAATCATGAAAATCCCTTGTACAAGTCAATGTTTAAAGCTATAGGTAGACTCGTTAAGATTTTACCCCTGTTATTATATTACTAGACAAATCAGACACTGTCTAAAACTAATTGAAGTACAGGGTGTCCTATAGATAGCCACTTGCATTGTTTCATATATGACTATAGCCAGAAAAAAATACAGCTCCCTGTGAGAAGACCCCAGGTTGGCCAGAACTTTGAGGTCACCTTTTCTAGACTTATTGATTATACTGAGCTCTTCAAATAAGACAAGTTTTTAAATACAAAAGCCACATTTTATTACAATATAAATTAGAATACTTAACTTTTCAAATAGAGAAACAAACACTATCATAGATGCCTACAGCATTAAGATTATTACATCCAAATCTAGGCTTCTAAAGAAAATTGTTTGATTATTCATAGGCCGTGCCCAACTGGAAGCTCTGACTTCAGCAGAGAATTATGAGTATTGGGTACATAGCCATGCATAATTAGGAAACTTAATATCAGTTTAGGACTAAATTTTAATCCTAGGCACTTGAAAATTTTAGTCAACATGTGTGAATGTACTAGCTGTACATGTAAGGTTTTACTCCGGTGCGTCCAGATACACATCTTAAACAATTCTACAAAAATGTAAATTCAGCCAGGTCTCCCCAGTGGCTTACCATGTTTCTCTTGTTAATAACTAACGGTTTTAAGAGTAACCCATATGCTTTTTGTCAGTCTTCAGCTTTCTAGGGTTACCTGTGTACCACGTCTTGAATGACAGAAATATCATGATCTCATAATTTGTACATTGTTGAGTGACTGTGTATTGTGCCCACGTGAAGCATCTTAAAAACTGATATTTATGTATTAAATCAAAGCAGATCTACCTTGTGCCTTTCTCCAGATGTAGAGATCTGAAGGGAGATGGCAGTATTAGTACGTTTGTATGGCAAAACAGCAAGGCTGCCAGGAAGAGAAAGTCACAATTGTACCTCTTAGGCTTGTGCATCCAAGCACATCAGTGCTGCAACCATTCTGAATGGACTTTCAGTGGCCTGTTTCTTAGATACTGATGGTTCTTATAGCAGCATGTAAATTTACAGTTTCAGTAAAACCATAAAATCAGCACACATAGTGTTGAGAGAACATTCACCTTTTTTCCTGTTAATTCAGTTGACCTTTTCTTGTTGACTTCAAAATGAAAAAGATGTAGTCATAAATGTGAAATTAATATGCATTTCAGGACTCATGTAAGCACACTGTTCCATATTTAAAAGTCCCAGGGATGTGCTCGTTTTTACCCATTTTGGCTCTGAACTAAATATCTCTATTGATTTCCAAAAGGACTTTAGTTCTGTGACGTACATTGATAGGTAATGTTCAATGTCAAAGAACAATGCTGTTGTCCAGGGATGAAAAGGTGATGTAAATATTACTATTGCTTACACAATAAGAAAAAAAAGTTTCTATAGAGGTATTTAAATACATATAATGATCCAGATGTATGTTATGTTCTGTCAACATTCATGGTAAACTTAGGCCAATGTTTTCAAAAGTGACTATTGCTTATAAGTGGTTTTGTACCAGCTGAAAGGACTCAAAAAATGTCTGATCACAAATTCTTTAACTTGATCTTATCTTGGTCACCTGAGAATTTCATGACCCTGAAACTAACTCCTCTTTGCAATCTTGGAAAAAGTGATGTGATGCAAGTGAGTTCTGGCATTTTGAAACATATTCGCTCTTAGCACCATAAACACCAGCGCTAGGAGTTTTGCACGTAGGATATGGACTGCACACAGAGGGTTTAGACTGATCATATTCATTGTCAGCTTTCCGTGAGAAGAGGCCTAAATCACACAGCATCGACTCTGCCCAACGACCGACTGACTAAAATCTTTTTGGAGAGGTGGAGATCAGTTGATATATACATGGTGAGTAATTATACGAAATTTTTAATATGTATTTTCAAACACCACCGATACCATTTTTGAAACATTTGGATTTCACACCAGTCTTCACAGATATTTGCAGAACCTGTAAATATCAAAGCATAATAATTACAATAATTCCCAAGTTATATCAGGCCAGGCCAGCATTATTTGCAGTTGAATTCTGCTTTGCTTTGAAAATCTTTAGACTTGATATCATTAGAAATAATTATTACTCTTCTAAGTTGCAGTCAGGATCAAGGTTTCATTGTGCTAAGTGCTGAGTAGTCAGAAGAGACAGTCCCTGCTCCAAGGAGGCTGCTAGTTTAAGAGACAAAAAAAACAGAATCCAGATGGGGAAATGTGATATAACATACAAGCACAGTGGTTAAGGTGATGATAGCTTCACATCTTAGCCAAGAGCCTGCAAACTGCACAAAACTGGTTGATATCCACACCCATACAGTAACCCATTGATTCCAGTGGGGGTCTGACAGGCAGCTAGAGCTTCCTTGAAAGCGCTAATGCTGAAACAGGGGTGTATTAATTCCTCCTCTAAGGCTTTTTCCCCTTCTATTTTATTAATTCTATTTGGGGAGTTCTTACTTTTTGCTACTTTCATTTTTACCCTCTACCTATGCTTTTAATCAGCCTAGGCCGCTTCTGTTTTCATGTATAGTTAAAACTGTCTGATGTAACCTTTGCTTTTTTAATTTAAAAAAAATAAAATTAACTACCTATCTTCAATTTTACTTTTCAAATCTTTCTTTCATTCTTTCAATTAATCCCTTCACAGCTGGTTATACCTTTTGCGGTCTTCTGCTTTTACTGTTTAATTCCATCCTTTCCTCCTCCTCAAATCTCTGAGTTACTTTAAACTTTTAGTTCGTGTTCCCTCCCCCTTGCCAAATACTCAGAGAATCAAATTACTCCTTCTACAGTCAGCACAATGTCTTGATTATCATTACGTTGTCTCATTTAATCTTTACTAACCCATTCAGCGATATGAATTCCAAAATAAAGTACTATATGAAAAATAGTGTGAAAATAAACTATCTAGTAATGATTAGAACTCCTGCTGATTGCCTGGCTTTATGTGAAATGATGGCAATCACATGTTCAAAGCATGCCAACTGAAGTATGGCTACCATACTTAGCAGTTCGGTTTCTTATGTGACAGTAGTATGAAATACAGCAAAGAACCTTTCTGCGGCTGTACAGTCTTATGGCACTTAATGAGAAAGCTGTGTCAGAACTTACAGTGAAGATGGATCTTTAATATAACGACAGGTAAGCTAAGAATTGTGAGAGGACAAGGTTTTGGGGTGGAAAAAAAGCAAGTTGTCTGCTTCTATAAAAAGGTTTGTTATTGAACAAGGACTGTGTAAACAAGACTGTTCCAGGGTCGTTGCATATCAGTCCTAGCCTGGAAGGGTCAGACAGTTTTTTCATTGATGAGTTAACAAAATATAAACTGAAGAAATTAAATGACTGTGTGTTTAAAATGTGAACACATCTGTATCAGTTTCACCACAGATACTTCAAAGAGAAAAGTTAATTTTTTGGATGTCTGTGGCATTAAGTCCTCTGTATAAATCTTGCTGCAACCCATCTTATGCCATTCAAGGAGCTTTGAGTGGTGCAGACTGGATCATGATTCATGGCAGCTGTCTCCTGTGCTCCATGTCCCTCCTCCTGAGGGACAGAGCTGTCTGAAGTGCAGGATTTGGGGCTGAGGGCTTTTGCTTTCCTTCGGTTTTAAAATGGAAAATATGCAGTGTTAAGTGTTTATGGCGATAAAGACTACGTGAGAGATGCATCTTGTTCTTGGGAGGGGAGATAAGTTTTGAGATGCTTCTTACTTCCAGCAAAAGCTCACAGGAAAGTTGACTTTTTAGTTGCTGTATCTCTGTCAGACAGGAGTTGTAATTTTGGTGGTATTATAAGGGCAAACATTCCTACTGTCAAAAAATGTCCTTTTGTCAGCATAGTTTTCCACTTGGGGAACTAGCAGAAACTATGCTGACAAAAGGACATTTTTGCTGGTATACAGTGAATCTACCTGAGGAAGGTCTGCTGATAAAGCTACTCCAACAGACATTGTACAGGTAGACAAAGCCTTGAGCTGACTCTCAAAAAATTGCTGCCTTCTGCAGAGATGAGTTTCTTCTACTAGGAGATACTTCTGTTGCTCTTCAGGAGTTACTGTGGGTATAACTTTCATCCCAGGGATTAAAATGAGCATAACTGAACTCTGCATTTGGACTGATGACAAAAGATCTAACGAGTGAGTGGATTTCAAAGTTTCTATAGTATAGTCAGGAACGAAGAAGCAGAAAAAAAGTCTCACGTGAAGTAGGTGATTGCAAGGTGTTTCCATATTGACACTAAAGTGCCGTATACCTGGGCTGGCTGTTGACCCTGTACAAGCCACAGTCTATTCCCACATATATACTAAGCCTCAGAAGCTGCTATTTTTGCACATAGAGAAGCACTTTTCCAGCAGTTGACCATGCAATCAACTGCAGGATCACAGCCCACAAATACCTGGAGGAATCTGTATTTATACAATGTTTTTTATAGCTGCTACCAGGTATTTCAGCAATAACCCATTTGTAAAACAAGTATAAATATCATAGTACAGACAATAAAATAAGGGAAAAGTGGTATAAGAAACATTTTATATACACCATATTGAAAGATTATTCAAAAATCCTACAATCTGAGTTTATTTTATTGGTATAATTACACATACTTGACCATTGGCTTACACCATACTTTAAAAGCAATTTTATAGTTTCTGTATTAGAGGACTACATCTTGCTTATGGGTTGGGGAAGACAATATTTGTCTGATCACCTCTAACTTAGAACTTTCTGAGTCAATGCTCTCATTGCTAGCATAATTCTTGGTTCCATACAAAGGTCCTCAAGAGCAGACTAGGCTTTAGCCATGCAACTCTCATTAAAAGCAGCTGGAAGAGTAAATCTTCGTGTGACTAAAAATGCAGGGATACAAGTTTGCTAGTAATATCCCTCTCAGTCTATGTGACTAATCAGTCTCATCTGTGACAGCATGATACAGGTAACTATGAGGGACACGCTTTCATTTTACTATGGTTCATTAAGCTGTAAATCAGTCACCTTTTTGGAAAGTGACACTAACACATTGGCATATAATTATGCTACCTCAGATGCCCCTAAGGAAACACACTACAGCCCTATTTCACACATTGCACAGGGAGGTTATTCCTTCTCCTCAGGTTCATAGACAGCCTTAACCACCCCAAGGCTCTTCCTACACTCAGAGAATGAACAACAGAAAAAAGCAATGCAATAATTATTGGAAATTACTATTCAAGACAGAATTTCTTATCAGTTTCAAAGTTTCATAAGTACACCTTTGTATAACTAAGTGGAGGTTTACACTGCAATTGCATGAGTCCTTCAGTAAATAGTACAAATGGTCAATTTTTAAAGGTATTTAGGTGTTTCGATTTAGTAAGGGAGTTAGGAATCCAAGTACGCTTAAAAATCCTTCATGAATTCTAGCACGCTACCGCATGTAGATTCATTCATTTATTTGAAATATGTGCACAGCCTGCATTTCTACCACGGCAGGGTTTGGAATTGACTGCAACAGGGATTATATGTTTGAGTGTTCTGAATGGCATCCAAGTCTTCATGTCATAAGTTTTGCTGAGATTATTGTACCATTATATTTTCTCAAATGTAATAATCCTACCATTGGACATTGATATCATCTTCTGTGTCCTCTGTTGGCCCTTTTTCACAGGGTGTACATTTATAACCTGAGATTATAATTAATACAATTTAATTTTCAATACTATGGAAAAGGATATGCTTACTGTATCTTTAATAAAGTAGGTTATAACAAAAGGAAAATGTGAGCTTTGACTGAACAGAAGGTCGAGATAACCTGTAATATTTTCCAAACGTCAAAAAAAAATATATTGGTTGGCTAGTTAGTATTGTATAATGTAGCTATTAATTTCAATAGGATTAGGCCACAATAGAATCCTCTCAGTAATTTTAAATGTTTGCACAAAATGACCCCAACAGCTAAAAGAATGAATCATATTTTGTTCTTACAAAATCTAGCCCCAAATTAATTTCTGTGCATAATTTATTGTACTCATCAAAATTCCAAATTTAAATATATAGATATAAATATTTAAGTATAGGTTTCCATTTGTAATTTCCAGTGTATTATTATAAAATGACATAAAGTCAAATATTCAAAACTATGACTGATATAATTTGGGTAGTTCCATCAAGATCAATAGTTATGCTGATTAACACCAGCTGAGGATCTGGCCCAATAAATAGCTAACTACATAATGAGCAAAATAATCCACTCTGCTATTAATTAGAAAAAGAGCTAACGAACACTTAATCCAAATGTTGGGGTTTGCAGAGGGTGTTCCAAAGCACGTAGGCAGTTGTGGGCAATTTGGGAGCGGATCAATGTGTCAAGTTGTGGAGTTCCCACATTTCTCTGTTCTCGGCTGTAAACCCTTTGCATATTTTGGGAGTAAAGGAGGAGTCTACATTTTTTGCAGATGCTGGAAACATGCCAAATCCTATTACAAATATTTCTACATACTGCCAAATGCTCCCATTGGGCATACTCCTTGTATCCCCATAACTACTGGTTTTGCTCAGTCCATTACTCAATAAAACTAGCCACTAGTCCAGCTGGAATAGTCTGGTTGGAGAAACTGGGCACCAGAAATTCAGACACATGGTAGCTGAAGAAACTGAGCTGTTAATAAATCCAGCGTGCTGAGATTTATTACATAATTTTTGCATTAAAAGAAAATATAAAGCACTGCCTCACAGGTGCAAATATGTTTTACTAAGGATCATGTAATGACATGACTTGAAATGATAACAGTATTTAAAAGTATGATGTGAGAGAAATGGTCTAGTGATAATAACTATAAATTCCTTTTAGACCTGTATTTTCCACTCATTCATCTATCACTGAATTCAGTGGGGCCAAGAGTTCAACACTGATGTCCTAACGATTTGGGAAAAAATTGAAAGTATCTCAGCTTTAAAATTTTTTGTTTTCCAGCTATAAACAGTACTTGAGATCAAGTATGTTTTCCCTGGTGAATCTGAAAAGAAGGGAATTCATGTATTTGCTACCTTCTACTTTCTACATGCAATTTTTCTATTTTCTTATCATTCTGTAACAATGAAAGATGCCACATTAGTGCATAAAGCCTTAATCTTAACCTGTCAGATGCATTCATTCCTTTCACTATAAAAATTGCATTTCACATTTTCTTTCCTTAGACCCCAAATTTGCAAACACTTAAGCATGTGCTTAATATTAAGTCTCATTTGGTACAGAATGGGAAAGCAATGAACTGTACTTAAGAGACATCAGTGCTCTACAGAAATATTTTATAGCTGTTTTTCTAGACTACATTTAATTATTTTAATACCAAAGTGAACTGTTTCATCTCGTCTCCAATATACCAGAGAAATCTTGAAGCTGCTTTTTAGGCTTCTTTTGATCTGGCAAATATTTTCTGTTTTTGAGAATTTCTTCGAACAAACCAATGATTTAATTGCAGCTCTTTGTCCTCTAGCCTAGCAACTAAGCCAGAGCCATCCCACATTAAAGGCAATGAAAATAGACCAGACTGATTTACAACAAAAATATTTATATTTAATATTAGTGTTTCTATAGTAGGTCACTAAAGGAATACTAAAAATGGTAGGCTGTTGTTACTGCCTTAAAAAGGGGGATTTTTATTTAAGCAAATCATGTCAGTGTCTGAAGCCTACTGGATTATCTTCTAACATATGGTAAGTATTGGTTATGTGGTGTGCTGGCTTGCATTTCATTGTTGGAAAAGCATAGAAAACTGATTTTAGTATGCCTTTGCTCTTAGCAGCAGGGTATAATCATTTTTAAAAGAAATTATAGAATCAAGCATTAGCATACTGTGTAAATTTAGGATTTATGGAAGGATGTCATATATCACACACATATATTGCTTTGGGATGCTTAGAAAATCTTCAGTACCACATGTCACTGTTTTGTAGTTGTTTAAAATGGTAACTAAGCACATGCAAAAGATGGCAATGCTAGGATAGTCTTCTAAAAAATTACATTGTTAAGTATTTAATAAACATACTGAAATGTTAATATATTATCCATTTTACAACCACTGAACTTTAAAGAATTTTCTTCTGCTAATGCGTCAGTTATCATTATCCCCGAGGGTATTAGTTAAGCTCCAGGTATTTAGCACCTTGAAGCTTTGCCCCTTTTACAGGATTTGGTTCAGGTGCCTAGAGGTGGGAGGTTGCGTGTGGGTGGAAGTGGGGACTCCTCACACCCTCAGAAGAGAAAATCATCCCCCCCCCCCCCCCCGTGTCCCCTAACGATGGGCAAATTCTTCTCTCTGTGCAAGGGGAACAAGCGCCGTGTCAGCAGGTGACACTGTCTGGCTGGCCACCCCTGCACACCTCCGATGGATGTGGGGTGAACACACAGGGTTTTTACCCAGCAAAGCACCAGGAGGCGTGCCCTGCTCTGACACCGGCAGGTGCCTGCTGGATCTTCTGCAACAACAGCCTGCACATTGTCACTCCAAACAGGAAGCCAAAATTGTAATTAAAGGTGAGAGAAAAGTACACATTAGAATAGTTACTGGCTCACATACTACTGATGACAGACTTGACTTTAGCCTTCACTTGAGGTTTCAAGGGCTTAATTAACTTAGTAATGTCAAAAGGAAAATAATCTGTTCCAAGCACTCATTCTAAAGACCTGGTGCTTTGAAACTTCATTTCAAAATCGATCCTGCCTCTATCAAAATTAATGTAAAACTCAGAGATGAGAAGAACCCTGTCCTGTGACCCTCCACCACTGTCACTTTTGTTCCACCAGATCTCTGTAACGTGTCACCTCCCATTTGATCACTGCTGTTTATTCCATACTTGTGTCTAAATAAGGCTGTAAGTATGTTATTCATCCACACAGTGAAAACCAAGCCACAAAACCCCAAAATTAAGGGGATTTAAGGGTATTCACTGTTACACGCCTGTTCTGGTAGATTGTGGCTGTTTGAGGGTTTGTAGTGAAGCCACTGTGGTGGCAGGTCCTGGCAGCAGGAAAAGAAGAGAGGGCAGAAAGTCAGGGTAGCCCCTTTCCTCATTGCACTATGGCCTGTGCTGTACCAATGACACCAGGCTGCCTTAGACATTGAGCAGTGACTGGCCAAAGTCCTCTGATCTACAGGGCTGACACATCTCTTGGTTGTCAAGTGCCAGGCAGAAGATGATACTGTGTGAATAATGAATGCTACTAGTGCCTAGAGAGACCACAGACCCTGAGGAGGTGGGAGGAGAGAGAAGGGAATTTGGACTGCACAAAGATGCTCCATTTAGAGACCAACAAGACAATGATGGCGGGAGCTGCTATTGATGCAAATGGTGGTCAACAGCTATTCAGGAGAGACCATGCTGTGCTCATACGCCACTGCCCAAAGGTGATTGCTTCAGAATAAGACATCTTGACACTTCACCAGGGGCCAGCCCTGGTCTCCTGCCCTCAGCTAGGTACTTGCTTGGTGGGTTATAGAAAAGTAAAGCAAGAATCAAAATGCTGATGTGCTGGACCTATTAAACTTTAAACTGCTAACTGCTCATAGAAGAAACGGGCACAGCCAGAAGCACTAACAATTAGTTTAAATTATAACATACAATGCCAGAGTCAGCAATTACCTCAACAACTTGTCCGAGTTGCTTGAAAGTAGCAGAGGTAAATGTTGAAGCACAAGTGTTTCACCCCAGGCAATTAGCTCACTGCATTGACAGTGACTGTAACTCATGTTTGCAGACAAACACTCAGCAGCCCTGACATAGCCTGTGACCTATTGCTTAGAAATGTCCCACAAAAACCCTGTTAATCTGTAATAACCTAAAGAAATCCCAACTCCTGTTATTGCTCCATGGTCCAGCTTCGCCAGCCTGTGCCCCCAGCCAAGCTCTCCAGACACAGCACTTGGCTCCATGCAAGAAAGGGGACCCTGGGTGAAGCTACAGGAAAGCCATCTTTGGAGTAAGATGTGAACCTCCAAGGTCTGCCCTGCCTAATAAGAAGTTTTCTTTCTTCTTGTTTCCCTAATCTGGCCCCTGGTTCCTCACTGGCAGTTTGCAAATCCCAGGGGCCGGGGAATGAGGTGACTGCCTCTGCCCAGGTGTCCAGGAGGGCAGTGACAGAGAACGGCGCTCCAATCCACTAAATCATTTTGAAAATGTAATTATATCTAATTAGTGTTTAGGGTTGGCTGTCTTCAGTGTTTACATTGGTTTGTTTCCATGAAGTGAGATTTCTGGATTATTTATTACTGCTAATATGTTACACCCTGCTTTGACAATCACCTTATGTTCTGCCAGTTAGGGTTTTTTGGTCAATTATACTGATTTTATGTGTGACTCCTGATCTTTATCTATACATTCTTCTCACTGAGTCCTCTCAAGACATGAGTTTGTCCTTGCTGCTGGGTGGATTGTAATAGCTGGACTGTAGAATAACTGCACACAAAGTAAGGGATTTGTTTACAAACAGCTTGACGAGGTAAGTTTGCCCAAGCACAAAGGCTATCCAAATTTCACGTAAAACAGATCCCTTGCACTGAAGGAGAGTAAAAAAAAGATATGACTTATGGTTGGGTTTATATTAGCATTTTTCATCAAGGGGGTTATTTGATCCTCTCTGCAGGGAGCATTTACTTGAAAGATGGATCTCAGCCACAAAGTGTAAATTCCATTTCACTCTCCCCAAAAGTTTGGAGTTATTCAGAACTCCCAAGTTTTGATCCTCCTCTGTGCCAAACTTAGTCTGTGGAACAACCTTCCTTCACATTTCATCTGTCTCTTCAATATACACTCCTCTCTTTCACTGTTAATCATGTCTCAGCCTCTTGCTCACATGTGACAATGTCAGCTCAAGCATATGCAACAAACTCATAATTCAAAATTACTCGGCTCTGCAACACAAGATCATCTTAAGGAACAACTGCAAATTAAATACTGTAATACAATATTCACATATATGTTATCTGATAATGTACACTGTGATTTAAATCCTACTACTGTCAAATTCTTTGACTCATTAAACACATGATACCCAATGGACAGTTTATTTGTTCTAGAAATGTTTTGACATTTTGGATCAAAACAGTTTTTAGCATGGTTAGCTAACTTTCCTAGGAATTGTTTTCTGGTGTGCTGCATAAACTAAGAACACTTTATCAGTTATGGTGAATTATTATTTCTAACTCAGGATTACGGAAGTATGTAAAAATTTGCATATTCAACAGTGCAAGTTCTGTAGAAAAGAACAACATTTATGACTCATTAAGAACTAAAGGCTGTTGTGTCTTGACATTAGGGAGGGCTGGGATATCATGAACACAAACTTCCATTAAAAAACATTTTTTTTTCATTAGAATTAAGTTTTTTTAAAAAAAAAAAAATTAGATTTGACTTCCTGAAGACACCAAGGTTGCTGGCATCTCAGTGCTATGAGTGAGTTGTGCAGCTGGATTAGATCAATTAGTCCCAAAATTGAACATTAAATAAGCTTTTACTAATATTAGTTCATGCAGTTGCATTCTATTACAAAAGCAATATTTTAGGGGTGAACAGCAACACATTTTCAATTTCCTTGTAGACACTGAGTACAAAGTCAGAATGCAGTGTAACACATTTAGTAGTGTAATCAGTTCATCCTGCTTATTTTCCTAAAGCTCCAGTAACAGTTTATTTTTACTTTTTTATATCCTTACCTAGTAGTGGTTGTTCAACTGCTCTTATATCATCTACAGTTAACACTTCAAAGAGATGAGGGCAGAAGAGGAGGGCTGTGTAAGAAAATGCATTTTTATCACAGTTGTGGACGTAACTGTGTTATCAAATATTTTATTTTATCCTTTTTATTAAAGCATGTTAATAGTTCAAAGGTGCATTCGACCATATGTTAAGAGTTTACAACAACCTTCCAACAAAGCTATTTTTGTTTGAACATAGACTCCTGGGGCCAGCTGTGGCCTGAGTCCTGAACCCCACTCCTGTCTGCTTTCAGACGGGACCAGCATGGTGATTGTGCCATGCTTGCTTTGGAGACAAATGAGAGATACCACGAATGTATGCAGGAGCTGAACCGGCTTCTCTGGGAACCACGAGAAGAACCTTCTGCATCGGAGGAGTTGGTGTCTGCCACCAAGAAGGAGGGACAGGGACATGGCACTTCTGAGAGACAGACCCTGATTTCCACCATACCCTCTAAAGGTCCAAAGTGTCTTCTGCCTCAGCCAGCCTCCATCTGTACAGAGAGACATTCCTCTACATGTAGATTGCAAGACTAAAGATTTTAATATTAAATGTTGTTTTGCAGGGAAAAAAAAGCCAACACTGATGGTGTTTTGAAGAATCTCTTTTTCACATATATATTAACATCATGCTTCACATTTCAGTGACTTTTATTCAAACTTACTACAGCTGAGTTGCAAAATGTTGTCTTTGTCCTTAAGACCATGACAGAGAACTTTATCTGCATTCAGATGCCTACTGGTTTGTGGTATTTCAATAATAAAACAGCAGGATTGAAGGCTCATGATGAGAAATCTGACTAATTACCTGTTAGATGATAGATGGTTGTAACTCGGCAGTGCCAGTCACTGAAAACAAAACACTTCTAGATATCAATCAGCTTCCTGACAAATTCAATTTCCATCACATTCAGTGGACAATAAATGTGAATTTTACCTCAGCAGCTATATAGCTTTGACTTTTAACTTTCCAATATGCATAATAATATTTTAATAAGTAGAGATTTTTTAAAGTAAATTAGTATTTAAATACCTGACATATTCATATTTCAGACTCAAAGCTGGTGGAAATAATTAATGCTGTAAATCTGTCTTGTGTTTTACTGCAGACAGCAAAGGTGTATTTAATAGCAGTTTTTCTGTTTTCTCCATATATTTTTATTTAAGACCAATTATTTACAACATTTGTAATGGAGGTATTCATCCTCTTTTCCTAGCATCTTCTTCATCCATATGTCAATGAGCTGGATGCAGAATCTAAATATAACTCAAAAAAAAAAAAATGTCCAATTACCACCATGACATACCAGCATGTGGGTAAAGTTAAAACAAAGCAGGATTGGAGCATGGAAACTGAATATGGGCTTGAAGAAACACCTCTCTTTCTTTCCACATAGGGACCAATTGCATTGTCAACATCTGGAAGTTGTGGACAAGCTTGTCCAATTCAGAATGAATCTGAGTTCACTTACTCTGTTATAAATCAGGAGAGGTCAATTACAGTGTGTTTAATATCCATGTCATCTGTGTGAGATGAGAATTAGGCTCTAGAGGTCATCAGCCTCGTTGTTACATTGGACTCAATAAACTGCAAGCTAAGAGGAAACATTAGCACACTGTTATGTGCATCTTAACTGCAGCTAATCACCCTGATGAGCAATGCTCTGCCCCATGCATCATACATGCATGGAGCAGACACAGCAGGCTTCATCCCAAACATCTGAAATCTTTGCATATCATGGGATAGAAATTCTGACCAAATCATTTATCTCTGCTTTATGACTGGTGGCATCAACACAACAAAAAGGAAGGGCAGCAAAATTATGTCTATCCCTGGTTTAGAGCACTGTGGCTCTCCAATTCTATTTCATCTAACAAAAAAATGGAAAAAAAAAAAAAATAACCCTTAATGCAATTGTCCTTCTCAGAGGTGGAGACATGAGGTGCAGCCATTTCAATGTGCTCTGTCAGCTGCCAGTGGCAAAGCACAGCTCTGAGGAGCCACCATAGGTGCCTGCCTGGCCCTCGGTGCGGGAGCTGCAGGGAGCTTTGTCCTTGGGAAACAAGATAATTATCAAGCAGGTAACATCTGGGACCTGCTTCTCTCAAACAACATCGGGGAAAGATAACTGTGTTAGTGTAAATGACGGTCGAGGGTTTCCAGGGCTGGCCGCTGGTCTGTGTGTTCAATTTGATTGATTGGCAGGTGCTGGGAGAAGCCTTGTCTGCTCATTTCTTCCAACCAGAAACAGACTTCGTCTTTATCTGGAGATCCCCTCACAAGCCCCCTCTCAGTGGTGGGTCTCCAGGCGGCTGCTGGACCAGGGATGGGCAGGAGACACCTGGGCAACCCTGGGGACCAGCCTGCCCCAGGGCTGAAGTAGGGACCCGGTGGAAGGGCATGGTGAGTGCCGGCTGCCTGGGCTGTGGGCGGCTCCATGCCAGAGGTAAGAAGTGTGAAAAAATCACAAGGGGATGAAATGGTTGAGAATTGTTCACTGGAGTCAGAGATTAATCAGGGAACACACCACAGTACAGCCATTTCTCCTGAACATGGGTTTCTTTCTTTTCCAGGTCCTGCCTCAACATCTCACCATAAGCGCCCCAGGAAGAGCTGCACAAGCACCGGCGGCAGTTTGCAGGTCTCCAAGGGCACTGCAGGTCACACGCAGATGAATCAGATTTGGCTGCCTGGCATTATGTTGGATTTAAATGGTTTTACACTGGAAGCTGGGGCCAATTTGCCCTCCAAACCACATCCCTCTCTGCAGCCTGGCATTTTGCAAGTAACTGTTATTTTCCAATTTGCAGTAATACATGTTGTTGTTTCTGAATTTTCAGGAACTATTTCTACTTTGTGTTAAGAAAGATCCTTACTAGTACTGTCAGAGTTTGTCTCTGGCTTTGTACAGAGTTGGGCTATCACTGTAAAAGGTGCCAATAGACCTGTGAAATAAGAGGTTCAGTGCATCAATGAAAAATTATATTCTTAAACACAGGTTATTAAAGATTATGTCACCAATTTGCATGCATGCACATACATATACATAAAAGATTATATATGCAGGTAATCAAATAAGAATAGCTTATCTTATTACATCCTTTGGAAACAATGATGGTTTTATCAACAAATTCTTCTGTTTCTGATACCAATAATAAATTACCAGGATCACATTTATATACTACTTTTATTATTTATGTATTGAAGACTTTGGAATGATTTTTTTCTTAATCAAACCACTGTACAAAAGAGGTCTACTTAGGCTTTTCTTAAAGCAGCCTGACATCAAAGGATTTCAAAAGGACAACTGCTACTTTTAAAAGCTAACGTACTATTTATGATTTTAAATGGCAGAGGTATGATTTAGCCTGCTTTATTAGAGATGTTAGAAATGATGTTTCACATAAGAATATTATTGTCTCATTGCTTTCCAGGTAGATTTTCCACTGGCTTCATTAAAAGGCCTGAATGTAAAACAGCTGCGGAACCATGAATTGGGCCCTGGCAAGTGAAATTGCCCCTTCTTTTTTTTTTTTTTTTTTTTTTTTTTATCGCTTGACATGACAACATGGCAGCTACTTAATTACACTCATACAAGAACAATAAATAAAAGTCATATGACCTTATGTTTCAATAAAATAAAATCCACTTATTATTTTTAACTAAAATCTCATTTCCTAGTTATTTTCCTGCGATGTGGTAGCCAGTGTCCAATTTTTAGGCTCAGTGCACAACAGTGATAAGGTCAAAACCTGAGACATGGTGATGTGATTAGCCCTGTCCTAGGCTACCTCATAAAAATGTCTGCCACACAGCACACGCTCTGTCATGCAAGAAACATTGTTTACCAGAGGGTTCAACAGAACAGAGTTGTATTAACGGGCAGAGGGTGCTACCCTGACTTTTTATGTTCTCCTTTTAACCAATTTTGCAAGAGAGATGTGGTGAGGGGAGGGGGGGTAAATATTTTTAAATGGGTAAATAGAAAATAAAACTAGACACTCTGGAAAATCAAAAATTGAGGTGGGTGGTCTGGCAGCTCAAATAACTGTTGCAGATGACCTTATGAAGCTGAGGTGTGATTCATCAATCCCATAATACTTGTGATATGCGATATTTTCCCTGCTTCGGAATAGGCACCAATCCAAAGAAAACCTGACCTGATGAGGTTTGGTTCGCAGAGGTCTCATCTCACCATGAGAATAGGTGGAGTTACAAGCATCAGTACCAAGCACTAATATGGTACCACAGACAGAGACTTTATTTATCATGCAGAGAGTGAAAACAAAGCTTTCTGATAGATTTATTAGTAAAAGGGAACAGAAGAATCTAGTATGGACAAACTGCATGTTCCCCACGTCTCAGCTGCCAGGACTTCCTGCCCTCAGGCTTAGATATATTTATCTGGTTATAATTCAGTAAAGTTGTGTGATTTCAAGCCATTCCAAACAAACAATACGTCTCGGATATCACTCAAGGATGTCCTGACAATGCAATATTTCACATTTCAGTTTAAAATAAAAAATGGAGATGCTAATTAAATGCTCTCACAAAGATGAGTTGCTCTTCTCAGAAATTGTTTTTATTAATTTTATTTTTTAAACAGTTTAAGGACTGTAAAAATTAAAATTATGACAGTTTTATCTGGATGAAATTACTATAACATGTACATCACTGGAAGAGAGAGAAAAGCATATGGAATATATATATATTCAGAGCTTGATTGTGCTGTTGCTTTGTATTCAAAGGCCTCTTTGACTTCACTGGAAATTTTACATATGTGACAGTTGCAGAAATGAGTCCTCAAATTGTAGAGAAATCAAATTTCCATGTTAAAGAGACCCTGTTTCTAATTTCACTTGGAAAAATCACAGTTTTTCATATGTCCCCCCATCTCATTATTTTTCCAGCCTTTCTAAACATTGGTACTTTTTATAAGTATGGGACACTGGGGGGAAAAAAAAAAAAAAAAAAAAAAAAAAACCACACCACAACTTTGTGTTTACCAGGGGACAAATATGCTACTGGAACAAGTGTTTGGTGTCGAGTGCACTGTCAGGAGTAAAGAGAAACATGGGTAATACCATTTGCGCCCCAGTGCGCAAAATAAAATATTAATGGCAGCATTTCCTGAGAAATTAAATTACTAGAGGAAAAAAAAATCTTAAAAATATGCATTCCACTGCCTTGTTGAAAGCCCTCACACAAATTATGGTCAAATTAATATCCTGTTGTCTTCGGCACACATACTTTATGACCTTGAGAGATGTTCTCATGTAAATGTCTGAGGTTTTCTTATTTAGGAATAGTCACATTTCACACGTACTCACTGGCCAAGGAATAAAAGCACAACCTCAGCTAGGTTTGTATGATGGTGAAAGTCAACTGTTTGTTTGCAGGAGTCATGAGATGATCTGTGCTCTATTCAGCCCCTACTTAAACCTCCAAAATGATCCAACTTCAGTCATTCTTGACATAAGCACATTGATGCTGAAGGGTTAAGCCTGACCAGACCAGTTTGTTTTCAGCTGCACTGACAGACAGTCAGACTCAGCACATTAAGAGAGTGCTCTTTTTATTGGAATGCTTCACAGTTTCTTTATGGTTCATACTCAACCATTAGTAGTGACTTGCTGGTTGTTAGATAACAGCAGTTCTCACTAACCTGGAAATTAAAAAAAAACAAGATCCAATCTAACATCGGTCCTCTATATGTGATGAATTCTGGCTACTATGCCTCTAATAGGAATATATTTATCTAAAATATAATTCATCATCTCATGTTTCCAATGCACACTATTTTATCAACATGAGTAAAATAAAATTAGTTTCTAGATTATGACCATTTCAAAAAGATAATCATGATGCAAAGGAGGGAAATATTATGAGTCATACCTGTCAATTTTCTATTGTCTACATTCAATTCTATCTGGAAAAAAAATAATTAAAAAATTCAATGACCTGCCAATAAATTGAAATTGTTGGCATGTTTTATACACATTAAAATCATGTTTCAAGTATGTTAATAATACCTCACCAGCCTCATAAGCAGTCAAGGACACAGCCTTCATTTGCCCTGACTGTGTGAGACAGGAACAGGCTTGCTCCCGCTGAGACGATGTGGCGGTTAAAACTTTCCTTTCTCTAATAAGGTCACAAAGAAACACAGATATTTGGGGCATAAACCTGCAATCGGTTGAATACTGTCAAATGAGGAAAATCTGTGTACCTCACATGGTGCTTAGCATCTTGTCAAACACTGGTGCGCTGACTTAAGGTCAGACCAAGCGTCTGTCTCCCACTCCGCTCTTTGCAAGAAGACTATCCCTAACACTATTACTATTAAAATTATATAAATAAGTATCTTCCACGGTCATAAGTATTTTTTCCAGCAAGATTTTTCACTGTTGTCCCCCATTTTCAGATATAATCCACTCTGTTAAGTTTTAAGGACAGTTTTGCAGAATTGATGCAAACATGGTTAAACCTAAGATCCCACAGCAGTGTAATAAATATTCATCAGTACTGCATTTGCCTTTATGCACTTCTCAAGCTTCAAAATAGCTAAATGACACAAATTTGTTACAGTGGTAACAGCAACACAATTATGGTTAGTGGCCTGTCGCTGCTACCATCCAAACTTCAGCTTACAATAATATAAAACTCTTGACAAGCCATTCATGGATCAAACTTAAAATATAAGGGAAAAAAGATAAACGGTTTTAACAACTGAAAGTTTATGGAACTGCCAGATGACAAGTTAGCATATGGAAGAGAAAAGTAACTGTACAGGGAGAAAAAAAAACACATCACGCACATTGCACATAGGTTTTATACATACATACAATATTGACCTTGACACTTCTAAAAACTAGTACATTTCTTAAAGGAATGGCAAGAAATGACGACCCTGAGGGGACGTTCTCCTCCATGTCAGAGGTCCAAGCTGAGCTCAGGAGAGACAGAAGTTCATCCCACAGACATGAAACGAATTATTTCTGCCCAGCTGTGCAGCAAGCAGGAGCTGGAGCTGGAGGTGGACGTCTCAGAGGGGAACCCAGGGATACATTAGGCAGCGAATGCTGCCCTCCTTGCAGGCAACAGCCACCTAGTAGAGAAGCTTTCACTCCCTGATTCATTACTAGACATTACACCAGAAACAAGACGGATAATAGATACAGTTTGGTGTTATTCATGCTCTAGTCTTGCTCTATGGACTGGGAAAGGAGGAGGGAGGAGGCGAATGAAGGAGTAGGAGAGAGAGGCGTCTTCTGGTGAGTGGCCAAGAGCACCCAAGTCAGCTCCCACTCTAACCTGCCCGGATGAGTTTCTCTCTCTTCATCAGCTCTTTGGAAGCCAACGCAGGTGAGCAGCCAGCCCCGCTGCAGCCACCTTCCCAAGGTGACAGCCAGTCCTCCCCAGCATCTCCACCAAGCTGGATCAGGCTGGCCCCAAGGACTCTAGGACCTTCTTAGGGATTATCTGTGAAATGAGGTCCCCCACTCAAGGAGGAAGCGCTCACCCATCTTCTCAGAAAGGACTGAGTGCTGAGAGGCTTTGGTTAGTAAAACATAATATTTTAAAAAAAACATATTCCGTAGCTCCATGTGCTAGCACCCAATGAATTATTAACACAAATAATTAAAACTAATATATGGTTGTAAAAATAAATGAATAAAGTATATTTCATTATGCAGTATCCTTGATTTTTATGGTGTTTGTTTGATTACTCACTAATTTGCAAAATGTGGTAATCTGCAGTATGCATCCCAGTCATTAGTGAAATCATACTGTACTGTAGTCAACAGGCTGATGAACTGACATGTTGCACCAGCATCCAACACCCTGTACGGAAGGGAAAAAATAATTAAAGGGCCTGATTCTGGCCCTTATAAAAGCCAGTTTACCACACTCGGGCAATGAAGAGCAACCACTGAGTTTTCACAGAGAGGCCTATGGTGATATAAACACACATTAAAGCAAATAACAATCTGACAAAAAGACACTTATGGATTTTGGGCTTTTTTTCCAGATTTTATTTTTTAAAGTCTCTGATTAAAATTGGTGAGAATATCTAGGTGACACCTAGAAGACAAATATAACTTGGTATGGATCAACAGCGTAAGTTCCAACACCCAATTTTGAGAAACATATGTTCTCTTGAACAGATATATGGGTGTTATCATTGGCACGGCTATAAATAAATATTAAATCCTCATCAGTCAAAATACGGAGTACTCTAAGGTTTCACTTTCATCAGATAACAATAACACCTCTGGAAAAACATTAAGTCTAAATGATAGCATATTTATTATTTGACAAAAACTATCTTACAAAATATTTTGTTTAAATTCCCAGATGATTTACATAATAGATTATAACAGCTGCTACAACAATTCTGAAGTTGTTTTTTTCTGAGAACTCTTTGAATCCTCTAACACTACAAGTGTTTTTCCAGGTCTTATTTTTCAAATTAGCATGCCTTGAGAAAATACCTACGTGTATTTTCCTAGAACCACGCTAGCTATTGATCTCAGCTCAACAAAAGTGGAAGAATTCATAGGTCATTTCAAAGTCACCTGTTGAACTGTAAGGTTCAGAGAAGAAATATTTCTCCTTCTCCAGCCTAGAACTGCTACAGAGCAGAGGGCAGTACAAAGGCTTTGCAGGGCACGTACGGTTGCGGTGCACAGCCAGAGCAGAGCCTCCTGGCAGATACCACTGTATTTCAGCATTTTAATCCTAGCCCTGAAATAACTGGTTCTATCCTGAGCTCCTTCTCAGGCAAAACTCCTCCTGAAGCAGTGGTGGGCCTTTTGTTTAATTCTAGCCACGTGCAAATTTATTTTGGGATGAGCCAATAATTAATCTATTAAAAGGTTCCATGGGACATTCCGAAAGTTGCCGTGAAAAATTGTCAGTGCAGAGCTGAGATGCTGCGTTATAGAATTAGCTCATAAAATAGTATCATGTGTAATTGCATTCATGTTGTCACTGTCTCTTTGTAAATCTCCAGAGATTTACAGCACCACACACTGGAGCAAGACTATCTAATATTTATAATGTTTCATTATTTTCATCTACTTGGAACAAAACCTATAGACTTATAGAAAATCCAACATGATGTGTTAGGAATAGCAGTGCCCACTTGCAGGATTTATAGCAGTACACAAAACGCAGGCAGACACAATACCGCAGTAATTGCAAGCGACCAAACAGCTGCATGGCATTTACTCAAAATACTTTATGCATTTAACACACTTATTGAGCAGAACTTGAAATAGGCTCATTGTTTATTTGGGCATGTCAGAGGGGAAATTTTGTTTCTTTACTAGACCTACAGAGTATAAACAGATCCGGATTGTAAAGCCCTTTCATTGTACTTCTACAGGTAAAAATAATATTTTAACTAATGACAGCTTTGGCTGGGGAAAAGTTAAAAGGCTTCAGAACTTTCCCTATAGTTTAACTTGAGGTCCTGCTCGGAAGAGGACGGCCGGATCATTCTTCCATAGCTTTCATATCAGAAGTGAGTTATTTACAGCTTTTTGA
The DNA here is from genome assembly GCF_964106895.1 of Numenius arquata. NCBI lineage: Eukaryota > Metazoa > Chordata > Aves > Charadriiformes > Scolopacidae > Numenius > Numenius arquata. Next base: position 15,611,950 of record NC_133584.1, read on the forward strand.
AACATTTAGGATTTCATCTTAACATTTTCTAATTTATGACCAGAAAAACTAGGAGCATGCGGCTTTCTGATTGCTACTGTCAGCCAGCAGACAAACACTGCAGCAAAAGAAAAACAATTTCCTTGCAATTGGTGGGGTCTTAAAATATATTTCCGAGCTTCGTAAAGAACGTAGGTCAGATGTCAATGGGAATTTTGCCATATTAAGAAAGGAAGAATTTGGCCCTTTCTCTGCAACTACTGACAACACTGCACAATTTTACGTTGTTAGGATTTTTTAATTAAACGTGCTATTCTTCAGTACACAATAGAACTTAAAAGGAGAGAGTATCTAGATATGAAGGTAAGTTTGTAAAGGAGTCTCTAAGTCCTTTGTAAATGAGGGGAGAAAATTAAAAAGTCCAGCGATACTGAGATTTTCTAGATAAGCAAGTCCATATATTTTTTTCAGGGGTGTTTTTTTTTTGTTTTAAATAGCTGTACTTTTTGCTCCACTCACTAAGTATCATGAGAAGGAGAAATATGATATTAAGCAGGATCTGATCCTAAACTTATGGCTCCAGTGGGAACAGACTAAAACCCATTTATAGCATATCCCAACAGAAACACTCCATTTGCTGTAGCAGTGTTTACTGCATCTGAATTCTCCTAGTAGAAAACAGCATTTTCACAGTGAAGTTCCAATATTAGCAGAGAATGAATTATTAAGTGATATTTGTAGAACAGTGCTAAGGTTGGGGGGCCGGGGGCGGGGGGGAAGGTCTTTCATTGCTGTTACTCCTTGGCAAAGAAGAATATAGATTTGGTAATCTGGTCAATTTTCAACTTTTAGTCATGTGGCTGAACAAACTGGTTTACTGGAAAGGATCTGACCAAATCTTTTAGATAGTTACTGCATTCATACAAAAATACACCTTTCTCTAAAGGAACAATAGTTTAAGAAATATCCTAAAAGCAATCATTGCTCAGATAAGGTGAACCTCGCAAATCATTTCCATCATCTCTGCAATACCAGTCCAGCTTTCTTATCGACACTAGCGTCCAAACACAGATCTTTTTATGCCAGACATGAATCAATAAATTTTAATCTAACTCACGAACGTTGCCTGTAAATAATGTTCTGTAAACCAAAGCAAAACTAGAAAGAGATGAAAAGTGCTGTACCTGTACAGTCATCTATACCGTGCCTGAAGCCTGTTCCAACTCAACAGGAGTCTCCCATTGATTTCAATGGGGTTTGGTTCCATCCCTAATTTCAGCCCTCGTGTTTCGCCAGTTTAATGTAGTTACACTTTCTGGTAGCCTTTGTCCATTGCTCCATATAGAAACATTCAACAATTTGCTATATGATTAAAAATGTTTGTGGAAACAAGAACAACACTGTATATTAATCAAATACACAGACTAAACAACTCCTACGAATCTCACAGCAGAAAAACTAATTCAGCATTAAAAAAATATTTTTAGTTTAGTTTTAAAAGAATATCCCAAGTATTTTAAACAAACTAGCCAGACAATTCTAAATGCTTGTATTAGGAAAGTCCTGCTGCAGGCAGTAATGGTAAATAAAAATAAATAACTAAATCTCCATGGATCAAAAAATATGACTGACACTAAAATTGCCATAAGCGAATAACCTGCTTCACTCACCTGCGTGAAATATAATGACTTTGATTTAAATACCTTAATACCTTGCATTAGGTATGTAACTGTCTGTATTATAACGCCACTTGCTAAACCAAACATGCCAGTAATCAAAAATCTAAGGGTTCAATAGCTTTCAATAAAGCATGAAGTTAAGACAAGGAAAACTCAAACTTGAATATTAAACGTATTTTTATAAACAGGAAAAAATATCTTCAGCGCTGTGATGCTGGCATTGCATTTACAAATTCTTGGTTTATCAATCATATGATATTTACAGTGTTTCTTGATTTGTATTGCAGAGCTGGTGGAAATACATTTCTATTCCACACTTGCGTTATTTAACAGATGATTATTTTGGGGATATTTCCTAGATGATAGTTCTTTAGATATCAAGCAGAAACTACACTTGCACAGTTAGGGTTATTTTTTTTAATGTACAATACCTTAAAACCTAAAATTTTACTGCAACCACCCTCCGTTACAATGCTTCATGCTGACTTGGATGTAAATTTTAACCGTTCAAGAAAGTCAAAGAAAGGTGAAATTTTAAGTGCAAAATAATACCAATTTGCAGGGAAAAAAAAAAAAAAAAAGCATTCTCCTTTCAGAAATACTACACGTAGTCCAAGTTTATTTCTAACATGGGAGCTATTTGAGCTTGCTTGGCCTGCAACCTGCAAAAGTATCCTGTCGGGGTGGCTGTCCATTTTTTTGCTATGAATTATTAGTAAAATCTACTTGAAATAAAATGGAGAAAGAGATATACAGTAACATCTGCGTAGGGTTTTTATCAGCTTCTGAGGTGAGCATTTTACATTCTGCCTGCAAAATGTGCACAGAAAATGGGCCTGAGAAAGAATTCGGAACCTTACAGCATTTGGTTTATATTTTTTGACTAGAAGCAAAGTGTCTGGCACATCATTCATTTCCTCCTGGAAGGTGCAGATTTGAGGACATGTTCAACCCTGCTCTAAGTTTAGAAAGTTTCAGAATAAAAGGGAACTATTCCCAAAGTCCCTGCCCTCTAGGTCTGCCTTTTAGATAATGAAGTTTCTGAAGGCATTGCTCAACACAGACTAAGGAGGAAAGAAAAAAAAGGGGGGGGGGGGGAGGGGAAGAAAATGACAGAAAAGCATATGTTTTTGCATTTCTTCTGAGTTTATTCAGAATTATATCCATCTGGGTGAAACAGCTAGCTCCCCAGCAAATTAATAGTCTGATGATTCAGGGAAATGTAGAGCTAGGTTCTTAGTTGTAAAATGCATGTAAATGAAAAAAGGAGTGCATGGAGGTGAACCTGGTTTGGTAGGACAGACATTTTTCATAGATTAAGTATTAATTTGGAAACAATAACCTCCTAATAAAATGCCAACGTTACAGCAGTTTTATTAAAACACATCTTCAAATGAAAGATCAAATTCTCTCGGACTCAGCTGCAGACCGCTGAGGAACCTGAGCAGAGGCATCATTTATTAGCAGAGGCGACTCATTAGAGAGGGGGAAATCGCTGTCGGCTGGGAACTCGCTCCTGCTTCAGCTGGAAGTTTTGCCTAAGGAGCTCAGGATCGGCCCCTCCGCCGTGCCCCTTCCCCTTCCGCCCGCGGCAGGGAGGGAATGGCTCTCACCTCTTCCAGTGGGGGAAAAAGGACACTAGCCTGCGCTTTGGAAATGCTCCGTTGTCTCTAAAACAGCAATCCCCTGGCAAGCCTGCGTGAGCAGAGGAGCAGTGTCCGCAGATGCTCAACAAATGATCGATTAAAACCCGAAACGCGGTTTCCTTTTCTTTTTTTTCTTCCTTTTTTTTTTTTTTTTTTTTTTTGACAACAACTTCTGGGGATTAAACCCTCTCCAGAGTTTGTCCGTGCCTTGTCATGTGAGTAACGTCCTGCACAACTTAACGAGATAAACTCTGACAAGCTAATAAGGCCGGGCGGGGGGCCGTGCTTGCCGGCACCCTGGCACCGCGTCCCGGCAGCCGGCTCCGCGCCCTTGCCGCCGCCCGCGGAGCCCAGCCCCGCCGGAGATCGATAACCGCGCCGGTGGGGAGGCCGCGGAGCCTCCCCGGCCCCGTCTCCCCGCGGCCGGGCAGAGTCCGCGGGCGCGGAGAGAAGCGGCGGCAGAACGGAGCTGGAGCGGCCGGGCCCGGCCCCGCCACTCGTGCGCACCCGCGGCCTCTGCGCGGTTGCGGAGAGGGGACCTGCGGGAGAGGAATGGTTAGCATGCGGTTATCGGGCTCGTTTCTCAGCAGCGGCTTTCGGCAAAGGGGACGTGCCCTGAACTTGGCGGTGCCCGGCGGCTCTCCGCGCCCCTCCGCCGGGACCGTCCTCCCGCCGAAGCCCTGGGTGCTCCCCGGCCGCGGGGTAGCCCCTGCCCCGGCTCCTTTCGGCGGGAGCCGGCTGCTGAGTATCGCTTTACCCGGAGAACTAGAGCGTCCAATTTATTCAGTCCTCATTTGCGAACGGTCTCCTGCTAAATTGTTTCAGCCAAAGGTCAGCCGGACTCAGCGGCTCTCTTCATTTTCTTAATTTTTAAAACAAAACAAAACACACATTAAAAAAAAAAAAAAAAGTAGGGGGAGGGTGGTGGAGGAGGGCGGGGGAGAGAAACCAGCAAGTTATTCAAATTCAACCTCATCTGAATAATCGTGAATTTGATCCAGTCAGAGCTGCAGACTGTACATTAAAAATAAATGTCCAGGAGGCATTTACTGTAGTTGATTTTTTTTTTTAGTATAGAGGTTTTAAAAATGCAACGTCTCTCCAACCCCTCCCCCCAAGTATGGAGTGAGTTTTCAGGTATTGCAGGAACCTTGCGGAGTGGTATCAGTGTGTCTGCAACACTTAGGTTGAATGCGTGAACCCCCCAATCATAATTGTATGTTCACAAAGCACATATGGCAGCTGCATTCTTTGTATAGTTTGTTATGGTCTGGTGTGTAATGTAAATATAAAGATCAGACCCAAAACACAGGCTCGCTCTCCCTATAACAACCAAAAAAAAAAAAAAAAAGTTTCTTTGCAAACTTAAAAAGAATGACATTAGTGCCATGCTACTGTCTGAGCCAGCAATGATTATTTGGTCTGTTTGCTCCCATTCAGAGTTAATACACGACAATAGTTTTACTCTGTGCTGCTTGACGTGAAACCACTGGGGTTGGGCAATTCTGTTCCAAACAAATACAACTTCTACACCCATCCCTGGGACAGCGAGCCGAGAGCTGAGCGAGTTTTGCAATGGAGAAAAGCATCACTTACCACGGCGGGGATCTAGATCTCGGCAAATGCTGCCAGTAGGTCTGAGAAGTGAAAAAAAACTGGAAGGGAAGCTCAAAAAGCAGAAAGTTGGAAAGGGGGGGTTGTGTGTGTGTGTGTGTGCGCGTGTGTGTGTGTAAAAGCCAGAGGGAAATGCGAGCACAGCGCTCCCTGCTCTCCCTGGTCGCCACCAAAACAAAGATCCAGGAGTTAAGGGAGCAAAGCTGTGCCAGATCTACAAACACAGCTCCTCAGGGCCAAACCTCAGCTTCTCATTCACTCCAGCTAGCGACAAGGGTTAATGCTCCGGAGGGACAGGCTAGCCGGCCCCTGACACCATTGGCTAGGAAAGAAATCAGGTTTAAGGTAAATTTACAGGCGCTTTGCAAGTAACAAAGGGATAATTTTAAATTGAATATAACAATAATAATAGGAATAATAATAGAGCCCATCCTGGTCTAGTTGGGGAAAAAGTGGGGGTACGTCCCCCTCCCTTGCCCCCGCAGCAAACGCTCCGCGGTCCCGTCCCGGGGCAGGAGCCTGCGCCCCGTGCCCGCCCGAGCCCTGCCGGGGGGAAGCGGGGGGCTCTGGAAATACAGCATCGGGACGAACCCGGGGCGGGGGGGAGTGGAATAAAAGGGCTGGAGGGAGGGAGGAAGCGATGCAGCCATGAGTACTAAATGCAAAGGTTCAACCTCACGCTTGGAGGAGATCAACAGTTTTCTTGGGAGTTAAATGATGCGAGCGGTTCCCATGCGAAGGCGGGGGCATGTGGCTCAGGTGTGTGCCCGGGTGCCACTGTCCCCCTGAAAGCCCTCCGCGCCCCCTGTAAATAACGGGGAGCTTCCCCTTCGGCTAAGGGGGGAAAGAGAAGAAAGAAAAAAACCTGGTTGCAGGGGGGGGGGAAATACCTATATTCGTTCATACACATCTCTGTAAAGGTTGGAGTAAATGGAGCCCTAAGTGCAAGCCCGAAACAAGCTTCCACTTGGGGAACCGAGGTCAGGATCTGCCCTTTCTGAAATGAACAGGCGATATGATGGACATCGGCTTTATTGTCGCCTCTTGTAGTTGGCTGGGGCGCACAGGGAGCCTCAGCCGGGAGGGGGACACAGGCACTCAAGGTGTTGGTCGGGGAGGCTTCCACAGCCCAGCCCCTGTGCACACACCGATGGGCGCGTTTCCCTGCAGCGCCGGGCGGGGAGGACAGAGGAGCCGATGGAGGGGGGTGGGCTGTGGCGGAGGGGGAGAAGGGAAGAGGGGCTGCAGAGAAGGAATTGTCGCTGGGCGATTTCCAGCCGGCCTGGCTACACACAGAAGGGCCCTTCTGGGAACTTCGGAGGGGCCGGGACGGGCTGCGCGGCCGCGGCCGTGCCCGCGCTGGGGCGAGGCGTCCAGGTGTGCCCGGGAGCCCCGGGTGGGCTCCGAGGGCTCCTGCCTCTGTCCTGCCCACTTCCCGCCGGGCTCTGGAGGGAAAGAAAAACCCACCTCATTAGCAAGATTGAGAAGCACATTTCTGATAACACGGGATGTAATTTTGCCATCATACAAAAGGCTTTAAAATCACTTTGTGCCGCTGAACAATGAGTGCTGGGAATTATTACTATTTGTTAAAAAAAACCCTGCAGCCTGCAAACGGAATAAATGCCAAGACCGTGCGTTTGCTCCTCGATCTATCATGCGATGTCGATATACCAGCAATAAAATATGATGGGCCATACAGTATAATGAGATTTTACTAAGAGGAGCGAGGCAGAAAGGAATCCATTACAAGAACCTCTCTCCCTTCCCCCGAGACCGTACTTTTCTGGCGGCCGCGTCGGTTGCGTTTTGCCACGGGAGCCCACGAGAAGCCACTCGGCCGGCGGACACCGGAGCCGAGAACGGCTGTGCGGAGGCAGCCGGCGGTTCTCCGTAGCGCCCGTTAAATCCAGGAGGTCGCCTGTGCCCACCCGGCGCGGGGAAGGCGGGGAAGGGGGATAGTGCGGGGATGGGCGCCGGGGGGGGACACGGGGCGGTGGGAGCAGCCCGGGACGGGACGGGCCACGGGACGAGCGGACAGCACGTGCGGCGGCAGCGCATCCCTTGCGCGGGCGCGGAGGCGCGCGCAGGCTGCTACCTTCCGCGGAGGCGGCGGGGCAGGTCATCAATATTCAACAGCACGTGGAGCCAGGGCGGCCGCGCATGCGCCGGCGGCCGGCGGAGCGCGGGGGCGCGCGCGCGCGCACACCGCCCCCCGCGCAAGGGCCGCGGTTTCTAGGAACCGTCCCCGGGGCGGGCAGCCCCACACCGGCCCGACGCCCCCTTGAAAGAGGCAATATCAAACGCGAAACACGCGTCCCGGCGGAGGGGGGAAAGGGCGGCGGGGGCGGGGGGGTTGGTTTTTTTCCCCTTCTTTTATTTTTTATTCAGCCTCTGGCCGTGTTCAAGGGATTTTTGGAAGTGAGGAGGATCCTAAAGTCCCCAGCCTTGCCAAAGCACAAAACTTTCAGGTTTCTGCCACGCAAAGCCTTGCCCACGTCTCGCCGGCGGGCACGTGTGGACGTGGGCCGGAGTGTGCGCGGCTGATCATGTGCTCTGCCCGGCCCCGGCTGCCCCCGCACTGCCGACCCCCAGTTTGCGTCCCGGGATGTAAACACATGCACAAGCACAGACGCACACACGGAGCATTTTTATTTTTATTTTTTTTAATAGCAGTCTCATGGAGAGGTAGTATGATCGTATATATCTAAAAGGTAATTAATTTGATTTATTGTACTTGAAAAATCCTGTCTGCAGTACGGGCGTCATCTGGAAACTTCATGCTATTTTATACTATCGTTCTAAAGCCGAAATAAATGTTACGAATTGATGACAGCTTCCAGCTGCATGATAAAAATAGCCCCTTCGCTTCACAGGATCGTGTTTCTTGTTATCGAAGATGAACCAAATCTGACCCATAGAGTTTAGCAGCGAAAAAAAAAATTGATATAAAATTAAAACGTTGGCCTTTTTCAATATAAGACGCACCCGAAAACACAACCTCTTTGCGGTGAAATGGAACCCACCTTAGTACGTTCAGCAAGTTGAAGAAATCTGTCCTGCACCTGGTTCAAAAAATAGGAACCTCAATTATTAATCTCTCCGGGCGAATTTGGAAAATACACCCATTTGGTTACAAACGCGGTGCATTGTACACAGGCGTTTGCATTAAATAACAGAGGTTACGTGAGCTTTCAAAATACACCTCCATGTAAACACAGAAATATGTGTCTTTCTAGAAGCACCAGTCTTTCTTTACATACAATATAGATAGAGAGACGTATATGTATTTATAGGTACGTATATATTTGTAATAAAACCAGTAACGCGAACGGCGATTCCGGTGAGTTTGTGTGCATCTGCAGCGATGACCGCCTGCCCTGTGGATCATACTCAAAAAACAGACAGCGCACGTCCCCAACGCGGGATCCCCCGCGCCTGCGGTGGCATCCCGCGGCCAGGCGCGCAGGACGGCTACGGCGGAGCCGCTCCGCGGGCCGGGCTGCGCGGCCGCGCCGGGCCCCTGCCGGGCCTCTCCGGCAGCAACCTTCTTCTCAGGAGAGAATGGCCACATTTTGAGGAAAAGGTGCCTATTTTCCGCGGAAACGCCGCGCTGCGCCGCGGGGTGCCTTCCCTTGTTTCGAGGTGCCTAGCGCGCACGTGTGCGCGGGCGCTTCCCACCCGCGGATCCGGGCAAGGACACCCGTCTGCGGGTACACGGGCGTGGTGCGGGTGTGAAGGGGGCGCGTATGCGTGTGTATGCGGTGTATATTTTATAACGGTGGTCCATAACGTGCCCAGCAAACGGTGCAGCCTCCTTCATGGGGAGATCGCCCACGAATTCTTTTCCCTCTGAGCTCCCGCGGTAAACCGCGCACAGGCTCTTCCAGCATCAGGTCACTTGAAATACTCTGCCCTGTCTCGGGTAGCCTTCTCCAGAGGGGATCTTCTCCCCCGTCCTGCCTGCTGGAAGTAGGCTCGGTAGCGGGGCTCCGACTCCGCTCCGGGGCTGCAGCCGGCCCGGGAGCGCTGCGGGGCTCTCTGCGCGCCCCCCGGCACCGGGCCGCCGCCGGGCTCTCCGCTCGCTCCCTTGGAAAGTTGCTCCGAAAGGAGTAAGCGCTCTGGACGTGGGAAAACTTACAAAGTCGGAGCCGTTTACCAGCGTGGCCAGAAAAGCAGTAAATAAAAGTCCCGACGTTACGTGCATCGGTCCCGGGACCACCGCTTCCTCACGGCTAAAAGGAGGGCGATGAAGCAGTCGAGGCCAGCGCGGACCGTGTGTCCCCATTTCAAACAGTGTCTGCTTTAAAGAAGCTAACTTTGCCTTACGAATGCCGGGCTCGCCTTTTAAAAAATTCAAGCGATCATTCACAAGTAATTAAAGCGACCTGAAAGGCGAGACTTTCGAGAGGGAAATGGAAGCGCCCGATTATTGTTTCGCATTTAACTTTCTGCGTGCGAACAGCACAAGCACGGCCGGGGGCTGCCGTGCGCGCCCCGCGGGCACACCGCCCGAGAGGGGACAGCACACACAGCCCGCACACGGACACGCACCCACCCCGAACAGCCTCCCGCACCCTCCCGCCACCACTGCCGTGCTGCTGGGGGCATCTCCAAAGGCTCCCCCTCGGCGGCGGGAGCCTCCGCGTGCGCGGGAGCCTGCGGACGGCGGGCCCCGGGGTTTTGGCTGCGGCGCGGAGGGGCGGCGGGGGCCGCCGGCACGGCCCTGCCGTGGGCTCGGCGCGACCCCGCGCAGAACAGCCCCCGCCGACTTCGAAACCGAATAGCCCACGCAGGAAAAGCACCCCCGGCGGCATCTCGAGAGCCAGACGTGAGAAAGGAAATCATGGCCTCCGTCGAAGCCGGAGGGCTGGGGTTCGCCTTTCCCCCTGCAAGCCTTCGGGAGTAAATCCGCAAAGGGCGCCTTGCCGAGGGAAAGTTGGCTTTAGCGACTGAAACAGCGCAGAAACAGCCGGGAGACGCCTCACGACCCTCCCGCCTGAGAAAATACCCCTCTCTGCCGGGGGTTTCAAAGCACCGCTCCCCTCTCCAGAGCCCAAATGAACGGCACAAGCATGGCGTGGACTTGAATCCAGCGTTAACAATTCCAGCCCCGGTGATCGTCGCTAATGCAGAACATATACGGGATGGCGATCAACCAGTATTGCACCGGTCCCCCCCCCAAATAAAAAAAAAAAAATTAAAAAAAAAAAAAAAAAGAAAAGAAAAAGAAAAACACAAGAGCAGCAGCAGCAACAACACTGAAATCATTCTTTCTGCTGTAGGACGCCCCAAAAAACCTCAGACCAAAAGTTTAAAAGACTACTCATTAACCAAGTGCTCCAATACACACAAGTAACAGATCTGTGCTAAGCCACCACTAGGGACTTTACACAAGTTCAGAGAAACTTGCAATACGCATCTTTAAAATGCATCACCCCCACCGCGTTTCTCCGGGTTTATTTTACAGAGGGATGGCTCAGACCACCTCTACGATTTTAATTTTTTTTAGCTACGCTCAGGTTATTTTTTTAAAACCTCTGCCTGGTCAAGCCGGCGGGGCAGTTAACCTGAAAGATGGGCGGAAAGTAACATTTTCGGCGCATGAAACATTTCTTTCCCTGGCTCTTTTGCCCGATGGGTTACATTTCCTCAAGTACCAACACTTTCTGCTTAGTCCCACCGGGCTCCAACTTTTTCTATCTCGCCAAACCCTGCAAGGTGGCGCTCTTTTCATTGAAAACTGATATTAGCCTTATAATAATAACATTTTGTAGAAAGTAAAGTTAAAGCGAAGCCTTCCCACGGGTGCTGCGGGGAGCACACGGCGATGCCGAGCTGGCGGGAGTGGGGCTTCATCTGAGCAAGGCAAACTTTTCTTTTCTTTTTTTTTTTTTTTTCGGGGCGGGGGTTGGGGTGGGTGGGATGCTCTGGGGCGGTGAAAAATCTCCGAGGGAGATCCCCCAAATGCTACGGACAAAGAAAAATACTTGCAGGGTTTTGTTGTGAGATAGGCGGGCTGTGCTCTGGATGGGTTACAGCCAGAGCTGCGGAGCGCCGGCATGGATATGAGCAGAGAGCGGCTTACCCCGGCACCCCCTCCCCCCCCCCGAGCGGTTAATATGGCTATTGACTCGCTGTACACATAATATTTCTTTAAAGAAGCTGTTAAAGTGTCATCTTGGTCTACTGGAAGGTCAGTTTGTGCAATTCACTCTATGACATATCACAAGCCCTCGCAGCTTTAGCCAACCTCATGATTTGTGTTGTCTGTTGATATGTTGTCTGCTTAATGGGGCGATCATGCAAGCTACAACCAGGAACAAAGCCCAACAGTTCCAACAACCGTAGCTAAGTTAGTGGAAGCAGTACAGCTTGCAAATCTATCAAACTAAACTGCAAGGAAGACAATCTGATTTAGAGAAAAGGCGTTCTGCTACAGTCATTAAGCACAAGTAATTTAGATTTTTTATATTGTCTTCTCATTTACAAATTTACTGTATCAACGCCAGCCAATGGAACGAATTTCTTAAGTAAATGAGAAATAAATAAAAGAGATAGAAAGATAATCGAATTACATAAAATAATTCTTACCCCCTAAATTTATTTTTTTAGAAAGCTATTAGCACTGGCAAAATTATAGTAATAATAATAACATAACATAAGAAGTAATTGATTTAAATTAACATCACGTTCTAAGGAATATCAGGGAAAAAAAAGAGGAAGGAAGAAAAAAAAAAAAGAAAAAGAAAAAACCCCAAACAAAAACAAAAAATATACCAAACAACAACAACGGCCTTCGTGAAACAGTGCTGTACTTCTTGGACTAAAAGGCCCAAGGAAAGTCATGAATCCACTGACTGAGAATTAGTTATGGTCATAAATGCCTTAAATTAAAATAGCAACCGAAATCTCCTCTGTTTTAAATCTCCTAATATATGTTATCCGAATTAATTTAATTTAGGGACCCAGTCTATGCAGATTCATGGGCAGTGTTGGAGTGGAGTGCAGCACTTCTCGTGTAACAATTCCCCACATTAATATTTATGTAGCCTATGCAATCTATTTCTGTTATTTTTATGGTTGTTATTCTATGTCTGCAAAGGTCATTTAAATTATACTGCGGCCGAAAATTTGTTTCATAAATTTTGATATAAATACTAATTACACACTATAGTAATGCCAGCAGGGATCCTTTCATTTATCACATTTATATCACCTTCGCTGCTTTAGTGATGACATAATGGAAAGCAGTGAAAAACTGGGACAGTTTTATTCTAATATCCTAAAGCTAGTTGGAGTTGCAGCAGGTTGACTTAGCGAATAAGAATTCCTACCACAATTCATGGGATTTAAGAATCTTTAATAAGGTACGAAATGTTACCAAACAGTTCTGTAAACTAAATTTTACATACCAATTCTTCTAGCCATAAATATTGAATATCTTGTAACATGTATAACCGGACCTTTACATGCGGATAAATATGGAAATTAGGATTTATATACATTATGTTCTTGTATTTGCCAAAAGCAACGGACAGATATAGTTTATATCTTTTTTTTTTTTTTTAATATCACTTTACATAAACAAATGTAACAGTTTGACACGCAGATCCAGGCTTTCACTATACGAATTTCTTGACAGGACGTGTAACAACATTTTACTGCACTACTTAGACTGGACTTTGGGACGAAATGTTGCACTTTATACAAAAAAGCACATTAATACCAATAATATTCTGTTAGATCGACGTTTAGACTGTAATAATACAAAGTAATTCACATTTTGGTACACATTTACTAGAACATTCTTGCCATTCAGTACAAATAGTTGAATTTCTACCTCTTCCCTGTGCCCCCCCACCACCTCCGCCCCCCCCCCGCCGCCGCTCCCGCCCGCCCACCCCTCCCCCCACATATATGCAAAGACCACAAATCCACATATCCCCTTATCAACTTGCGATATAACTATGTACAAAATCAAACAGTACATTTTTTTGTTGTTTTGTTTTTGAAGCTAATAATTCTGTATTTACAAGAGGGGTGGGGGGGGGAAGGCCGCTGCCCGAGCAGACATGCAGTTGGAGATCTCTAATCAGTGGTTTCCAGTAAAGCCCTACACAGTTGGCATTTGCCCTGGTAACCTTGTCTTCTTATGCATTCTACTAACCCCTTCGCCTACCAAGCCTTGGAACAGAGCAGAACAGAAAAGAAAGAAAAAAAAAAAAAAAAGGAGAAAAAATAAAAAGAAAAGGAAAGGAAAAAAAAAAAGAAAGAGAAATAGAAAAGAGGGGGGAAAAAGGAAGAAAAAAATTTTAAAAAATGAAGTCTTCATTTTACTCAGTCCTGTGTCTACTGGCAGCATTTTATTTTTGTTTACTCATTCAAATTCTGATTTCAAAGTGTTCATTATTTTTGGAGTCTTTAAATAGGGTATTTGTTTGCTCGCTTGGGGCTTTTTTTTTGTTTCGGTTTGTGTTTTTTGTTGTTTTGTTTTAGCGTTTTAGACGTACCATTCGTTAAAATTTGATGTAAGCGTGCTGTGGCTGGACGTGTGGTGGACTGCGGAGGAGGAAGGGGATAAGGAGCTGGCGGTCTGGTTTTCTGTGGACGGAGACACGATGGTTGGAGGGGTGGAGGACTCGTAGCCTGAGCTGGCGGCGGGAGAAGGCTGGGACCCCTGCGAGGATGATTCATGGACCTGCAAGAGAAAACCCGGGCACAAATAGAGAGCGGCGGAGAACGGAGGCCCTGCCGGCCGTCGCCTTCGGCTGGGGATGCTCCAGACAACGGGACCCAGCGCCGAGCCCCGGGCTCGGGCACACCCCCGAGGCTCCCCGCCGGCCCCAGCCCCGGAGCTGCTCCCCCCGGCCCTGCTCCCGGTCCTTGCCCGCCGGGGAAGACCGGGCAGCGCCCCACCGGCTGCCTCCCCGCACTGCCCCCCCTCTCCTCCCCCAGTAAAACGCACCGACAAAAGGCCCTGCCCGAAGGGCCGGGGCTGAGCGCCGCCGGGCGGGGGGCGGCGCGGCCCGGGGCGGGCTGCGGGGCCGGGTCTGGGCCGCAGCAGCGCTGAGCCCCGCAGCAACGCGGAGCTCCGCAGCCGGCCGGCCCGGGGCCGCGCTCCGCCCGCCGGCACCGCCGCCCCACGGCTCCTGCCCGCCGTCCCCGCAGCCCTTTCCCCCGGCCAGGCCCGAGGCGGCGTCAGAGCCCCCGCACATCAGGCGCCCTCCATTTACCTTCATGTGCTTTCTGAGGGAGCTGGGGTGCGTGTAGGACTTGTCACACATTTTGCAGAGATAGGGCTTGTCGGAAGTGTGCACATGCATGTGCTTTTTGCGGTCGCTGCTGTTTGCAAAGCGCCTGTCACAGCCCTCGAATTCACACTTAAATGGTTTTTCACCTATTGCGGAGGGAAGGGGGGGGAAAACGGATCTGATTAAGCAGGGCCGGCCGGATCGCTCATTGTCCCCGTTGCCCCGCCGGACGGAAGCCCAGGGCTCCATTTCAAACACTACCAACTTTCTAACTTCAACAAGCCTCAAATCCCCAAACCTGGCTTCTCTGCTCTGTCCTTTCCACACCTCCGACCCCTGCTCAGCCCCCATTTCTGGGGGGGGGGGGGAAGGGGAAACTAAACAACTTTTTTTTTTTTTTCCCCCTTTGGAGGGGCAAGTTTCATTTGCAGCCCCAGCCCTGGGCATCTCTTACTTCTCGCAACGCTCCAAGCCAGAGAGCAGGCGTGGTGGTATTTACACACGATCCTCAGTGTCTAGTTTCCGTTTTTATAGCTCATTCTCGTGATATTTTTACGCTCCCACTCATCCCAGCCCCCTCCCCCGTATTTTCTTGCGATATTGAAAATTATCCGGCCGGGGAACACAATGCGAGGGCAGCCCCACGAACCCTCCGCGAAAGCACTCGGGAAAGCGGCGCTGGCTTTCGGCGCTCGGGGGTGGGAGCTGGGGGAGAGAGCTCTCCCAGCCCGGGGCTGCTGCACTGCCACTTCCCGCGGTGAGGAAAAGTTCTCAGGGATCCCGGCGCCTGCCCTCCGCACAACAATAACACACTAAACGCGCCGGGCTCGGTTTATTTAAAATCGCTCCTCGGAATTAAATATTTACCAAGCCCCGAATTGCAGAGAGGAGACGGATGAGCTGCCTGCAATATTTAGCACAATTTCTCATGGTGGCACAATCAAAACTGCCGAACAACAATTAATTAAAACCTATAAATTTAAACAGGACAGGTTGCTGCGATAACCACCCCCACCCCCCCCACCCCACCCCCTACCAATCCCAGCAGCAAACCCTGCCTTTCTCCCCTTCTGTCTCGCCAGGAATAATTTTCTTTTTGTTGCTGCTGCTGGCGTGGCTGTGACCGAGCTCGTTTTGCAACGGAGCTGCGAGCCTGCCTCTCCGGAAAAATCAGTGGCCCTGGATCGTAGCCCCCCCCACCCCCGCAGCCCGACCCTCAGCCAAGCAGCGCCCCGGCCCCCCTCGGCGCCTCCGGCCCGTCCCCGCGCCCCGCTCCGGCCCCGGCCCTCGGCGCTTCCACTCGCAGAGAGAAAAGCTACAGAGAAGGTTACCGTACCTGTATGAGTTCTTTTGTGTATTTTGAGATTCTCTGATCTGGCAAACACTTTGCCACAGCCTGGGAAAGGGCAGGGGAAAGGTTTTTCACCTGTGTGGACTCTGATGTGATTTACAAGTTTATATTTGGCCTTGAAAGGTTTCCCTTCTCTTGGACACTCTTCCCAGAAACATATGTGATTGGACTGCTCGGGTCCTCCAACGTGCTCCACCGTGACATGAGTCACCAGCTCGTGCATCGTGCTGAAAGTTTTGTTGCAGGACTTTTTGGGGTTTGACAATTGCTCGGGCTCAATCCACTTACAGATGAGTTCCTGTTTGATGGGCTGCCTCATGTAACGAAAGAAGGCCCCTGCCCCGTGGTGGGCTGCCATGTTCATGTTCATGTGGCCGTAACCGTGCAGCTGGGTCGAGGCGTAGTGCTCGGAGCGCGGGCTGGTGACCTGGCCATACTGGTCGGGTCTGCCGTACATGTCTCCGGAGAAGCCCAGGCGCATCTGCCCGTTCACCACGTTAGGCGAAGCGTGGCTAGTGGCTTGTTCGTGCAGCCCCGGGAAAAGTATATGTCCCGCGGCATCGGTGTGTCCGTGGGGTCCGGCGAAACTGCCGGCGGCGGAGGCGAAGAGGCTGTGCTGGGCGCTGGCGGCCGCCGCCTCCCCGAAGCCGCGGTTGCGGAACAGAAAGTCCCGGGTGGAGTTGAAGGCGGCGCTGGAGTAGGAGCTGACATGGGTCGGATGGTGGTGGTGGCCCAGGGCCGCCGCCGCGTAGCCGGGCGCCTGCGAGGTGAAGGCGGTCTGGCCGGCCGAGGCCAGCTCGTGGGTGCTGGGGTTGATTTTGAAGGCGCCCATGCCGTCGGCGAAGGGGTTGATCCCCAGCCCCACTTCTCTGTCCGTGACATCGGCCGTGGAGTGGTGGCGAGAGGATCCGAAGGTAGTGACTCCTATGGCGGGATACTGCGGTCCAGCATCCAGAAGCATCTTCCCAGCGTAGATGCAGCAACCAAAAAAAAAGCACGCGCGCACACACACAACGCGAAGAGAAGCAGCACCAGCAGCAGCAGCAGCGGCGAAAACACCCTCTTTGGAAAGTCAGCGACGATCACCACCAAAGCAACCACATCAAAAACACCCCCTTCGGCATCAGCGCAGGGGGAAGGAAAAAAAAAAAAAAAGGGGGGGGGGGTAAGAAGAAGAAGAAAAAAAAAAGGCTGGTGCGGAAGGGGGGAAGAGATCTTCGCAGTTGCAAATAATAATAATAAAAATGTGCCCCAAAAAATATTCACTGTCTCTCTGCTTTGACTTTTCAGGGAGGTTCAAGTGGGGAGGGGGGGGTTGGGTGGGCTCAAAAATAAACTGGCTGCAAATAACAATAACGGAGAGAGATCAACACGGGCAGCAAAAAAACAAAACAAAAAAGAAACTTCCTTCAGTGATTTTTTTGGCTATAGGAATGTTGCAAAGTGGCCGAGAGCTTGTTTCTCTCTCCTCTTCGAGCTTCCCCACACTCTCCCCGATTTTTTTTTTTTTTGGGGGCCCTTTTTTTTTTTTTTTTCGCTTTGCAAAAAAAAGGCGCAAATCATGCACAATATTGTCTTTTGCGGTTTATCTTCCTGGGGAGAAACTTTCACCTCCTCAGCCGGGCGGTGAACGCGAGACTGATAGCGGCAATCATTCCTGCAGATAAATGAATTGAAAAGACGACACCGTCCCCCCCCTTGATGAATGGGAGCCGGGGGCGGAGCGACGTGCGGGCGGACGTGGGCGCTCATTGGCCGCCGGCGGCTCCCCCTTCCCCGCGTAACTCCCCCCGGCCCCGCCAACGAGGGGCGCGCACGGCCGCCTCCCGCCGCTGATTGGCCCCTCCGCCTCATCAATCGCAGGTATTGTGAGCGCCCTGACATCCCTCCTGACAAACAGGGCTGCGCCAGTAGCAACTTTTTTTTTTTTTTTTTAAATATATAAAGCCTTTTTTTTTTTTTTTTCCTCCCCGAAAATCTTTCCAGCGCATCTTTTTGTGTGTATGTGTGCTAAGGTAAAAAAAAAAAAAAATACTTTGATTATTATTATTATTATTATTATTAGGGTTATTTTCTCCCTCTCTCTGTCCCCCTCTCTCTCTCCAGCACTCTGATAATGATGGTAATGATGATTTCTGGGTGATCCGGAATTTTTAAGATCACCGAGCAACTTTTTAGGCTTTGAAAAGAGAAGTCCTGTAGGGGTTTGCTTCTTTTGAAGTTGTTATTTTCCGCTTGTTTAAAACTGAAGCTCTCCGAGAGTAGGTGCTGGGTGCATTTGATTTTATTTTTAAACACCAGGCGTGATTACTCTGGGTAGCTGACTCTAACCTTCCATCAGGTTTCTGAAATAAATCTTGTTTTCTGCACCCATCAAAACGCAGGTGGGTGAGAACTCTTAACTTTCTACTTTTGTTGTTGTTGTTTCGCCTCTTTTTTTGTTATTTTCTTTCTTCTTTCTCTCTCGCTCTCCCTTTCTCTTGCTCTCTCTTTTTACGGGGTCTCTTTCATTCAGGTAAAACTGTAAATTTCCCAAACCTACATTGTTTCTCCTCCTGCTGCATGAAACTCCTGGATACTTCTTCTCTCTCTCTTTTCTTTTTTCTTTTTTTTTTTTGTAAAAAATTATTTAAAATCCTCGATAGGAGCAATGTAAATTTTCTGACATTCAAACCTTTTCTAGTTCACAAATCAGTCACCCTTGTCACAGTTATTGAAATTCCTCAACTTGCCACACCAGGACGGTGGAAAAAGCAGGCGGTGTCTTTGTTGCTGACCAGGCTTTTGATCGCCAGAGAAAATTTACTTACCTTCAGATGAGTGAGCAGAAAAAGAAATAACACTCCCTTTGATTTAGTTAGAAAAATGCAGACATTTGGATTCAGTGCAAACATACAACACTTGGTTGTTTTCTAGATGCAACCCTCGATTAACCTGTCTTTCCCCAGCTCAAAGTCTATTGAAAAACTGCGGATAGTTCTTTTTTGTTCTCACCACAAAGAGCCATTGACTATATATTAAAATGATTGTTGAAAGGTATAAGTATGGTATTTAAAAGCAGAAATCCTTTGTGGTTTAATCAATTAAGCTAAGCAACATTTGTACAATATTTTAAACGATGCTTCGGCACTAAAAAAAAAAATCTCGTGAAACTTTAAAATAAAGCTGTCTTTGTGTGTGTATGCGTATATACACGTACGTATGTGTCCATGTGTGCGCGCACATATATAAAACTGGCAAATTATTTATTTAGTCAGTCGCCTGCATATTCATTAGCTCTAATTATTTTCTAGTAACGAAAACACCAAAAGCTCGCTGAGAGTCGGACTCCTTCCATTTCGCCTTTGTTCAGCCCTTCACTTGCCCCCTTCGCAGCTCAATCCGAGCCCCTCCAATTCCTAGTGCCAAACAAAGAAACTTTAAACTCATCCCCTCTAATTGAAGGCGCTGGTAAGCAATCCGCCGCGCAGGTACTGAGGAGTCAGAGCAGCAGCGCTGCTGCGCGAACACTTCTCGGGTGCGAACTGCCTCATTTTGAGAGGCACAAAAATGGCCATTCCGCCTAGAAAACAAACAAACAAGCAAACAACAAATAAACTTTGATACGCTTTGAAGGAATGTTTCGCTGCAGTTTATCTGCAGATGCAGTTTGCCTGTGCTCGGAGCATGGAGATCGCTTTCAAAGCAGATGTATTATGTAATTTCCCTCGGATCTTGGGAGGCTTTACCGGTTAGGTTTGGTGGGTGTTTTGTTTTGGTTTTTTTTCCGGAATAACGCTGAGCTGAATCCACACGTTTGCATTTATTCTGCCAAATCCATTAGAAGGAATTGCAATAGCTTATAGCAACAGGTATACCCGCTCTAGGAGAGCGCCTGTGTGTGGACGTGGTCTTGAGCCGCGTGTTACACTACTTTTGTGTTTGGTACTAAAATTAAGAAAAGGACAGAGTTGTCAGTGTTATTGTGAAGTCTTGAGGGCGATGGCATTAGGAGATGCGGAAAGTTAGGTAGTCCAGTGCTAGCCTGCCTCCCAGTGCAGGGGGAACCCAGTGATCATTCCAGGTCGGTGCAAAATATACGAGAGGATATTTTTAGGAAGCGTATCTAAATATACAGTGTAAGAGTGAATGTAAAAAAAAAAAAAAAAAAAAAAAAAGTGTTGTGGGTTGTAGAAGTTATCAAGTGGGATTTGCGGCGCGCTCTCTGCAGGAAACGAAAGCTGCTCCAGTTCAAAGCCACATGCACCAACGTGACATATAAGCCATTAAAATATCATCCTGACGGCTCATTTCTGCTTCATCATACATTCCCTAACTGCTTCCAGAAAGCAAGAAAAGAAGAAATGAAGGATGACCGCCTCGCTGGAAGAGCCAAAGAGGTGGTGGGTTCTTGGAAGGGGGGGGCGTATTGTTTTCCTCTTTCATTCTTTCTTTCTTTTCCTTCCCCCCCTCCTCCCCTTTTATTTTTGCCAGTTCAGAAACGAGGGGAAACCTTCAACAGGTCGCGGGGGTAAGTGCCTGGGAGCAGGGGGTGCCTGGGCAGCCCGGACAGCCGGCTAGCCCCCACCGCCTAGCCCCAAGGGCTGGACGAGAGCTCCCTGCCCTCGGGGGGGGGGGGGGGGGGGGGGGCGCCGGCGGGAGGAGACTTGGCCACCTCGGGGAAAAAGGGCTGGAGCCCCGTGGTGCGCGGGGGCAGAAGTGCCTCGGCTGCCCGTCCCCCACGTGGGGCCGGCCCCCGGCGGCACCTCGGCGCCCGGGGGCCAGCGGAGGGAGAAGTCCCCGGGCGCCGTCGAGGGGGACTCCGGCACCCTCCACCCGCCGCCGAGCCCCCGCCCCCCCGAGCCCGAGGCGGGGGGTCTGGCCCGGCAGTCGGCGCAACGCGGGGCGCCGGGGGTCCGCGGAGCGGGGCGGAGGCGCTCCGAGCCCCGACAGTGTCCGGGGTCGATGAGGACGGGCAAGCGGCGGGTCCGGCGGGTCCTGCGGCCGCCCAGGCGGGGCGGGGTGCCCGGGGCGGCGGGCAGAGGGTGAAGAGCGCTGACAATGGCGATCCCCGTGGGGAGGCGTCCCAGGGGACGCGCTCCCCGCCCAGAGCCTCACCCACCGCCGCGCCCGGTGCCACGGGGGCGCGCCGGGGGAGCCGGCGCTCCGGCACCGCACGCCCTTCTTTATAGGCGGGTGCAGGGGGGACGGAGCCCGGGAGCCCGGCCGGCCCCCTCCACCCCCCCCACCCCCCAATGTACCCCCCCGCGGGCAGGGTCGGGGGAGCTGCCAAAGGAGCTGGGTGCCGCCGCCAACTCCGCGCAGCGCCTGCCGAAGGGCTGAGACCCCGGTCCCGGCCCCGAGGGGCCGCCCCGCGCCCGGCGCCGGCTGAGGAAGGGGAGATGCTCCCAGATTTCCGCCGAGGGTGATGCCCTCGAGGGTGACCTCTGACCCGAGCCCGGCTCTATGTGCCAGCCCCAGGCACCAGCACAGCGCCGGACCGGGCGGGCACCGGCGTGGGCGCCTCGCTGAACACCCCCGGCTCCCCGCCCTGCTGCGCCTTTGTCACGCACGGTCCCCCAACCCCGGGGAGCCCGGCCGGGCGGGGAGCCCCTTTGCCGGGCTGGGCTCGGGGGTCGCTCCACCCGGAGCAGAGGAACTTTATTTCTGCACCCACACGTTCCCGGCGAGCACTCCCTTCGTCCTGCGCGGTCGCGGAAAGGACAGGTTGGGTGATAAGCCGCTGGCGGCGAGGCACACGCCGTCCCCACTGCTGCACGCTCAACCAGGCTCCCACATCCCGGGGTAACGCCGCCAAACCCACCCAGAGCCGCCGGGCTCCCGCTAAGGCGGCGGCTGCTGCCACCCCGCTCCGCCGGAGCACCTTTGGGCAGGTGTAGAAGTGAGCGTTTCGGGAAGGAAGGGGGGGGCGGGTCCCGCCTCCGCAGGCTGCAGCCCCTCGCACCCCCAAAC
Organism: Numenius arquata; assembly: GCF_964106895.1. Classification (NCBI taxonomy): domain Eukaryota; kingdom Metazoa; phylum Chordata; class Aves; order Charadriiformes; family Scolopacidae; genus Numenius; species Numenius arquata. Next base: position 15,633,425 of record NC_133584.1, read on the forward strand.
CCAGCCTGGGACTCCGGGGAGGGAGCTGGTACCCCACACCGGAGCCCCGGTCCAGCACGGGCAATGGGGCATCCTCACTTTCCTGCTCCACCAGTGGCACTGCGTAGATGAGAAAGGCGTGCGAGGTCGAGCCAGAGTTTTAGCCAATATTTACTCCGAAATCCACAACTGTTTTGCCTTCGTTTTTTGTCATCTGGTAACCATTTGAAATATTAATACAGCGATTTTTTTTTTTGTCCAGTTTCAACAAGTTTTGGCGAACGCTTGGGAACTGAGCACTCCTCCAGCCTCCCATCCTAACCAATAAAGCACAACTCCTGCAAACCTCTTGCTAGCGGGACGGCGCTTGCTGCTTTGTCTTGATAAAAGTGTGAAGATGAATAAAAGTTTACTAGAAAATATAATTCCTAAGGGTTTCCTCCAGTCCTTTTTATTTCGGCAGTAATTTTCATCACAGCGGTGAAAATTTGGAGGACATCAAATTATTTGTGATAGAGTATGACTGTGATACGCTGATGAAGTTTCATAATTAATATAATCAATTATTTGTGTTGGTGTAGATTTTTATTTACCGGCCCTGGAGTCTCTATAATAATAGCAGCAGCAATAATAATAAGAGTCTCCTTTAAAGTAACTGATTCCAGATCCTAGTGTGCTTTTCTGTGTTAAAAAAAAAAAAAAAAAAAAAAAAAACCAAACCTGAAAATTTCAAGTATATTTGCAAAAATTCAGACTGGGATGCTGCATCAAACCCCAAATCTGCTCTCGGGGTTATTGTTGCCGCTCAAAGAAAGATGTGCAAAGTTCTGCCTGCAGTAGTGGCAGTGGTTTATCTTGCAGAGTGCAAAGAGCAAGCTGAAAATCATAGTCAAGGAGAAGTGCCAGGGTGGTACTATACTAATCCTTGCTGAGACAACAACTTGCGTTGGAGGCTCGTGGAGAGTCAGAAATTTAATTTCGGGAGGGAAGGGTCTGTAAACAATATAGTCGAGTTGGTAAAAACCTGCCTTACAATAGCCTGCCAGAAGGTGAATGTCAGATCAAAGGCGAACTGAAAAGATGTCCTTTCATATTTTTTTTCCCCCTAAATCAGCCATGGAAACTTCATGACTCCATAAAACATGTGCTGCTTTGCTGGGGAGACAGCCTCCAGTTTCCCCTCGGAGAAAGCCTGTCTTCCCTCCACCCTCGCTGCCTAACTCTTGTGGTTTTGTTTTTTCTTTTCTTTTTGAATCCACGATGTCCGAGTCATATAGCGCCTAACTCATTTCATATCACACACAAATGGTTTTGCTCTTAACTTTCCACCCCTCTTCCCAAACAGGAACAAAGTCAGGAAATGAGGCACAAGACTCCCCTTGTAATGAGGAAAAGAAAACGACTTTACAGAAACATCCTGGAAAAGTCAAGTAAGTTAAAATATGTCCTTGTTCTTTCAGTTCAAAAGAGACAATATTTTTTTCAGCTTAGTGTTTAACGTACTTGCGTAAACACAAATCAGCGACACAACTCCCCACCAGCAGCTGCCTAATCCTGCTCAATGCCTATTCATTTGGAGGTTCTAGAATTAATATTTGACGACTCTCTCATTGAAACAACAACCCCTGACCCCATGTGATTGCACTGTCACATTATTCTATGACATATTCATCTTGAATTCATTTACGGACGATTTGATTGGAATGAGGTTTGACATGTATTGGATCCTATTAAAGAAGAAGACTTTGATCTTGTTGATGGGGTTTACATGATATGTATCATCTTTACCAGGGATACCAGGCTTCCACAATGTGGTGTCTAAGTAGTTAGTGACTGACAGCTTATCTGACAGGAATACCTTAATCTTGAGGTACTGAATGAAATATTCTATTTAAAATAAGCATATGATTTACTTGTCCTAGGGTAGCTCTAGGTCACAAAAAGTGAGAGGCAAACCTAGGCACGAGTCCTTGCTCGGTTGGTAACTGAGTTCCCATTATCCGGGAACCCTGAAATAGAGAAGTCCCTGTAAGTGGGAATGGGGCGAGGGAGTAGAAACAAAGGCAGAGCATGCTCCCGAGCCACTCGGTACCCTCTCTCTTCTCTCCGAGGAGATGCTGGCATTACTGAAAGGCTTTCTTGAATCACCTCTTCCTAAACAGCAGTACCTTCTGCCGGGCTCGGGCTCAGGTCCTGCGCCTGCCCCTCTGTCACTTGCTGCCTCCCTCATCCCTCCCTGTCCAAGGCGAGTTTGGGGGCTAAAGAGTAGCACAGGGTGACTTCTCGGTCCTCTCTGTTTCTATTCCTTGCCTTTTCCCCTTCCTTACAGTATAAATTAGGATTTTTAGATGAAACTGTTCCTCTCCTGTCGTCCGGGAGTTGAAGCCTAAAGGTCACCGCCAGAACCTGCTGCTTGGAGAGTGCAGAGCGTCCCGTCCTGCCCCAGCCCTCGGGCACTGGCTGGAAAGGTTCTAGCTGGCTCCTCGGGGAAGGGCAGTTTCCGCAGAGGCAGGAGTGGGAGACAGGGGGGTGGGTGAAGGTCAGATTTTGCTCTCCCCGATGCTTTCCGAAGCAGAAGCTGTTCCTTGCGCTGAGCATGACTCTAAGGGCGAGCAGGATTTGGCCCCACGTCAAAGGGCATAACACGAGCCGCCCCTGATTTTCTGGGGGTTTGCATCTCACCTTCACAGCAAGCCCTTTCTGCGGCAAAGGTAGAAATATCGATAAGCGCCTCGCTTTATACCTACCAAAACCAAGACAAAATGTGGTGGATCTGTAATGCCGTTTATAAGCTGCGGCTTCCCCATCCCCGGGGGTCACCGCAAAGGGGTGTGCGGCTCAGTTGCCACCCCGTAGGCCCCGGCAGCCTCCCGGTGCGGAGCGGGGTGCAGGCAGGGGCCGGAGGGCGGAGGGTTGGGGCTGCCCGGCTCGGCCCCGCACCTCCGAGGTGTGGGCAGGCAGAGCTCTGGGTCCCGCAAGGTGGGGAGGGAGGCAGAGGGGCAGCTCTGCCCCCTCCCAGAGCACAGCCCCGACGTGCGGGGCTCCTGCCGCCTCCCGGCGCTGTCTCGGCCAGCTCGCCTCTACCCCGAGAGCCGGGTCGGGGGCAGGGTCGGACCAGGGGGGAGCAGGGAGGAAAAGTACTTGTGACTTGTCTTTGAAACATAGCACCTCTGTAGAGCAGCCCTCCAGCACGGACGGGATTTGGGGCCGGGGGCTGCAGATGGGCTCGCAGAAACACAGCGGCCACTAGAAAATTTGTACTCAGGACCAAGCTGCCCGTCTGTCCGTGTTGGTTTGGCACCCAAGAGAGCACCGTAGTCCCTCTAAACTTCAGTTCCCTTCGGATAAGATCTATCATATAGGTCTTACAAAAACATTGTCCTATGGACCTGCCTTGACGTCTGAGTTTCAGGTTCAGCTCAGGATGTTTCTGTTTCGCTGCTTGGGCAATCTTGCTCTCTCCTTGGAAAGGCTCCGGTTCATCCAGCTCACGAGTCCCAAGGGTAGCTTAGAGGGGATGCCCTTACCGTAGCCAGGTGGGTTGGAAAGGAAATAATAATAATTTTTTTTTAAATGGCCCTGCACAAGCTGATGTTGACACATTTGAGAGTTTGCCGAGAGTCCGGCTTATCTGGTCAAACAAGGCTCAGGTGCTGCCGAGAAGCAGGAGACCTCGGTCACCCCTCGAGTGGCAGCCGCAGGAGCTCACACTGCCAAGCGGCTGCACAGACAGGCGTTCCGGTCTTCAAAACACTCTGGGAGATGCGCGGATCTTGGCCGGGTCTGGCCCCGCTCCCTCCTCTCCCCCGTTTCTCCGCCTCCCCGCAGTCATGTGGCGGCCCCCGCCCGTCCCCCCCCCCCCCCCCCCGCCCGCCACCGGGGCTCACACCAACTTCACCTAACAGTGAGGGACACCGAAGGCCAGGTTCTCCTGCACTGCCTAGAAAGGGGAGTGAGAGAGAGCCCTGAGTGAAGGGTGAGCTGAGAGCCCTGAGTGTCTGACGAGAAACCATCACATTATTTTAAATAAGCTTAGGGCAAACCGGTTATGACATTTTTTTTTTAATTGATAAACTGTTCCAGATGTTTTCTCCCTTGACTGAGAAGTGTCAGAATTGATGGATAACAAGTATGTAGAGATGCAGTGTTTTAAGGAGGTATGAGGAAAGCAGCTTTATTTGGAATTCACACTCTCAGTACATTTGTAAGTAACAGATTCATACTTCCTAACGTTTGTCTCTTCTGTGCACTCCTATTGAGATGGTCATGAATAGGACTGTCAAATCCATTTCGTATAGCAAGTAGACTTGAAAGTTGAGATATTGTGAGGATGGTGTGTGGTTTAAGATGCCTGCGTAAACATGTTATGTAAGGATAGAGAGCTAATTGCATCATTTGTCACTTTTCATCATCTCCACACAGAAGGATGTACACAAGGATGTATCTACAGCTAGCTACCTAAATATCAGCCTTGTGTTACAGGGGAAATACGGTGAAAGCCCAGCAGAGCCAAAATATGTAACTGCAGGCAGCCCAGAGTATGCGAAACTGTGATTTAAATGTCCCTTATGCGGTTCTGTGTCCTACACTTCAATCTTATGGTTTCCGACCATTGGCTGGTGGCTTCTGATCGGAGAGTAGCCGGGTTGACATTGCCAAGCAGTTTCTCGTTTTACTACGTGACATAAAACCTATCGATCGCCGATACTGTTAAACTTTTATAGAGATGCAAAATTCCGCTCTGGGATCTTTACCTGGAGTGAAAGTGTCCGCTGGTAAATTAACAAACAAAGTGTTGAGAGCTTGAAAAGATGAATAGAGAATTAATTGTTGCTTTACTTCCTAAGGCTGCGCGTTTATTGGTGGAGGTATTTTTATGTCAGGATCTGAGTTCTGTGGTAATACCGTGGGCAGATATTTACAGCTCTGTTTTCCTTTCTTGAAGTAGAAGCCCTGTTTCTCCCATTTTTTCCTGTGTTTCTTTCTTTTTTTTTATCTTTTTTTTTTTTTTTTTTTTTAAGTTCACAATCCCCCTTCTTAAAAACTTAAGTAGATGCTTCTTTCTGTGCCGAATCCCTAAGCGTTACTAACCCTGTAAGGCCTCGCTGTGCAAAGCTGAAGCCCTAACCCACGCTTGGGTCGCTAGAGGTGCAAACCGTGCAGGACCCTGTTCCTCCCTTCAGGCGAGAAGCATCAGCCCCGAGTCGGTTAGGAAGGTTTTGCAAAGCTTTTCCTTCGAGCCATGGATGGGGATTTTACATGGAACTACCCTGCAAGCTTGCGGGAGAGAGAAAGAGGGAAAGGGAGAGAGACTCCCTCTTCTGGGTTAAACACTCAGATTCAGCCTCAACACCACGATTTCTCGCCTTGCTCCGGCAGCCAATAACCGGATAACTGCTAAAACTTGACGGAGGAGGGGAAGGGGACGGGGAGTCTTCCAGGAATCCTTTGTCGGGGCTCAGGCGGCGGTACAATGGCCCGAGCGCCAGGCCAAGCGCGTAAGCCTGGCAAGCGAGCCGGCGGCGCGGCTGCGGCTGCTGGTTTTCGCCGGGGAAGGGCCCGCTTCCCGCGCTGTCAACAAGTGTCAGGGACCCGCCGGCTGGCCCGGGCCCGCCACCGCGGGGGGCGCGGGGACGCCTCGCTTCCCACTGCTGCGGCAGGGTGGCGGGGACCGGCGGGGATCTCCCGAGGAGGAGGGGAACACCGCGGGCTGCCCACCGCCTCGGGGCAGGGCAACGGGACCGCACAAAGGCCGGGGGGGGCGGCCGGGGCGCTCCCCTCCGGGGCTCCCCCCGCCCGCCTTGGCTTTGTTCCCCCGAGGCCGCAGCCCGGCGGCGGAAGCTCGGCCATGGCCCGGCGGCCGGGCAGCCCGTGGGGAGACCCGGGTCAAGGCCTCCCGCGGCCGGGCTGGGCTGCGACCGCAGGCTCCGCCGTGCCCCCGGCCGGGGCCGAGGGGCTCCGCGGGGCGGGGAGGGGGCGACCGGGGGAAGGGGCACCGTCGGCGGCGCATGCGCAACCCCTCCCCGCTCACCCCCTCCCCCCCCCGCACGGAGCGACAACCCTTTCAGTCATCAGCGGGACCTGTCATCCGTGACGTCACCTCAGAGGCAGCCAATGGGAAGGCGCGGCGATTGTTTGGCCGGCGGCGCGGCCCGGAGGCGGAGCGCGGCCGCCCGCGCCCCCCGTCCCGTCCCGTCCCGTCCCGTCCCTCCGCGTCCCGTCCCGCGGCCGCGCGGCGTGGGGCTGCCCGCCGGCCCCGCGGGTGGACGGGCGGCACGGGGGACACCTCGCGGCCACCCCCCCCGCCCCGCCGAGTCCACCCGCTGGCAGCGCCGCCCCCGCAGCAGCGGGACCGGGAAAGTTTTTTTGAGGGGGGGGAGAAAGAAAAAAAAAAAAGTTTGGGTTTTTCTTTCTTTTTTTTTCCTCCCCCCCCCCCCCCCTTTCTGTGTCTCTCTCCTCCCGCTGTCAGGTGACTTTTTAGCGTTAGAAGCTAATGAGCGTGGATGCTCTGGGGATCCCAGTGATGGACCCTGCTGCTCTCTCCAGGCGGAACACGGCGCTGAGATTAGTAGACTTGGCGGGGGCTCCTCGCCACCACCACCACCACCCCCCTCAGAGCATGACAGGCTTCCCGGGCTTCGCCGGGCACCCCCACGCCACGGCGCCCATGCAGCCGGGGGAGCACGCCGCCGAGTCCCGCCTCGGGCCGCACCCGCTCCGGCCAGAACACATGGGGCACCGCCACCATCCTCCTCCTCATCCTCCTCCTCAGCATCACCCCGCGGCCCTTAAGCTCAGCCCTGCCCCTCATCCCCACCACCAGCTCCACCATCACCATCACCATCATCATCATCATCATCATATGGCAGGCCAAGCCGAGGTGGTCTCTAGTCAAACGGGAGCGTTTGGCCCGGCGCAGTCACCAGCAGCCCCTTACCCCGTCTCTCACCCAGCCCAGGCTCTGGCAGCAGGTAGGGACTTCTTCATACGCAGAGACCTGCCGGCCCCACTCATGCCAGGGCTGACCGAGCAGCACCCCGCTGCAAGTTCTCACCACGGACTGTTTGTCTCAACAACAGGTAGCTACCCTGGACACCATGGTCACCACCACCACCACTCAGAAGCTGGGAATCCCTCTCTGTTCACTGGACTCCATGAGCAGCCTCCCCATGCAGCTCCAGGTGGCCATCTAAACGGACAGATAAGACTGGGGTTACCTGGAGAAATGTACGCCAGGTCTGAACATTTCACTCAAGTACCAGCCTCCAGGACAGATCCTTTTGCTGCTTCTTCGCTTCATAGCTACAGTGGCATGAATCTGAACGTGAATCTGGCTCCACACCACGGCCCGGGTGCCTTCTTTCGTTACATGAGGCAGCCCATCAAACAGGAACTCATCTGTAAGTGGATTGAGTTGGACCAGACTCCCAAAAAATTATGCTCGAAAACTTTCAGCACGATGCACGAGTTGGTGACTCATGTCACGGTGGAGCACGTTGGAGGACCCGAGCAGTCCAATCACATATGTTTCTGGGAAGAGTGTCCAAGAGAAGGGAAACCTTTCAAGGCCAAATATAAACTTGTAAATCACATCAGAGTCCACACAGGTGAAAAACCTTTCCCCTGCCCTTTCCCAGGCTGTGGCAAAGTGTTTGCCAGATCAGAGAATCTCAAAATACACAAAAGAACTCATACAGGTCAGTATGTAAAGCTCTCTTTACTCTCTCTCTGTGTTACTCAGCATACTGTTTTGCTTTATTTTGTTTTCAATGTATCCTTTGCGCTGTTATTGAATGCACGCCAAGTACTTCTGGAAAATAAATTCTCAGATTTGTTTGCTTCTTTACCGTTTGGAGGAGAGGAGAGAAAAGGGGGAGGGAAAGGGAGAGGGAGAACAAATCTCAGAATTCTCGTCCATATTTTTTTCTTGTTGTGCGAATAGGCTACTGTGGTGTTTATGCGGGTAGGTCTGTGTAAATATCGAGTGATATAGCTACTATTTCTGCTTATTCACACAGGCGAGGAATTTTTTTTTGGCAATTTAAAGTAGTTGGAGGAAAAAATGAAATCATTGTGCAAGCTCACAAATTAGAAGTGAACAATAGAAGTTACAACTTGTCTAGTCAGTTTTGACTGATGTCGCTGAGATGATGCTGCTCGAACATTGTGAGAATAACACAGCTGCGACCTTTTCGTTCAACAGTTTTGTTTTGGGCAGAGGGAGTTTCAAATGTTTGATCTGAATAACACTGACATTTTTAATGAGCATTGCCTTCCAACGACTCTCTGCATTCGCAAATATGGGGAGCCGCGAGTTCTGATTCTCGGGAGGGAGGAAAAAAAAAATAAAAAGAGAGAGAAGAAAACCCGGTATTGTTTCGGCCTGTGCATTTTGAAATGTCATTTGCAGATCTGTTAAGCGAAATTGGGACATGTGTCAAAAACATCTGTTAGTTCTGGTTAACAGGAAATAAAGTAACTCGATGGCCGATCTTGCTAAACTACGTTTGAACTTTTCTGGCCAGGAAAGCATTTATAATTAATGAAATTGCACGTAGAAAGTTTTCACACTTCCAGGAGCAGCCTGTGAAGTTGTATTAATTAGTTTAGCAGCCGGTGTCTGTAGTCTGAAGCGCAGGCTGTTTTTTTCTTCTTTCTTTCTTTCTTTCTTTTTTTTTTTTTTTTTTTTTTTTTTATCTCTGAAGAAAAAGATAAGAAATAAGCCCTTTTTGGAAAATCTAATCTGTTCCAGTGTAGGGTTTTCCACCTCCCACCCCCTTCTCTACAGTCTTATGCACTGCGAGGGAAACTACATAATCCTATTGTAAGATCTGCTTACAGCCAAACGATTTTTTTCGCCTTCCAGTTCATAAAACTCCCCTTCCCCCATGCTCGGTGCAGGGCTTGACTTTCCAGGAGTTGCATTTTTATGATATAACCCGACGTGATATAATATGCAGAACGTATATTAATTTCGTATCGCTATCGTCTAAACATAGCACAGAGATTTTACAGCGACCGTCACTCGTCACCTAATTATTTTTCCATTGCTCTATGAATAGCTCGTCTGTGTGCTGGGGCGGGGGGGGGGGGGAGGGGGGGGGAAGGCGATAGCAAAGTTATGTTCCTCTGCTGCCTTCTTGGCCCCCTTTTTACAGGAGAAAGGAGCGTCCCCGGGTCACATAACTTGTATCCGAGCCAGCTCCTGGTCGGATCAGCACAGGTACAGCCATTAACCGGGAGAGCTCATCCCTTAATGACAGTGTTTTTCTTAAGTAAACAAACTTTTACTGCTCTTTAACGGCCTCACTGTTTGAAGTCTCTGAAGCAGAAAATGGTTAAATTCTTGGGAAAACTGACCTACATCCGAGAGGCAGGTCCAGGGCAAACCCGAGATCGGAGGTTTGCGTTTATTAAACATCATTCCGCGCGTCTGTACTTTTCGCTTTAACTTTCCCGGTGATTAATTGCTGTATTGTGAAAACTCCTGCGGGGCCTTTATGGTTCCACCGTTTCTATTAAACACCCAGAAGTTGTCAAAAACGCAATGTTTCTGAAACCCTAATAGAACTCGCTACGAATTATTCATGAAGACAGTTCTAGATTCAACAGGAAAATTATTGCCTCCTCAAATATTAATGACTTCTGATTTCTCCGAGGCCGGGGAGCAGGCAGAGGGATTTCTGGCGAGGTGCGAATTTTCCAGGTTGGAGGAGAAGGCCGTTAAAGCGGCGGGAACGGGACGAGCAGGACGGGCAGGGATGGCTTCGCCTCCTTCCCAGAGGGCCAGGAACAATAGTACGAGGCGTGGGACGGAGCCCTTCTCCCTCCCGGGCGGCCCCCACCGCCCCCGCGCCTCTCCCGCAGCCCGGGGGCCGCCACCTCCGTGTCCCCCCCCCCCCGCCCCCGAACATCCTTTCCCCCCTCCCGGAGAAGTTGGTAAATACCTTAATCCACTCCCGGAGACGGGGGATTATGCCACAATTTCCAAGCTGAATTTCACTGAGCACTTTTGCCCAGCTACAAGTGTGGGGGTAAAATGGCGGTTTGAGATCCTGCGCTTCTCCATCGCCCGGGGAACTTTCTGCGTGGCTGCACCTCCGTGCCCGGGCTGCGGCAGCCCGGACCTGTAAAATGTCCTCTCCCTGCCGGGTAGGGATTTCCACGTAAGAAAACCTGCTCTCGCGAAGGGAATACTTGCAAATGGCTCGGATGGCTCCTCTTTATTGAGGCGTTCAGAGAATGCAACCCGGGCAGCTGAGAAAATGCTGCCCTCTTCCCACTTGAAACTGGACTGTACGGAGGGACTTTTCAGTGGCTCTTTCAGGGGGTTAAGCGAAGTTGAACATTTTTCAACTCTCGGGGAAGCGGAATGCGCCGCAGCCCGCTTTTACCTGAATGTAACTCACTTTGTACAAGCAGAGTGCTTATGAGGATGGCTTTCCCTGGGGTCTCCTAACTTACTGCTTGCTTGTACTACACTAATATCCTTGATTTGTTGTCTCAACTTAGATGCTGAAGGTCAAATTGTTTCCTTAGGTGAAACTGTAATTAGATTATATGCGTGCGTGTGTCTGTGCACCGCCGTATGTCGACAGTATTTGGTTACAGGACCCGCACCCTTTTCTGAGGGACCTTATTTTTAACCTCTTCCCTCTCACGCCAGATATTTACCCATCCTCTGTGCAAATGTTAGCGATGCAGGATGTGAGAGCTCCTCGTTGGTTATTACAGTGCGGAAAGGATATACTTTAAACGCGGAGCCATGAGCTCTTTCCCACCCACCTTGCGTAAAGTGCATTCATGTGAAATATTTGGAATGCCTTCCTTTATGTGCCTCTGTTCGCAGCCGAGCGCGAGGTGGGCTGCGTCCCTCCGAAATTTGATCGTGATGAACTGAGAGGAGAAAAAAAGCCACAAACCAATAGATTCGAAAATAAAAACAAAACCTGGAAGCTTTTACAAATATTGGACGTCCTTTCCACCACATACGCCATGATGGTGAACACAGTGGCTTTGTTTGCACTTCACGTTTAAAGTTCGGCCGTATATTTTTGTGGTGCCCTCTGCGCCCTGATACTTTTTGGCTTTTGACGGTTAAGGAGGTTATTTTCATACTCGGTTGGGGCAAGACCTGGGTACTGCTTGGCGAGCAGGATTTTGCAGTTTGCTGTTATCAGTGACAACAATGTAGTCATCATTTCATCCCGAAGCTGTCTGTGGCGTGTTTCCTTGAAAATCTTCTATATACCTTGTACCATTCCTGGTCCACACGATTCAAGATTAAACTTTCACACGATTCTAACAGCACGATTATATTTCTTTTATACTTAACGTCACTTATCATATTACCAGCCAAATTAATCCCGATTGCAATTCCTGCCATGGAAAAGGAATTCTGCCCTCACGACAGTGGCTCACACAGGCCCAGCCATCGTCCTGCTGAATTTCTGTCGTTTTACCCCCCACAATCAATGTCTTTTTGAAAGATTTCGTGCCTTAACACACGATATCAGCAAGCCGGGCAGCGGGAAAAGGAAGGGGGATGCGAATCTTCCACGGGATTGTAATCAGTGCAAGAATGGGGTGGATGAGATGTGATCTAGCCGGGTTATGAATATTTCCACGTGCACCTGGGGCAGTGTGAGAAATGTATTTAACATAAAAACCTTCCGAGGGATAAATCACTGACCCCTCTTTCTGCAGGACATCGGGGTCTGCCGGGACAACACGCGTTCGTTGTTTGCCCGGAACGACCACTTGGCCTCTAAGTTTTCCTTATCTTGGGGCTTTGTCTTTTGCATAAAACCCCACGTTGACACACAGGGCAGGGGAAGGGGGAGGACAAGCTGGCTGGGCAGGGAGCTCCCGGTGCGGAGCCGGCTGCGCAGCCCGGCGGGCACCGGGCGGCGGCGCGGGGGCAGCACAGGGGGGCGGGCGGGGAAGGGCAGGGCCGGTGGCGAGGGAGCAGGCGGAGGCCGGAGGGGAGCTGCCCCGGGGAGAGGAACCGTGCCAGGGACGGAGAGACTGGCCCGGGGAGGCTGCGGGCTTGAGGGGAGAAGGGGGGGTGTGCCGGGACGCGCCGCTCCCTGCTCCGCGGCCGCCGTCGCTAATGGCTGTGCTCGCCCATTGCCTCCTGCAGGGGAGAAGCCGTTCAAATGTGAGTTCGAGGGCTGTGACAGACGCTTCGCCAACAGCAGCGACAGGAAGAAGCACTCGCACGTCCACACCAGCGACAAGCCCTACAACTGCAAAGTGAGAGGCTGCGACAAGTCCTACACCCACCCCAGCTCCCTGAGAAAACACATGAAAGTGCACTGCAAATCCCCTCCTCCCAGCTCCGGCTACGAGTCCTCCACGCCCTCCTTGGTATCCCCCTCCTCGGACTCCGGCCGGGAGCCCCCCGCCTCCTCTTCCCACGCCGAGCCCTCCGCGCCCGCGCAGCCCGCCGCCAACCTGAGCGAATGGTACGTGTGTCAGGGCGCGGGGCTCCGCGGCCCCCCCGCCCCCTCCGCCGCACCCCTGCCGCCGCACCGCCCCGGCCAGCCCCGGCCCGCTGCTAGGGCGCGCCGCGGGCGGCGGAGCGGCGGCGGGCGGCCCTGGCCCGGCCGGGAACGGGGAGCGCCGCTCCGGGGCGCAGGGAGGCCGAGCGGGAGAGGATGAGAGAGGCGCTGGGCAGAGGGAGACACGACGCGCCGCGGAGTTCCGCGGGTGGGCCTGCGGCGGGGCCCAGCCTGCGCTCCGGCACCCCGCACACGAGAGGGCTGCGCCCGCCTCCGTTGCCACGCACACACCCCTCCTCTGGCCATCTTGCTCGAGTCTGTTTACAAGCCCACTAATTTCCATATCCTTTCCTTTCCTTTCCTTTCCTTTCCTTTCCTTTCCTTTCCTTTCCTTTCCTTTCCTTTCCTTTCCTTTCCTTTCCTTTCCTTTCCTTTCCTTTCCTTTCCTTTCCTTTCCTTTCCTTTCCTTTCCTTTTCCTTTCCTTTCCTTTCCTTTCCTTTCCTTTCCTTTCCTTCCCTTCCCTTCCCTTCCCTTCCCTTCCCTTCCCTTCCCTTCCCTTCCCTTCCCTTCCCTTCCCTTCCCTTCCCTTCCCTTCCCTTCCCTTCCTTCCCTTCCCTTCCCTTCCCTTCCCTTCCCTTCCCTTCCCTTCCCTTCCCTTCCCTTCCCTTCCCTTCCCTTCCCTTCCCTTCCCTTCCCTTCCCTTCCCTTCCCTTCCTTCCCTTCCCTTCCCTTCCCTTCCCTTCCCTTCCCTTCCCTTCCCCAAAGGACTAAAGTGGTTTCATACTGATTTTCTCTTGTCAACAGTACCGTGTGCCGCAGTGTTCTGTTCTCCCACTTTTTTTTTTTTTCTGTGAGTGTGGTTTTTTTAAGAAATATATATATATAAACTATTATTTGTTACCGAATTGTACAAAATGGATCCATTAAATTCTTTGATTAATTAACCCGTTCGATGGATGTTTCTGTAAAGGATCACCTTACTTTTCCCTCTTGCTCTATATAAATATATATATGTGTATATATATATATTCCCCCCCCCCCCCCCCCGTAGTCGCTAATAAAGAAAGGCCCAGGGGGGTGCGATGATTGACTGCCCATTTTAGCTCCCACTGGTAATGACTTCTAACACCCAAACATGCCCGTCCCCACCCAGAGTGTGGCTCCTGTTGAACCGTGGGCGCTGGGGCTCCGGGGGGGGGGGGGGCGGGGGGGGGTGTCTGTGTGTAGAGCCCGCTCGGTGACGTCACGGCAAGGGCCGGGGCCGGGCAGCCCCCCGGCAGCCCGGGGACCCCGGGCCGCTGCTGCCCGACGTCTGCCCCGCGAATAGTTCCGGCGATAAATGCTTGTGCCGGTCCGGCAACGCGGCTGTAGCATCTTCATCCTGCCCCAGAGCCTCAGCCCAGACCCTGCGCAAACCCACAGGGCTCACTCCTCTGGCTCAGGGAAAGAAAGGGAGAGAGAGAGAGAAAAATAAATAAATAAATAAACAAAACCCTCCACTGGGGTAGCTTGAAACTGCCGAATGGTGCCGTTTTAATTACTTTAATGATGTTTAAGAATACCAGATAGTATAGGCAAATAAATAGCATGGGCTGCTGGAAGAGGTTTCCATGGCTTGCTGAGTGCAGACAGAAGGCTGCGGTAACCGCATCTTCTCCTGGTTGATACATCACCCCTGCACCCAGGTGGCATGGGTTAGCGTGTGTGGGCAGCTGCACACACCTGCACACACACATGCACATGTATATATGTATAAATATAAAAAGCTACAGGAAAATATATAGCTGGTCGGTAGCTAATAACACCCCCACGCCCAGCGCTTCCCTTCCCCATGCAGCTTTATTTTCCTCCAAAGGCACCAAGTCGGGGTTCCCTTCTTCACTCGCCCAAACTCGACAACTTCTGTATTTGAACATCTCCAGTAGTGACAACAGCGTGTCGCTACCGGGAATACACGTAGGGAATTACCTAGACGAGAGAAATGTGCAAGAAAGGCGCCTAAACTAAGGGAGAATTGTGCCCCTCTGCAGCCCCTGAAACTTGTGTCGTGGAAATCAAGAGCTACAGAAGCCAGCTGCGAGCAGGAGCGGATGCTTCCATCGTGTCCTGAGATCTGTTTATTTCTTTATTTCTCTATTTACAGAAGTGTTTGGATGTGCAGGCTAATCACCTTTAATTTTTCATTTGCTTGTTACAGATGTCTACCCCGTTGCTCTCAAGGTAATCTAGACAGACGCAGCTGAAAGCCTGAATCTTATGCCTTAGACATCAAAGCAAGCTCGCACAAAGAAGTATTTCTTCACAACGGTGAATCTTCATGGTAAGTTAGGATTTCTATGGCAATAGGCAAGTCATACTTAAATAGTGAAAGGCGAAGTCTGGAGCCCGTCCAGTCTTTTCATTAAGGACATAATATTTACGTCTAACAGGCCCTTTTTCTTGTGTATAGGCCCTTTTTCTTGTGTATACAAGTATATATTTTTGTTTGACGCGAACTAAATCATTTTCATTTAATTTCCGGTAAACAAAACCCACGCGAACAGGGCACTTGTTCCAGACCATAATAAAAATGGATAAGACTGTCAGGAAGAAAAGGCCCGCTTGAACCGCCGCCTCAGCTCACTTTTGTTTCTGCTTTCTGCCGGGATCAGAGAATGCGTTTGGGATTTGAGGGCGAGTTTCTAAAGGCAAGGAAATGGTTTTTAAAGGGGGAAAAGAAAAGGAGAAAGGTCTAATCAAGCTCGGGTTGTTCAAAGGGCCTGATTTTGGGGTTGAAAGTGTGAGTTTTATGGTGCATCAGCATGCCACGTTAGGATCGCTATGGTAATGAGGAGAGCAATAGCAAGCGGCCTTCAAAGGAGGCACACTCCATTTGAGACAGTCTATTAAGATACATTTGCACTGACCTTTGGTTTCATGCTAGCTTAATACACTCAATCTGCTCCCCGCTAGAGATAGACTTCCTCCACCTAATGCACTTGGGCCGGGTTGGGGTTTGCTGGGCTCAGCCCTCCCCCCGAGGCGGGCTCCGTTCCGGCGTTGTGGCCCCGCTCTCCTTCTCCCCAAAGCAAGAGGCTGCCAGCCAGGCTCGGGCCGAGCTCCCGTCCTCCCTCCCCAGCTTCTCCCAGCTAAACCCGGCCACAAAGCCCGAGGGGTGCTTCCCTCTCCTGCCCCCCAAACCCTCGCAGGGGAACGGAGGATGGGGATCGAAGGACCCCCCTCCTTGGGCTGCCTCGGCCCCAGGGAGTGGGTGTGCTGGTGGAAGTCCCCCAGGAGCCGGGAAAGCGGGGCGAGGGCCCGGGGGAGCTGCCGTGCTCCCCTCCGCGGCCCGCCCTGGCCGGTCGGCGCTGCGCGGCGGCGAGCGGGGGCTCCGCGGTGCGGGGGGAACTTGACACCCTCACGGCCGGGGCCATGGGCGCTGGGCCGTGGGCCCGGGAAAGTTAGAAGTCCATGTTCCAGTAATTGTCTTGTTGTTTATTTTATCCAAGTACCCTAGTGAATAGGGGAAAAATAAACACGATGAAAAAAAATTCAAACAGTTGAGTCGTCTTTAGTGCCAGCCCTTGTGGTTGAATAAAAAGGATGGTCCAATTTCTATTGAGCTGAGAAATCTTTGAAGTGGGAGTTATTATCTGAGAAATTCCTACTCGTCGTCCTAACAACGCTGATGAAACGTAAAAGGTTCTTTGTCAGCGATTTGTTCTCCTCTCTGTCAAACTCACCCTGCCCGTTAGCTTTAAACCGTTTCTAAAGAGATAAAATCAAACTTTTAAAGATAACTTTAGGGGCCCAGAGGGTGCAGAAAATACCAAACTATCGAATCCTGTGTATAGACATACATCTGGATGTATGTGGCCATGTCTGTGTGAAACTCTGTGTACAGATCTCCATAGATGTCTGTATGACCTTACTGTTCGAAAGTTGAAATGATGTCCATTTTTTTTTTTTCATTTTATCCTCTGAAATTTTCCGTCTAATAAATTATTCCTACACCTATGCTGCACAGAATGCGATTCTTGGGAGAAGGCAGAAATGTTGGGTTTCATTAACACCAGTATATGACCAACAAACGTTTTCTTTCCAGTAGAGCGAAAGCAAGAGCATAGACATAAGAGTAAAGGCTTTGATCATTTTAACAGTCCGAATACCTATTAAGCATGTATATACTGCAATGTATCGAAGTTGTTAATGCATTCAAAGCGATGGCTTCCATATGCTCTCATGTTTTATTGTCCGTAAGTGTAAAGATAGTTAAACTGCATCCCTTTTGTATCTTCATGTTATAAACATCACGGTGTATACTGAAATGACTCCCTGGTCAACGTTTCTTTAGTAGTTTCTCATTGGAGATCATTAAAATCTCTGTTGGTAACACGAATTCCTTGAAGTTGTAACTCATCAGTGTACTTCTGTTTTAGTTGCTACAGAATGATCTAAGCCCAATCCTGCCATTCTAAGCAACCCCACTCGTTTAATGGAAGTTTTCCTGAGTAAAGACCAAATCAGACTTCAGTGGAATGGGTATTGTTATTATTATTGTTATTATTAATCCTGGATCTTGTCATATTTATGGGAAAACCTAGCACATTCCTTGTGAATTGTACAGAGAAGAAACGCGTCTGAAAAACGTAGCTCGCAAAAAAAAGCATTTACAATGTTGATTATGCTGTATCTCTTTCCAGACTTCTTATATTCCATATTTTCCTTCAGCACATGTTTGGTAAGGAAGGAATGTTCTGTTGTGTGTTTGAACATACTATTTATTTTTAATATTTGGATTTTTTTACAATAAATATTTATAAACGTTTCAATCCTATGGTTATTTTTACAAATGTGCACTTTTAATATATGTGTTTGTACTGATGATATCGAGCCATTCCTAAAACACTGTGTAGTCAACCTTGTCTTTCTGTTGGATTTTATATTAGTTGAAAACGAATTTCCTCAAACCGGTGTACTATTAATGTGGTGTACAAACAAGTACTAGTGCGTGTTTTTTATTGGTCTTTAACCTCTTTTAATGTTAATCGTTTTAGGTTGGCATTTGCATTAAAAGAACAAAACAAAACACTTCTTTGGCTTAATTTCTGAGGTGACATTTTTCATATCGGAGACTTCAAACGTATTGTACTTTAAATAGTGACCGAGGTGCAGAGTGCGAAAACAGAGCCCGGTGTTACCCAAGTGGAACCCTGTCCCTTTGTTGTCCCCCCGCGGCCACCTTCACAGCGGCACCCTGAGTCCTGCACACGCAGTTTGCGGTTCTGGGGTCACTAATACTCTGGATATTGGCGAGAGTTTCCAGCCGGAGCCTGGGAAGGCTCCGAAAGGCTGCTACTCCCCTCCGCCCCCGAGGGGTTATTGTTTTGGCAGGGCGGGTGAGGGATGGAACTGTTTGAAGAATTTCCCCCCCCAAAATGAGTCTCTGTCACAGTGACCCTTTTTATAAGGTTCCTAGGAGGATTTAGAGCATTTCATTTCTTTTTAAGAGAGGAAATTCACTCGTCAGCTAAAGTAATCTGAAGGTACGCCTTCTTCGCCTTGAATATTCCCCTGACCGTTTTTAATACGTTGCAGGATTTCGCAGCTCCCCAACATGCTCAGAGTTTTCTTCGCACGACTGTGTAAACCTCAGCTTTGCAATTTAGAGGGATGCAGCAGCCTCGGGCACGTAGCGGTCCTAACCCCGGCGGGCGCCGTGCGCATGCGCGCTGCTTTGACTCCTTTTAAAAAAGGAAAACTTGAAAGAAGTTGCCTAACACAGAGAGATGACAAAAAGTTGGCTTTGGCTGGTAGGAATATTGTCAATAAAGAATACATTTGACTACAGAAAGAGAGAGAGAGAAAGAAAGAAAATAATTAAAGAAAGAAAAGAATTCAAGAAAAAGAACCGAAGGAAAACATTTTGGCTAGTCTGTAAAAGACAAAAAAAATGGCCCATAAAGGAAAGGAGGGCTAACAGTACATGCTAATTAAAGAATACAATTCTATGGTCTATAATGATTGAGCGAAGACATGTACTTATTACACTTGACTGTCAACAAGGGAAGGAATGTCCCCTCAGACAACATGGTGAGAGACGTGTGGGCATTATTAGTGGTCCTTTTATAGACATTGCCTTTTCTTTCTCAATGCTGACAAACCATTTTGGAGGGAACCATCCCCTGTTGCTTCCTATCATCGATCCCCATGCAAGCCCCTGCATTGTGCAAGTGCATTAATTAAAGACCATTCATTTAACAAAAGAACATTGTATGTTCAGGAAAGGAAGATTAGAAATATGAATCAGTAACCGAGACTCGTTTCCGCCTCTTTATCGGGAGAAGCGGAGGGGAAGGAGGTGCGGTTGAACACACCGCACCTCCCCAGCCTGAGCGGGGGCTCAGACACCATTTGGGCTCTTAGGTGCAGAAACCCTGAAATGGATTACAATTGGGTGTGGAGGGAATAAAAGTAAGGTTGTTGTCAGGTGTCCCTGTGTGCGTCGGATTGCTCAGCCCTGCCCTGCGCCCCGGCCCGGCCCGCAGCACTCCGCACCGCCGCCACTTCCCGGGCAGGACCCCCCCCTCCCCGGGAGTCATCCCGCGTATAGGGCTGGTGTGCGTGTGTACATACATCCCCACGCACATCCGTTATGTCAACGGGTTTGGTTTTTTTTCGAGCTGCGCGTAGAGACACACACACACAGACATACGCCCACCCTTTGCATCCTTTCGCTGCCTACATGTTTCCAGTCCGAAGGAAAAAAACAGCTGGTCCCCCAAAACCGGTCGCGACACGAGCGTGACTTATCCTGAGAAGGTGGAAGGAGAGCGCAGGGAATCGGAGGTTGTGAGGGAGTGGGGGGAAGCGGAGAAGTCGGATTCCCAGTATCACCCACATGACTTGCTAAGCGGCTCCAGCTTCGCTAAAACCTCTGGGCCATATGTTAGTTTATTTACACCCTTTGTCTTTTCGTGTGTCGCTTGGTGGAAGAATATTCCTGGGATATAAATGAAAGTAAGCTAGAGTAAACAAACAAGGGGAGCGCCTGCTTAAGGGATATGTAACATTTCTGAGATCCCAACAGAGCACGTTGTTCCCATGGTTATAATGGGGCCAGAATAGCAATTAAAGCTTTTAGTTAAAACCTCCACATTTTTAATGCTGAATGACACATTGACTCCATTTTCTCGTAGATGATTTAGAGTTTTTGCAGGATTACCCAAGGGGAGGAGAAGGAGGGGGAACGGCAAAATTCACGGCAAAAATAATGCTTTAACAGTAAAAAAAAAAAAAAAAAAAAAAAAAAAGTACAACAGATTAAGGTGTTCCTAGTGATGGCAACAGCTCAGAGCAACCTCTGCAGCTTTCCCGTGAGGCTGAATTTGTTCTCAACAACTTCTGCAT
This sequence comes from Numenius arquata, assembly GCF_964106895.1. NCBI lineage: Eukaryota > Metazoa > Chordata > Aves > Charadriiformes > Scolopacidae > Numenius > Numenius arquata. Next base: position 15,653,297 of record NC_133584.1, read on the forward strand.
TTGGAGCTACCTCGCTCCGAGGCGAGGACTGCGCCAGCTCGCCTGGATTAGGCGACGAGACCCCGCGGCGACGGGCACCAGCTCCCGCGCTTGGAAATCCGCGCACTAGCTTCGTTTTCTTCTTCTTCAACGGCGGCGGTCAACACCATGGCCGGGCTGGAGCACGCCGGGCTACGAGGAAACCTTTTTCTTAAAACAGACATGACGCCCTAACAAATCGGCTGATTTCCCCGCCACCACCCTTGTCAAGGTTACCCAGAGGATCGGCTCATTACTGCTGCAAAACCTGTCTCCGGGTCACCGTGCTGGTGTGCACGGACTGGGGATGTCACCCCGAGGTGCGGGCTGGACAGCGGGGGAGCGGGAACCGGAGTGAGCCGTGCGGGGCTATGCACCGGCGGCTCGGGCTGGGGGAGCCCCCCCGGGACCCCGCAGCCAGGGGCTCCCTCCCGCCCTCGCCCTGCCTCGCTGCTGCCCCTGAGGATACCTGCTGCAGCCCGCCCTGAAAGCCAGACAAAAGCGTGGATCCCCCCTCCACCTCCCTTCCCTTCCCTCCCCTCCCAACCCCCTCCCTCCTCTACCCCCCCCCCCCCCCCCCCCAAGCTGTTTTGGGAAGACACACACAAAAATTTATTCTCCAACTTTTGACTAGTCACTGCTGGCTTAAATTATCCTCTGCCCTGGGGGGGCAATAGTGAAGCAATGGGAGCTCCTTGCTTCACCGCCTGCTCCTGCGAGCGGCTGGGAAACAGGGTGCATCTGAACTTGGGCAAAACTAGGCTGCCCTCACGCAGCCCTCTCCCCTCCACTCCCCGGGCCGGGGGTGGCCGGGCTGGGAGTCCCGGAGTGGGGAATAAAAGGGAGGTTTCAAAGGGGGAGGTTTTGTTCTCCCTACCTGAGGACAGATTAATCCTCGCACATACTTGATAAAGATGAAGATCTTGCCGGGAGGAAGGGGAGAAAAAAAAAAAAAAGGGTAGGAAAAGAAAGAAGGAGTCAGTGGATTGTTATTGTCTAGAAAACAGGCCACCTTTAAAAACCTGTTGTAGAAATACAGAGACTCCTTTAAGTGTGAAATATCATTTCATTGTAAATAGTCAAAAAAGAGTCGGTAATCCAACTTCCGGAAACTGTTCTGAATTATTTCAGCAGACTCTTTTAAAAGGGGATTAGCAGGGCTTTAGGGGCAAAATCCTTCTGTTTTATTCAATCTCTGATTTTATGTTATAATTACTAGATGTAAAGACTCGCGAATTAGTATGCAGGCGTCGTCCAGACATTATGCAGGTGCTATTCTAATCATTCAGCTTTTTAATTAAGGAACGAGGTAAGAAAACAGAATCATAAAAACACTTTTGTCAGAGCTGAGAAAATCGTGAGCGACTGCATGAATAAAGCCTTTATACCTTATCCTGACAGGTCAGACACCAATTGCCTGACTTACGACCTTTTCTTGCTGAAACAATGGTTAACAGCTTTCTCACCTTGTTCCCATTATAGCCTTTATTCTCGTGGAGAATTTATGGAAATGGTCCTAAAATGCTTACACTAAAGAGGGATGCAAAAAGGTATTGCAATTTTAATTGGTGCGTGTCCCGTACAAAGATACTTTCATTCGAGTCGTTCGAGAATGGAGAGTCTCAGCCCGGCACGAGGATTTGGGTGCATCGAAACGGTCTGATGGTTAAAATTCTCCTCCAGGAGAGGAGGAGACACAAACAAACAAAAAAGCCACCCAAAGTTGCCGGAATGCCCGGGCAGCCGCCGCGGCTGGGACGGCGCCGGGTCCCCCTTTGTTCAGTGCAATAGAAGGCATCGTGCTCCTTGATCCCGCGATGCGAACTTAAAGCCTTTGTGGGGCTTTGTTATTATTATTTTATTTCTTTCCCTTGCCTTCCTCCTCTCCCCTCCTCTCCCCCCTCCCCACGCCTGGCACTACTGCATCACGTGTATTAACATATGAATGAAACAAGCAGAGCCAATGCACTTAAGGTAATACCTATGCTCCGTTCTCGCCTGATTATCTTTTTATAGAAAGTTACATTAACTAATGACATTTACATAAATATGAATAATTAGCAAGGTAAGTAATTCTGCGTCGACGGGGGAAGGCGGAGTAAAGACGAGCCTGAGACCTGAGCCCAATTTTCGGCTCCGCAGACCTGGGCGCTGCTTCGCCCTGGCACCGGGCAGGAGGCGCGGAGTCGTCTGCGGGGAGGAGGGGAACTGTCACATTTATATTGTTTTCTCTCTCTCTCTTTTTTTTTTCCTTCCTTCCCCTAATGTGAAACTTTTCTCTTGTGCCCCTCTTTTATCTCCCCTCCAGACCTCCGGTTCTGAGCAGAGCTCAGTGGCTGTAAATGATAGGTTCCCAAAAGCATCAATCCGCGCCCCTCTAGTACTTGGCCGAGAACAATGCAAGTATTAGGATATCAGCAGCACTCGAAATGATCACGCGTTAAATTATTTTGCTTTCACGGATGAGGGGGCTTTTTTCCAATGTAAATCAAGCGCTTTAGTTATTAAGTCTGAACACTAATCTCCAACAACCTTTACATAATGTGGCAGAATGTGCCACACCACTTCGCACCTGCACTCTGAATAGAGCCGCCTTTTCAATGTAAGACACGCTTGTTGCCCCTGGGCTCCAAAGGAGTTGTGTGAATAAGTCAAGCTTTTTGAATACCCCTACTCGCTTTCTCTTCCTCCTTTGATCACAGAAAATGTCTTCTAATTTGTCCTTTTTCATTGTAACAACGTTTTCAAGTCTCTTTTTATTTTCCAAACCACATATTTATAAAGAACATAAATCGCCCCAGAAAACAAAAGTTCTCTCCTCGCCAACTGGCCGAGTAGCCTATGATCACTTTGTTATTCACAAGGAGAAGCAGGGGAAAAAAAGGTTCTCCCGAAGACTGTTGCTTCTCGAGTTTGTCCTAAACAAACGTTTAACTTTGGCACGGGACGCGGGGGGAGAAACATGTTTATTCCCTTAAAAAATAAGGGCAGACCCCTTTGACTTGGGGATCCACTGGCTGCTCTCTCCGGGCTGGTGGCCAGCTGCGCTTCAACCTTTTAGGTACCGGCGATAAATGGCGTAGGGGAGAGCACAAGGGACGGGTAGCTCTCCTTGCCCACTGGAGTGGCTGTAGCCTCCGCCTGCTTCCTGAGCCCACCAGACAGCTCAGGGCGAAGCCAGCTGTAGCGAGGGGGTTTGCACGCATTAATTCTTATCTGAGCTGCCTACTTTAACGACCTTCGAGGATAATGAACTCTAATTTATAAATCCGCGCAAGATGTCAAAGTTAATAGGGAGAGCAACCGCTGAAAAAAAAAAAAAAAGGGAAAAAAAAAAAAGCCACGAACAAAACCCAAAACCAACAAGACCAAACAAAAAAAACCCCAAAACGCCAGGCTTCATGCCCTCCCCCCAGCTCCCCGACCCTATTCTCCGCCGAGGAGCCGGACAGCGACTGCCCCGCCGCCGGGAGCGCGGTGCCGGCCCGGCTCCTCCGGGCTGCCCTGCCCGCTCCCCAGCCCCGGACCAGCTGCAGGGGCAGAGGATAGAGCCCAGCAGGGGTTCCACCTCCTGCCTCCGCCCCGGCCACGTCTCAGACATTTCCGAGGTGTTTTGCCCGAGTGTCTGCTCAGGAGCAGTAGGTTAATGGCATTTTAGTTAAGTTGGTCTCCCTGCAGGCTAAGCCCAACCTAGGAGTTTCTCACTCCTCCTTCTCACAGACGGGTTTCCGGGCGACTCTTTAACATCCCTATTCATTAGCACGTTAATCAAGACTGTAATTCCAGCGAAGAGATGCCCGTGCATTCCTGCTGCCGCTAAAACCGCCTCTCGAACGCGCACCTATGCGCAGCGCTGCGCAGCGCCCGCTCCCCCCTCCGAAGGGCTGCCTCCGCCGAGAGGCTATTTCCTTACATTACTGTAAGAAAACTAACAAACCCTTCTAACACAGTTTAAAACACTTTGATGTCTTGCCAAGAAACACACTTCCTTCAAGAGACAAGTCAACATTTGTTTTTCACATTAAATGGCGTTTAGTTGCCACTGAAAAAATGATGCTGAAGGACCACTTTTTAATTCGATGTATAACAACCGCGGGGGTCTAAGAGAAAATAACGGCGAAAGCTATAGACACAAATAACTAAATTACCAAAACGTTAGTATATCTCCTAGGTTCATTAATATGTAACAGACTCCCCAGTTAATCTCCAAAAGCCAGTGTTCCCCCTCTAAAATAGCACTCTGGGACGAATTGTACAGGAGATCAATCACTGCTAATGCAGTAAGGTTTACTGCAAGGGGGGAAAAAGCTATTTACACCTTCAAATAGAAGCTTTTGAGATTTAAGAGTAAGGGTCATACATCACCAAGAATAAATGATTATGAATTGGTAAACGCGCCCTCCAGCCATTAGCTATGCGACGCGATTTATCATTTCTGGGTGTTTTTCTTTTTAAAATCATCTGGCTGTTTGAAAAGAAAAGCATGACGGAGAAAAAAAACACCGCGGGAAAGTTTGTTTTTGCATATACTATAAGTCATCAAAACACGGCTATTCAAAAATAAACGGGGTCACTTATGAACTGCTTAACGAGAGACAATAAAGCCTTTCCATTGTACACTTTTATGACTAAGGGATCGGTGGGCTTCTCCCAGTCCAGCCTCCGGCCGCTTCTGCCTTTTTTCCTCCTTTCGTTGCAAGTTACAGACCCGCGAGCGTTGTAGGAAATCATTTACACCCTAAAAATGAGTTGCCAGTGTCTTTCCGTCTCCTGACATAATTCAGGACCTAAATTCAGGGGGGTATTTTGCCAGTTGTTAGCCAAGATGCTCACAAACAGCCGGGGAGGACCTGCCCTGGAAGCAGATGTGGGATGGTAGGACAGGACCCCCCTTGTTCCTTGTTTCCGTTAGAAAAAAAGAGATGAGGGATCGTTTGGGTAGAAAACCTTGCAACCCAGGTCGGTGGAATCCGGCTCAGCCCCTCTGGCGTTATTTGGAGAGCTTTTTTGCTTGTGTGCGCGTCGTTGGCTTCTTTTCATTTTTTAATTATTATTATTGAAATTGCTTCGCAACGCCAAGTAAACCTTTTTCCACTTAGACTGTGCTCAGGGCGGTGGGAATGTAGCTCATCAAATTAAATAACCTATAATAAAACACATACTTCAGAGCTGGGAAAGAATGACAGCGCGGTGTCGAAGGGCGGGGGGACGATAGCTGGCGGCACCCCTCCCCGGCTGCCGGGGGAACCGGGGTGGCGATTCCCGGGGCCGGGGTGGCGATTCCCAGCGCCGGGCACCGCAGCCGTCGCACCCACCCTGCCGGCCCCCGAGCCTGGGGCTGGCACCCGACCTGCCGTCGGGGCAGACAACCGGGACAATCGACGGGACACACACACACATAAAACCCGGGTTCTGAGGAGGGGGGATCATCTGCCATCTCGTCGAAATCTCTTTCTCCCCATAAATAAGCGAGCACTAGGCCAGAGGCAGGGTGGTGGCGGCGGGCAGGAGGGACTGGTGAGCGGCATCTCTCCAGAGCACCTCTCCGGACGTGGCCCTCAGAAATGCTGAAGCCACGGCAGACCCTTCAAGCCTCTCGTGGAACACGTGTTAGGGACCTCCGCTCGGAAGGCCCTCCGGGGAAAATATAAAGTTCCCTAAACTGTTACATCCCGCTGCCCCGATACGTCGGGTTTCAATTGTGACAAGTGCCTGTTTTCTTAGGGTAAGAGATTTAATATGTCTGGTGAAAGGGTCTGTGGCAGTGAGGCTCACAGCAGGTAACCAGCTCTGCTAGGGGGCTTTTTAGTCCCACTTCTAACACTCCTAACATATTTGCAAGATTTGGGAATAAAGCGACTTGCTTGTAGACTCAAGGAAGAGCTGAGATTTCTGGTTTGTTTTACAAGCTCGTTACAGGCACATTTGGCCAAAGGGCACTGTTTTATGTAAAGACAAAGACACAGAGCCCGTTCTGGGGAATGCGGGGCTTTTACAAAACTGTGCTCCGTGGCTTATTGTCTACTGGGTGGCTTTGGGGAAAAAAAAAAAAAAAAAAAGAAAAAAAAAAAAGCCAGGCAGTTGCACGCAATGGGTTTGCTGACCCTCTGGGTGCAAATGCCTTGCTGGAGGCACCTGGAGATATTTACCAGGCGATGCTGTCCCCTCTCGGTTTCTGGGCGCCTCCCTGCTCTGCACGGTAAGCAGCGAAGCGCTCCTGTGCTCAGCCGCGGAGAGCCGCGGAGCAGTGAGCGGAAGGGCCGGGCAGAGGGGGCGCAGGATCCCATTCCGGCGGCCGCCCCGTGCCCCTCGCCCACCAAAACAGTGGCAACCTTGCCGTGGACTTCACTGGGGCATGAGCAAGTGTGCGCCGTGGTGGGAAGCGGGGAGGTTGTGGAAACCTCCAGCGGGTGCTGCCCGGTTGGGTGGGCAAGGGGCAGGCAGGAGGGCAGGCAGGAGGGCAGGCAGGAGGGCTGGCAGCTGCCCGGGCCTGCCCGCACCTCCGGGCCCCGGCCCCGCGCAGCCACTGCTGCGGGCGTGCGCGCAAAGCAGCGCCTCCTGCCCCCTTTCTCCCCGATGTGAAGAGTGGTAATAAACTCGTAATTCCCCTTTGTCACAGGAGAGCGAAGGGAGGCTGACGCTACTCCTTGCCTCCCCGGGATCCCCACTGGAAGGTCCACCTCTTGGTCCACCAAAAAGGACTGGGGTGCGAGACGTTTTCCTCAGAAATCCTTTTTTCTTTAAGAAGCCTATTACACAACACAGAGGAAGGGGGAAGAAATAATATCCTGAGATGATCTAGTTCTTTGGAATAGATGAGATTGTCTTCTTGAATATCTAATGTTGCAATTCCAGTTCGAAGTATACCCATTTCCTCTTTATTACATCATTCTGCATTTTATTTCTATGATTTTATGTTTTACTGCTGTTCCTGCGAAAGTCTATATTTTCAGCGTTATAGAAAGTCTCTGAAGATCCATAAGATTATTATTTATCTGACTTTCTGTGTCTCCGAGTGCTGTATACATTATATAATTGCTTTAAAATGTTTTCATAAATTACATTCAGAAATGTGTCATAGTAAATTACCTTTGTAATAAAATGTAAAAAATGCAAATGGCTGTTGTCTTTATTACGTTTTAAACCATTGGTTTATCTGCACTATTTCACTTGTCAGTTGCACAATATGTTGTATAAAGGGAAAGCACAGTTTGATAACAGATAGATGGAACCTCGTGTGTAATCTAGCAGGCACGTACAGTTTGGGTCATTTCCTTATCTCCCGCAGAAAAGACATTATCCCCCTCATATTTACATACTTTTCAATATTTGTCAAACAATCATAAATTATAAATTAATGAAATGTTCGACAGTCTTCAGAGATCAGACTAATGAAGACATTTACCTTTTTGGTGATTTGGAGTCTCATCTTTGTAAGTTTAATGACATTTAGACTCTCACGGTTTATTAGGCTTTATTAGATTTGTCCTTCACTCCTGCTGTCATTCAGATGTCTCTGCATAAACATCACCTGCTTCAGGTACAAGAGCAAATCGACTGCTTCCAGGAAGGCTCCGAAGAAGCAACACCACCGCGCCTGGGCGCGGAGCGGGGCGCCGGGGGCCGCGCAGGCCGGGCGGAGCTGGCCTCGCCCGGCGCCCGCAGGCTGCTGGCCGCCCCGGCCGGGTCTGGCAGCCCGTTCCCCAGCCATCCCCTGCGGTTGGAAGTTATTAAATGCCCTCCCCAGCCAAGAAACCCATGTGCCTTTCATTACGCCGGAGCCCGAGCCCGGGCAGACAGGCGCACCCACCCACCCACCCACCCGCCCCGCGGCCCTCGGACTCGCGGGGCCCTCCTGCTCGGACTCCTGAGCCCCCCCCAGAGACAAGCGGGAGCTTTTATTACTTTTTTTTCCTTTTATTTTCTTTTTTCTTTTTTTGTTTTGTTTTGTTTTGTTTTGCTGTTGTTGTTTGTTGGGTTTTTTTTCCTCTTTGACCGAGCGGGTTTGGTGCTCCAGAGCGCTGGGCCGGGCGCGGCGATGCCCGGGCGGGCAGGCAGCCTGTCCCCTCTCGGCACCGTGCAGGGAACTCGCTCTGATGGATGGTACCTGCCTCCCCAACAAGATTAGGCTGCAGAAATTAAGTTGCCCCCCCCCCCCCCCCCTCGAAAGGTCGGCACTCGTCCCCCTCCACCTTTGCCTGGAGAGGCGCACGCTAAATCCCGCCGGCCAGACCCTGGCGCCATCTTCCTGGGAACAAAGACCCGGGGCTCCCCCAGCCTCGCCGCCGCCCTGTAATCGAGTTTCCTAATTGCATTACTCCGCTCGCAAATGTCAGGAGCATGTGTTGGGGCACGTTGCCTCCCCCTCCCGACACCACCCCCCACCCCCCCCGCCTCGTTCCCCTCACGCCTTCCTCCCCGGGGACGGCACGGAGGCCGCCCGCCGTGCCTCGACGGCCGGAGCACCCGGCCCGCCCGGCTCCGTTCACCTCTGCCGGCCCCGGGAGCGGGGAGCGGGCGGGCGGGGACGGGCGCTGCCTCAGAGTCTTTGCACTTCATCAAATATAGATCAGGTCTAAACCTCGCGCGACGAACCTCCAACATTGTTTGCAGAGGCTTCCAAATATTTCCAAACAACGCTTTTTTTAAAACACAATGGAGAGTTATTAAAGCGCTTGTTGGTAAAGTGAGCATGTGTTCTGCAATCATCAAAAATTGATATGTACCGCCAGTAAAGTAATTATGCACCATCCTGAGGATACGAGAACAGTACATTGTTAATCCACTTGCACACCCGTTGACTTGCAGCATCAGGCTGCAAATAGCTTAATTAAGTCATACACGTGGAATATAACCATATTGTTACATTGCATTATGCACACTATATCTCAATTTATTGGGACAATTAATGTTAGTGATAGACCTCGGGCAAAAAATATTAACCGCAAAGCACTAAAGTTGCATTCTGGTGACATTTGCAGTTTGGGGACTAAACACTGAAACAAGGCACAACCTTCCGAGAACTGCGAGGTCTTCCGAGGATGCATCCTGCCCCCAAGCTCGTCCTTAGCAGGCACTTTGGCCAGCCGGAGGGAAAGATCTCTGCAATACTCCGGTCCCTACCGCGTCCTCACTTGCGAAAACACCCCGAGAGCCAAACCTCTTGACTCCAGTGAAGTTTGGGCTGGATGGGAGCTCCGGGATCGGTTCTCAGAGGATGTGAAGGATCACAGAGGATCCCCCTCCCCGAGCAAGGGGGATCAGAACCAGAGCGAGTTTCCCCGCAGGGTTGAGGAAGGGTGACATACCGGGGAGGGGGAATGAACTCCAACGTTTCACGGGCAACCTGGAACTGAAGGACACACCAGCCCGTCTAATGGCTTGCACACTCGTGAACGTGACCACATGCCGGTATTTCACACAGGGGAGCGGCAAGGCTGCACCCCGGGGAATGACCCCGGGCTATCTCCGGGCCCGCCGTGCCCCGAACGGGACGGAGCCGTCCCGGCGCGCCCGGACCCCGGCGGAGTTGGGGCACAACGAACGAAGTGTCGCGGCCGGAGGCCAGGCTGGGGACGCCCAGCCCGGCCAGCAGCGCTCAGCTCCATGCCCGGGGTCTGCCTGCCTTGCTCGCCGCTCCAGACTGCGGTGCACCCCCCCCGGAGTCGCCCCCCAAAGGCGAAGCTATCGCCTGTAGTGCTCACAGCATCCCGTCTCCCCGGGGGATCTCCAAGCACCCTGCCCTGCACAGGCTACAGAGCCGGGGACGAGCCGATGCTGGGAGAGGCGGGGGGGACGACACACGACCTGCCCCGCGCAGGGGGCAGCGTCGAGGGGGGGCAGCGGTGTGGGCAGCTGGCTCTGCCCTGCCAGGTTGTTGCCCAGGTCGTTTGTGTAAGCGGGCGCAGGTACGCTTCTGGGATGATGCAGTTGGGACGCACTCCTTTATCGCCTCATTTACCTTCTTTTCTGCAAAACTGCTCAGAACCGACATTATTTTCTGCGGAAAAAAAAAAATATCCCCAAATCAAAACCAAAACCTCTTTGTATGGCCGATTTAACTGCCTCTTCTAAATTTTCTAAATGCCTCTCGATGGTGCGCTGTCATTCCCATCGGGGTGAAGTCTCTCCAAGTTTTCCCAGCCTGTGCTCTTTGGGGATCCAAAGGGCAATTTCCAACCTCGGGAGGTCTTTGATTTAACGGATTTTCCAAACGTTTTGGGAAAAAGACGCCCAGAAGGTAACCAGGATTCCCCTAGACGTGTCTCCCGCCCACGTCGAGGTGACCAGTTAAGGGCAGCCCCCGGTGCAGGCAGGAAAACGTATGAGACCCGTGCGCTAGGCGACAGCGGGAGCTGAAGCAGGGCAGGGGGTGCCAAGTGGGACACAAGCACTGGGACACCTGATCCCACCCAGGTGGCCGGCGCTTCTCGGCCCCGTGCACACACACGAGTGGGGGCTGCTCCGGAGCTGTGGTGGTTTTTTTGGGGTTGTTTTTTTTTTTTTTTTTTTCCCCCGTAGTTTTCCCCACCGGCTCCTTTTTACTCTTATTTCAGCGCTTCTCGCTAGCTGCTGCACCAGCGGGGTAAACGACTACAAACTGGTTTCTGCTCCTGACCACTGGTCATCCCGGCAGCGCCCGTCGGGGAACAAGCCCCGGGCACGGAGGTCATTAAGAGTTAGGAAACTGCACAGTAAGTTTGCTCTTTGGAAGGTGGCTGTGCCCAGTGCGCGATGCGCACACTCCTATAGACGCGCAAACGCACGATCCTTCCTCTGCTCTGTATCTTGCTTCCAGCAGAGCTCCGCCTTATTCACCTTCCATTTCGTTTGACGGTTTCCAAATTGAGCCCAATATTGGGTTTTAAAACCCTCACCCCCCCGGGAAAAAGCCTTCTCTCCTCGGCTGCCAAGTGCTCCGCGCAGCATCCCTCCCTCGCAGACTGGAATACGGGCAGGACCTGCCACCCCCCTGGGGCGCGGGCAGCACCTGCCGCCCCCACGCGTGGCCACGGCGGCCCCCACTCTGCGGAGGGACGCGCAGCCCCCCTGAGGGGACCCGCGCACCAGCCGCCGGGGCTACCTGAGGCGAGGGCTACACTCCCCGCCCGCGGGGCCACCCGGAGTGGTTTATTGCACCGGGGCGGCTCTGGCCGCGCCGGGACCGAGTGTGCGAATGGCGGTGCGCCCGCCTCAGCCACTCCGTGCGCGACTTGCGCGGCCCGGCCGGGCCCGAGGGCAGGAGGGGCTGGATCCGGCCCGCCGGGTCTCGGTCCCGTGGCGCGGGGGGGCAAAGGTGAAAGGGGGAGCAGGTTTATCCCGACATCAGGCGCTTGCGGGCTGGCTGCAGCCCCCCTCCCGCGGGGCAGCGCGGACACTTGTTTTGCAGGCTAGGAATAATTACGAAATAAGGGGAAAGAGGCGAGAGGAGCCCGGGCAGGACGCTTCCAGCCCGTCCTCCTCTAGCTAATTGCTCTCCCCTCTGCACAGCCGGCACTGACATCTCCGCCGGACCAGCGGCATCAAAACTCCGTCCTGCTCTCAAAGCAGGTGGACGCAGCTTCAGATCCAGGCTAAGGCGCCAGGACTCTGCCCTCGCTTACAGCCAGCACAACTTTCTGTGAGCCAATGGCGAGCCTCCGAGTGCCACTGAAATCGCAAGAATTGCAAAGGTTTTTACGCCAGAAGAGAATAGAGTTTACTAGTGGTTTTGGGGCTGTTTATGGATGTTTCCTAATAACAAACAAAACCCCCATCGAATTCAACGCCCCGCCCCACAGAGTCCTTAGTCTGGAGTATTTATTATTGTTATTATTATTAATCGCTGTTATTATTTGGACCTATTTATTACTCAGGAGAAGGACAGGAGCTGATTCACAGCACAGCCTTCAGTTGTAATCCCTGCAGTCCTTTCGACTTGTCCTTTCTGGTTACGGCCGGGAAGCACTCCTTGGGGACGAGAGATGAGGTGCTGGTAAATTAAAAAGTAACACCTTGCCCTGGGGCTTTGAGATGCCGTGTCTTCTTTAAAACAAACCCCAAAACAACAACAAAAAAAATCCTGCCTTGTCCCTGTTCCAGAAGAGGAAAGAAAACCGGTTCGTGATACACGAATTGTAAAAGTTCACTTTTGTTTATTTATTTGTTGAGATATTTTTAAGAGGGGAAACAAAGCACTATAAACATGAAAAAAGCTAAAAGCCTGGAGGACTGTAACTTCAGTGGATGGGTTTGAAGCGGGCAGACTCTGGCTACCTTTGGCCATCTGGCTGGTTTAAGCTTTTGCCCCCATGCTGTATGATTTTAGCTTAAAATCTCTTCCGTTGCAGTGCGGCTTTTATTGAATTCATCAAAAGCAAACTTTCCCCGAGTTTTCTTTTTTTTTTTTTTTTTTTTTTTTTTTAAGAAGGGCTAAAATAATAAGTCGACCACTGTGACATTCTCTGGGCTTAGGCCATTTTTCATAACGCAGCTGATACGCTTTTGTGCAGCTAAGGCGACCAAACAGATGAATAACGAGAAAAGTCTCTCGAAAACTAAAGCTTCCAGCTTTTCCCATCTTTAAAAAGTTAAGTTAAATGAGAGGTGCATGTAAAAAAAACCCCTCCCAAATCCAAAAAACAAACCCCATCACGCCAAAGATCAGGGCAATACTTTTGTACCTCTGAATGGTAACGATGCCTTTTAAACAACTTACTGCACACACGCACACACACACGCACACACACACACACGCACACACACACACTCACACAAAACTTTAAAGCTTGTGAAACTGCCCAGGTGGTGTTTATAGGACCGTAGCCAGTGGGTTGTAAAGAAATCCGAGACATTTGAAGAAGATTAGACTATTTAGAAATATATTAAAAAACATTTTTTTTTTTTTAAATATTCCTGTTTCACTGTATCCACCGTGTTTAATGCAGGGCTTGAAGGACCAAGTTGTCTGCAGCACTAAAGAAGAGTCCCAAAAATTGTGATGGTTTGGCAGGCGGGGGTAAGTTTATTTATTTTTTTTTTTTTAAACGTGTTTTCTCATGCGTGTGTGCTTGTGTTTAAAGTCTGCGCTGCCAAGAAAATATGCCCTCGTGATTTTAATGTCATTTTAGCCATAAACAAGTTTTGTGCTCAGAATCACGTCTCTAACATTGTTGATGTTCTTCCTGGAATTTTGTAAAAAAAAAAAAAAAAAAAAAAAATCATCCCGCTTCTCCCAGCAGCAGAAGCAGCCAGCAGCCAGACCCCACGGTGCGGGACTGGGAGGCGAGTGCCTCTGTAGCACAAGGCAACAAGTAAGAATTTCACGAGCTTTCGCCTGGGTTCAGAATAATCGGTTTTATTTGGCGGTTTGTTGTTTGTTTGGTTGGTTTTTTTTTTTTTTTTTTTTTTTTAAATACCACTGCCATGTGTGTGTTTATTTATTTATTTATTTATTTATTTTGCACGTGCAACCCCCAAACCTGAGTGCTTTAAGACCACAACTGTGAAACCCGGGTTTATTATGAAAACTACTGTACGTACAGCCTGGATGGAAGCACAGCCATTGGCTCAAACAAAATGACTATTGATTCAAAGTGCGAGCCCTCCAGGCTGAACCGAGAGGGAAGGAATGGGTCGCCGGGTTTTTTTTTTCTTGGCTTTTTTTTTTTCTTTTTTTTTTTTTCTTTTTTTCTCCTTAAAAGAGAGAGAGACTTCTAAGCTGTGAGTGTGACAACCACCACCCAGCCCTTTGATTCTTTTCTATTTTTTTGGATGGCATGAAGAATTTCCCTATGAGAAATAATAAGGTTTGCTTGGAAAATTCTGCAGGCAGATCACCCTCAGAGATAAATTCCAGCCTTTCCTATTCAAAACATGGCTTTAGTTTATTGCGACGACGTGGGGAGGAATGGGGATAATAAAGTAACTCGGTTCCTCCTCCCCCCTCCTCCCCACGCACTTTCAATGAGGAGTCAAACTGCACTTTCCTGCCACTGGTCTCCTCTCGCCCAATTTCTCCGGAATTGCTGATTTCGCCCTTCTCCCTGCGCCGGGGCTCCGGGCACTCAGCGCCCTGAGCCGGCCAGCCATGGGCAGCCCAGCTTCGTTTGTTCAGGGGATGGGGAGAGAGAGGAAGAAAATGCAAGGAAATAACTAAATAACAAAGAAAAGGGGGGGTGGGGGTGGGTGGGAAAGGAGTGAGGGGAGCAGAACCCTACAAAAAAACACCAGATCACTGGAAGGCGCTTGTTAGCAAAGGGAGGTGATGGTGCAGGAGCTGCACCCCGGGCACCCTCGGAGCCTCTAGCCCTTCCACCCGGGAGCTGTCTGGAAGCGATCACAGCCGGCTCGCTGCTAATAATGCCTTTCGCAGAGGTTTGGTCTGCGGTGCTCGCAGAAAATGCAACTTTTGCCCCATTGGTTAGCTAGGTGAATTAGCACACACTGCAACTGAACAGTACTTGACCTTTGCCTTTATGTTTGCTCAAATGTTTGCCTAAAACACAATCACCCTTGACAAGAGAGCATGCTACCGTGTGACACTGCCTATTCAATAGATAGATGTTCCCTGCCACACACAACCCAGTTCAGCATTTTAAATAGCTTAGGTATTTGTAAAAGCCGTATAAATTAATGTCTGATGATTGCTAGTTGCTGGTTAAAGAGCCGACCATTTAACACGTAGAATAAGAGTCGGCTTAAAAAAGCCCAAACCGGATCAAACCCAACAACCAGCTGGACTAGGATATAAGGTCAGAAAAGCTAACTTGTGGCCACGGCGATCAACAGATTCTTATTCTGCCCCGTTCACAGCGTGGCTTGTGGAGCTGCACCAGCAGATTAGGTTTGGGACCGGCTATGGAAAAGGCTGAGTTCAGGCACTATCCGGAGGCTGCTGGTGGCAGAGAGATGGGCGGGATGAGATGCAACCGTGCACCTGAGAAATTCACAGGTGACACAGGCGAAAAGATGGAGGCAGGCAGGTTACTCTGATATCAATCTGACCCGTCCTTCGTTCCACGAACCTCTTTTGCCGAAATTGGGCAAACACGGCAAAACTTTAGGGAATAAAAAAATAAATAAAAAAAAAAAAATAAAAAAAAAAGAGTTGCCATTTGGCGGGAGCGATTTGTACGTGAATTTGATCGCTGGAGTCTGGAGAACAAGGCATCCCCCCTAAAGACTGGACGGAGGAGCCCTGGAACAGGGCTGGAGCCCGCCGCGGGCAGGGCGGCACTTGGCGGGGGCTGCCGGGCGGGCAGGGCGGCGGACGGGGCTCCGCGCTCCGCGGAGGCGGCGGTGGGCGGCGGCAGGAACGGGGCAGAAAACGGTCACCTTTCATATTTATCAGGCAGAGCATCATTCATTAATAAAATGCCACCTGATGTGTAGCTTTTGTTTGAAAGGCTACTTTGTTATTTGGAAACGTGATAAAGCTGTTCCCTGGAACAGAATATTTATACCAACTGCAGTTTATAACGTAAGCGGATACCTGCACATCTTGCCAGTACTTCCACTCGGTAAAATACTGCGCAGCCCAACAGGAAAAGTACAAGTGATATTGCAAACAGTTGCTCTGCTTTGATTTACCTTTACTATCTTCATCTGGAGATTTTTTTTTTGATGACCAATTTTTTACTGTCTTTCAATTTTGGAAAACACAACTTCCCCTCCTTCTCTCCCTCTGTATTTTATTTTCACGGCATGATTTAGTCAGGAGCATTTTGAAAAAGTTGATTCATATTTATACGAACATCCTGCTTTAGCTCTAACGTTAACTTGGCATTAAAACCAAATAGATAGGCAGAAGCCAGCGATGTAGCTTAGACAAAACGGTTGTTACAGGAGCGGGATTGCAAAGCACCGAGTGAAATATTCAGCTGCTACTCGTTGCCAGTTATACAGAGTATTCATTTCTATATTTTTTTTCAGTTTTTAATCCAACAATTATATTATGTCGTTTACAACGATGTAGTAAATGATGTTTAGAAAAAACAGCAATCGGACTTCACAAATGAGATATTTGTAAATGAAAGGAATCCAAATTTAATTTGTTTGGAGCCTGGCTGCTCCCCGATGAGTTTATTTCTGATGACACGCGTGGGGTGTGTGCCCGGTCCCGCACACCCCGCGCTCCTGGCGGGAGCTGCCCCGGAGCAGCGGCTCCGCGCTCATCCGCGGCTGATGTTCGCGCCAAGTTCCCCGCGAAAGTCAGAGCCTCGAGGAGCGCCTTTCCGCGGGCTCTGCGCTGGGTTCTTGCCGAGGGTGAGGAGCCCTGGCTTTAGCACTTCTCGGCTCCGCTCTGCTCTGTTTTTTGACGGTGTCAAACTTGACCTGGTGGGAACAGTCTTCCCTACAGGCTGAAATGATACCTTGGATTATCTGCTTCTGTGGGGCTGGGTTGTGGTGTGGACACATGTTCACTTAGGCGTATAGGTCACTCGTGACCTAGAATAACATAGCGCGTACCCCTAGAGGCAAAACAACCGAAGTGAACTTTAAGGCCAGATGATATATTCAAGGCGAAGTTGTGTGGAAACCGCTGGGGCTCGTTTCAGCCGGGGAGAGCAGGGACCATACCCACGGGGACGGGCAGCGAGTGGGTTCACCCACGCACAGCTGCACATGCCAGGCACCGCTTCGACTTGTCGCCAAGGAACTCGTTGAAAAACTTCACCTGAAAGGAATGGGAGTTGAGGAAGCCCTCCAGTGAAATGGGCATCGACACCAGGAGAGTATTTAGGAGTGTTTTCCGTGATCTTGCTGGGAGTTAGAGTCTGTTGGAAGGAGGAATTACCAGCTAAAGGAGAGGTAGATGATTCTGCACAGGCAGTGTCAATAATGATTTCAAAACAAAAACATTTGTTAAAAAAAGAACAACCTCTCCATCAGAAATATATATTTATATTCCTTTAGCAAGCTTGTCTTTTTTTTTTTTTTCCCATAAGTCAAGAAAAAAAAATTAAATATCACAAACTCAATATGAAATAAGGGCTTGATATGTTCCCGAAGTGACTGTTGTTTTCGGCTAATTTTGGTCGGACGCTCTTTTATATTTATTAGCTTTTTCTGTCTAAAAGATAATTCTCTGGGCACCTTGATAAAAGTTTTTTTTTTTTTTTTGCCAGCAGTCCCGTTCCGGTCAGAAATCCCCCCAAACGAGGCGTGCTCGTTCTGCCCAGTAAAGCGCTCTTTCCAAAGGCAGGGGGCACAGCTCAGCATCATCACCTGTGTCAGGAATACCCACATGGCTTGCTTTGCCTTTCTATCTTTAATTTTTAAAGGATGAGTTTTACTGGCAGGAAGATCAAGGATGTGTCTCTCTTCTATACTTGCTATGCTGCGCAGGTATCTCTAATTAGAATAAGACACCCGGCACAATGAGCAGCTATTGTACGAGAGTTTGAAGCACGACAGTTCCTCTTCTGCTTCAGAATCGCTGCCTACAGTTATTCTCCGATTTCCGATGCCTATTATGTATACAATCGAGCCTATAATTACCTGCTGATTTCTTTGTAGTAGTTAAAGAGAGTTTGTACTGTTCGGGCAATATTGTCGAGTCGTTATGGCTCCAGAAGCTGTCATGAAAGCTTGAATATACTCCGTGCAATCTGCAAGTAATCAATGAAATTTACGATCTCGACCCCCCCTTCCACGCACATTTCCTGTCCAAAGAAGAAAAATTGAGATATGAAGGTGCCTGGGTCTCCTTCACAGCACCTCTTACGCGGTGGCTTTGGAAGGA
Organism: Numenius arquata; assembly: GCF_964106895.1. Classification (NCBI taxonomy): domain Eukaryota; kingdom Metazoa; phylum Chordata; class Aves; order Charadriiformes; family Scolopacidae; genus Numenius; species Numenius arquata. The sequence continues at coordinate 15,671,040 of NC_133584.1, forward strand.
AAATGAGTGTCAGGCTCTGTGGTTTCACACGGGAGCGAGTTTCCCGCGGGGCAGAGCCCCGAGAGTGGCGTGGCTGGTGGTAGCCCGGGGGAGCCGCCGGGGTCGGGGCGCACCGAGGGGCTCTCCTGGCCCCAGCTGCCAGTGGGACCCTCCGGACCGTACCGCCCGGGGGGGGCGTTGCTGCCGCCCGTGGGGCTGGGCTGTGTCCCGCGTGGGGCCGGGCGCTGGCCTCGCCGCCTCCGCGCACCACGCGTTTGCTGATAGCGGAGTGAAAGGGCGGCGGCGGGAGGCTGGATGAACAGCGCAGCATCCCCCTGCCCACTTCTCTGCCCGGGCTGCGCGGCTCTGCCCGCTGCGGGCGAGGTGACCCGAGAGGCGGGCGATGCCTCCAGCCCGGCTGGCCCCAGACGTGTGCCGTAGTCCTGGACCCCGCGGCCAGGACTGTCCGCAGGGCACCGAGCCACGTCCCTGTCCCCGCCCGCCCGCCCTGCGCCCGCCTCCAGCCTGCGCCTTCTAGGGGAGCCACTGCCGGGGGGGAACTGGGGGCTCCCGGGGAGATGGGGGTCAGTCATCCCATCTAGGTACTAGGTGCGTTTTCACCGTTCCTCCCCCCAAAGCTGCCCGGGGTGTATCTGTGCGAGTGTGAGGGAGAGAGTGAGCTGCTCCGGGCATCTCACTGCTTTTCTAAACACCGACCCGCTGCGGCTTTTTTCAAACACTGTTATTAAAACAACATTTAGGGAGTGTGCATAATTGTACAGTTAAAAGGCATGGCTGATGCCTCTCAGCCCAGAAGGTCGGCTCGGAGTAGCAGCCCCCCGCCCTAAAAGATGGGGGAGGAGGGAAGAGAGGGGGGGCTTGAAGTTTGACTAAGGCTCTCTTAAAAAAGAAAGAAGAGAAAGGCACTTGCAGGCTGACACAATGGTGAATCCGCCCTGACCCAACAATTAATCTTGGGAAGAAAATGTGACCAGATAGGGTGGGAAGCCGGTTCCCCGGGGAATCCGGGAGGGAGGCTGTGGGGGGACGGACAGGAGGAGGAGGAGGGAAGGGGGATTGATCTTGGGACCCAGGCCTGCTATATCTTCTCCCTGTGATTATCTTTCAGACAGGTGAAATACAGCCCTCCCCCGTCTTTTCTCCTTCTCTCCAAGGCTCACTGCAAGTGGATGCCGTGATTCCGAAGTCCTCCCAGTGCCATGCAAACCTGCTGCCTCAGTAACCATTTTTATGACAAGCTCAATTCTGCAGTTCCTGGGCACAGACCCTGAGGCATGGGGATAGCCCAGATGGTTAGGGGCCAGCTCCCGGGCACCGAACTGAGGGCTTTTGTGGGCTTGGCATGGGACCAGGGTCCAGAAATTCCATGCAGGTCATAGGCAATTACTAAGAGACACCTGTAAGAGTGAGCTGATCCCAGGAAGATGCAACAGTGGAGACTTGGCTGTCTCCAGGTACAGGATGGAGCATGCCAGTTGTGATCTACAGCCGAACCTAAAACTGCCACAGCAGGCTGCTGAGACATGCAATGCCCTAACACTCCCTCGTGCCCACTCATGATTCTCCCGTGCTGCGAAAAGGCTGAGTGTTACCCCCGTTTTGTGTCTGCCTGACATAAAGGCAGGACGAAAGTCTCCGAGCCCCATAAAGCCACCCCACTCCAAACCTCGGCTCACAGCCCTCCAGCAAGGGGTACTTCTGCCTCCATTTGCAGCCCACAGCAAATACTCCCCAGCAGCTCAAACCCAGACAGGGGGTCAGATGCTGTTGTCTAAATTAGTTGACTTGACCTGGACATTTTGAAGCTGGTGATTTTCTTTCAAAAATTACTAAGAAAAGGTGATCTGAGACAGAACAAGCTCTCACCAAGGATGTCTGAATTTCTTTAATGAACCTTCCTCTAATTTCCACTCTCTCCCCAATCTACTGTATTGTCTTGCTCAGAAATTGACTCCTTCAAAGTAGGAAACCAGTCTGTGATGGAGTTAATCACCTAATCGTGTGGGAACACGTTTTAGCCAAGGCACCAAAGCCAGTGTAACTGATACAGCACAGCCCAGTCATTTCTGTTGTTTCCTTTGCTGGCATTTTAATGAAAAGGAAGTAGCCGTAATGCAATCCTTTTGGAGAAATCAACACTTCCCGCTGTTCGAAGGCAAGGAACCGAGCTGAGCTCGAGTGATTAGGGTTAATTCCAGGAGGGTTATGTGCATAGAGTCACATGTGAACCCAACCAGCTACTTGTCCTCATGGAAAGAAGCAGAACTAGACCAAGTTTTCCATCTAGGATTATTTATAGTCTGTCCTACACATGTGTGACAATGCCTGTTGCCACTTACAAACAAAGAAGTCAAACTCACACTTGCATATTTGCATGGACACTCCAGTTTCTTTGCTTTGCTGGCATGTAAAGCCAAGATTTCAGCATCTCATGGTCTCATGCAGTCCCAATTTGTCTGATTTCTAAGAAAAGGGTGTTAGTCTCACAATCTTTCCTCTAACATTTACACAAAATCATAACCTGGAAAACAGCATCATTTTGCATCATGCATTAAAATACACTGTGATGGGCATGATGTTTTTGCGTGATTTGCACACATATCTGTTATAAACATCAGCATTAATTAGTAGGCTTGGGTGATCCTAATTTGGCCTTGGGTCAGTGCCACCCCAGTGGTGGCCTGGGCCCAGCAGGTGGGAAGGCCCCAGCCTGCAGGAGAGCTCTCGGGGGCAAGGCTGGGGAGTGGGAGACACCCAGGGTGGGCAGCACCCGTCCTTATTCCTGGCTGTTTGGGGAGGAGGAGGGGAAACGGAGGGGGGCCTTTGGCACACGCCATGCCCGGGGTCGGCAGGGCTGGAGAGAGCCCAACATACGAATAAACTACCCTCCTTCCCTGCCCCTGCAATCCTCAGGCACAAAAGTAGACCCAAATTATAAAAGCCTGTTCTGTGCATCAACAACAAAAAAAAAGCCCCCTATTCTCTCCTGACTTTGTTCTTTTGATTTTTTATAGATCAAAGGCAGGATAGAGAAAAAAAAAATTGGCAGGCGAAGATAGACATTGTTCTAGTGACAAGATGAGGGTCCCGAAAGGAGAATGCTTGCTCCATCGGAAGTGGCTGCATGGCAAAGGGAGAAACCTCACTTTTCAAGCCCCTTTGCGAGGCATTGTCTTTGGGGCTGGCGCTGCTGCCATACAGTAGGGTCCCCATGGCAACGCAACCTGCTGCTGCTGCTGTTGCCCCTCTTCCAGAGTTGAAGGCACTGAAAGGCAGCTGAAGTGACTGGGCTTAAAGAGCAACAGAATAAACAATATTTTGATTCATTGGGAGAAGAGAGAGAGGCTCCCGCCCCCCCACCCCCGCCCCCCGACCCATGAATGCTGGCATTGTCCATGCTTTTCTGAATCTGATTTACCATATCATAACCCCTAGGAAGAAGAAAACATCAATATCCCGAAGGAATGGAGATGTTTCTATGGAAAACCTAGGAATTTTAGTCCATAACAGATCTGGTGTAAAAATCAAAGAGATCAAAGGCAGCGCTCCCAGGAGTATAGATGCGTCTCTGAATTAAAGATGGACGATGCAGACTACAAAGTACTTTTTTTCCACCCTTCTTTATTCAGGCCTCTGTTTCCATTTCAAGGGAGGCGCTGTCCCAACATCATATCTGAGCCCAGGCAGTCACCACGAACAATGCTCGCGAAGGGGGAGAAGCGCTAAAGAAAGCAAATCATAACAACCATCCGGCCTCGCAGGATTGTTTCCATTACAAACCCGAGCGCAACAATTAATTACGAAATTGTAAAAAAAAAAAAAAAAAAAAAAAAGGGGGGGGGAGGCGAAGAAAGGCTCAAGAGAAGCGATTAATATAGATGGTAAAGGCTGCGGGGGGTGGTGCTCGGGGATTTGGGGGGGCAGGTCGGCTGCTCCCTGCCACCTCCTGCATCCCAGCCCAGCGGGCCCCCAGCGCCTCCCTGTCGGTCCCGCCGGTGCGGGGGGGGCAGCCCTGCCCTGGACGCAGGGTTTGGGTGCGGGGCGGCCCAGACCCCCGCGGTTCTACCTGCGGCGGGCGGGGAAGCTCTGCCCGCGCAGGGTGCGCGTCCGCGGAGGACGTCCGCGGGCCGTGCGCGCCCGCTCAGCCCGGCGCTCCCGGTCAGGGCGCTGCGCTCTTGATCGATGAGCAGCTCCAAGGGTGGTGCCGGGTCTTCTCGGGCTGGCACCAGTCCACCGAGTGCCATAAAACAAAGCAAAACCACATTTAACACATGACGAGGGTAGTCGGCTCGCCTATCTACCAGCAGCCGCTTCATCACGCACGGCCCGGATCTGCTGTGCCAGCCGGAGCGACGCCGGCGACACGGCTGTTCCCTCGGGGTGCGGGTTATTCCCCCGCGTCCTCGTCTCCCTGCACAGCCACCCCTTCCCAAAGGTGAAGCTCTCTCCGTGCAGACACCCCTGGGCCTTTTTCCCGGGGGCTGGGAAGCCTGGGGGGAGAAATACGTTGTTCAGAGCCCAAGAAGATGAATATTAGAGAAGTCAATTAAGTTGTTTGGAAACACATGCAGGAAAAAAAAAAGAGCGCTGGGACTAATGTTATGAAGAAAGCCAATTAAAATGGTTTGATAAGCATATGTATTAGCAACAAGTGTAGCACAGAGGTCAGAAACAACACTAAGTAAACAGAGTTGACAGAAGAGTGAATCTTTTGTGGCGGGTGCGCAGCTGTCCGGCCTCCCTTTGTCCGGGCTGAGGCTGGGTGCACGCTCCCTGCTGCCCTCTCCCCAACTCAATGCACAAAAACAGATTGGGATGTTCTGCATGCATAGGCAACATTGCAGCTCCAGTCCTCCCTTTTCTGTTCCTTCTTTAGGAGACAGGGCTCTCCAGACATTTTTTCCTGACAGTAACAAAGCGGGGCTGTAAAACAGTTCAGAATAGGAGGGGAGAAAGAAGAGAAAGGAGTCCCCGAGGGGGAAAAAAAGCGCCATGTCACGGGACAAAAGAAAAGGAAGTTGAAAATAGAAATAAAACTGAAAGCAAGAATTATCTTGTTAAACAGAGGTGCTTTTTGTCCAGAGTCGTCTTTGTGAAAGTTTTTAAAGTATCATGACGTGGAACAAGTGTGTAAGTCCCCACACATACTTCAGTCAAAGATTCATGAGCTTCCGAGAGCCTTGATGGCTTATTTATGTGTCAGCAAATTCTGCAGCTTAAATACGTTTTAAAAAACAGACCTAGGGTTAGTCGGAGTCCCGCAGACATGGCTTAAAACGTGCGGGGCGGGCAGGGGGATTCCTCCCAGGCCAGGGAAAGGAAATGAAAAGATCAAGAAGCAACGAGGCGGTTTCTTTTCATTTCAAGTCTCGAGAATAAACACAGGCCGGGCTGTTTTCTGCCGGCTCGTCCCTTCCTGCGCACACAGGCACTGGTTGCGAGTGCTTCAGGATGGGGCCGAGAACATCTCCTTAAGTGAAAGAAAACAAACTTTTTCTGGCGGGTGAGGTGAGGTGCCAGGGCTGAGTTGCCCCGGCCATGTCAGTCGGGCTGGAGCCTTCCACCGGGCACCCCGGGGCAGTTTTCTCCTTGCGGGAAATCAGATACTGTGAAAAACCGTCTGTTTCTCCTGCCACCTCTTTCCGAGGAAAGGATGCACGCTTAGAGGGTGATGCCGCACTTCTTCCTCAGACAAAGCCCCGACTTTGAACTCGCCTTTAGTTCTGCACTTGTCCTTCTTGGTTTAATGTCACTCGAGAAAGAGTTAAAAAAAGGGGAAAACAAAGTCAAGCTGGCAACTGCAGCAAAGCCCAAGTCGAGCAAGCACACCTCCTCCCTAACTCTGCTCATCGTCTATGCCCAATATTGAGCTTTGCTCGCCTTTCCCGAAAAGCCTTCTTGGAGCACAACTTTTGTTAAACCAGAGCTGACAGGGAAACCTCAGGAGAAACAATACAGCTCGGTTCCCAAGGACAACACGTGTTGCCCAATGTTACCCAAATTGTCCGCAATATTGTCAGAGTAAGTATGCGGCAAGTGGCTTGTGCAGTCCCCTGAGAAATTGATAGCTCTTACGCGCTTTTGATCCTGGACTCTGGTTTAGTCAAGTTTCGGTTTGGAAAAGACAAATGCGAAAGCCTAAATTTTATGACTTCGGGATTTGAATATGAATCTTCGGTCTGGGCACAAGAACACACCAACACACTGCAAATCAGAGGGGGAAAATCATTATAGCCTGTCATTGGAGTTGTTGTTCTGTCTTTGAAGCAGAGTCCAAGCGCAAACTTTTCTGATGAATCGAAGTCGTTAAATTTTAGTGCAGATGAGTTATGGCTTAGCTTCCAAAATAGTACAAATGTTTAATAAAAATCGTCTCATCTGTGGTCTTTTAGAATTGTCTTGTTTCACCAGCGAAAATTAAATTTGGGACATCTCACTCTTTTCTAAATGCCATCTTCCCAGTAAACTCCATTTATTAACATTATCAATTTTCTCTTTCAAGTCTGTCATTCTCATGATTTAAAGAGCCTCTTTGTCTTAAAAGCGAAGATTTCACAATCGGAAAAAAGCGACTCGAGTCACACTGCTACGTGATTTCGGAAGCGTGGACAAATGGCCCCGGGGGCGTGCGTACAGCGGGCTAGAAGCCGGTCGGTGGGACAGGAGGGGCCTGGTCCCGCCGGCCGGTGCAGGTGGGGGTGCGGGACCCTCGCTTTGCCCAGCCGTGGCAGTTCCCTGGGCTCTGCCCGGCAGGCGACGTGTGGGGCGGCGATGGTGGGACCACCGTGGGGCGGCCGCGCGTGTGCCCGTGTTCCGGGGCCAGCTCTCACCCGCGCCCAGCTCGCCGTGAACTCGCCTCGCACTTCCGAGCGTGGCCGGCCCCGGGGCGAGACACCTTCCCCGGCGCTTCGCCCGCTCCCCCCGTCCCGTCCCGTCCCGTCCCGCCCGGGGAGCAGCCGGGAACGCCGGGGTAGTTTGCACATTCGACATGAATTTCAGTGAAACCAGATGCCAGTGTCTAAATTAATACTAGTGTTTTGCAGATTCTATAACCATTAAAGCATCGAATTAATTAAGTTCTGCGGCTTTCTTTAAGTCTAATGCTATCGCTTTATTCCCATCGATGGGAGGCGGGTCAGCGCACTCGGGCACAGTCATCAGATACTTTCCAGAAGTTTATCTGTACATCAGAACACGTTCTGAACCGATTCCAGGAACACTCGCTTCTTATCCATGAAGCCTGTAAGCTTTGGAGAGTACGGTATAAATAGCGCGGACAAGCCCGTAATTATTGCAGCAGAGCAGACTCCAGCCCTCCCAACCTGGCCATTTGAAGGAGGTTTTTTTTTTTTCTTGTTTTTAGGGGGGGGGGGGGGGGGCTTGGAGCTCTTTTAAATTTTCTTTTCTGGGATTTTTTCCTTTTATTTTCCTTTTTTTTTTTTTTTTTTTTTTGAGAGGCACTTTCCCGTAACCCCGCCCCGACACAGCTAGGTAAAGCCAACAGGCAGGGTCTAAGTTACAAATGTTTTAATGGGAGAGGGATTGGCTGGGGACCTCTCTCGTTTACCCCCTTGCAAACAAAAAATAAAAAGTTTCCTAGAGCACAGGAAAGCCCTGATGACCTTACAATTCACCCCACACATTAAAACAGTGGCTGCACGGCTGCCTGCCTGAGGAGAAAAAGCAATAGACTTAAGAGGAAATTGAAACAAGGACATTTCTGCTGAGATCGGAGTTGGTCTGGTACATCTTTTGGATCAGATCAAGACAACTGGGTTTGATTTTGCTTGGCTTTACAGGGAACACTGGGAAGAGAAAACCGCAATCAAGGTGGGGCCCAGGGCTTCAGAAGCGAGCGGCTGATGAGCCCTTCTCTCCACACCAGAGCGGTGCTTCACGCTAAGCAAGAAAGGGCAGGTACAGCTGAGCCCCGCTCCCGGCTTCTGCGGCACACGCCGACGCCGGCGGAGGAGCACGTCTCTGAAGGGATTGCGGGTCTCTGCTAAAAGAGGCTCAGTCACCCCCACACCCTCCCCCCGGCTCCCTGGGCCCTCGGGCGGACCCCGTGTCCCGACCCCTCTTCCGCCCCCTCCCGCGGAGCTTCAAAGGTTGTCCTTCTGCGGGGGTTTCCGCCGGCCCAGGCCACTGCCTGCTCTCCCTGAAATAGCAATCCCATCTGGTGCAGGGGGATCTCGCCGCCAGGTTTTCTCCTCGGAGAAGAGCTGCGCCCTGCAAAGTGTCGTTACAAGGGGAGAACAAAACAGCAAACTTTGGCAGAGCCCTTCAGGGGAGAAAACGGCAGGTTAAAATGCAGGCGAGAGGCAGAGACAGGGTTTCTCTGGCTGCTGGGGATCACAAGGAGAGGGGTGCCTTCTCAGCAGACTTTGAGAGAAACCACAGGAGGAGGGAGAAACTTGCTGCGTAGGACACTTCAGTACTGGGTAGCTGCGTACAACAACGCCTGAGCAGCGGGAACGAACGCAGAGCAACTTAGTCTTTATTTCTCCCCTGCTTAATCCCACGATTACCATTACCCCTGCATGCCTTCCCCTGCGCGTCCTCATTCAGTTAATAAAAGAAAAAAGAAAAAAAAAGTTAAAAAAAAAAAAGAAGATAACTGTACCAGAGGCCTTTGAAAAGTTGAGCGCATCCCGGGGTTGGCGTTAGGCACAACGCTCCGCGACGCGTTGCTCCCCGGCTGGTGGGCTGGGGCTAGGGCTAGCGCGGACCAGGCGCCCTGCGCGTCCGCGGAGGGGCAGCGCGGAGCGCTCCGCGCCGGAGGTGGTGGGGTGGCCGCCCCGGCAGCGCCTCTCACCTCCACCCCGGCATTGCGACACCCGCCTGCGGGGCCAAGGGGGGAGGCTGGAGATTGCTCCCGTCCAGGGCGATTCCCCCGATATCCTCGGAAGTAGGAAGGTTTTCTGGCTTTGCATGGCCAGATCTGGGGCTGGGGCTCGGCCGAGCTCGCCAAGACCCTCTCAGGAATGTAAATATTTCAGTCTTTCCTATGAGAAAAAAAAGCCCTGCCCGGGGTAAGTCCCAGCAGGATTTTGCTGACCACGTCCAGTCCTTCCCCGCAACCACATCCCCTCGCTAAGGGACATTGTGGAGCTCTGATGGTAAAAGGAGAAACGACTTCATTGCCAAGGGTCACATTTCTAGTAGCAAAGTGCTGTTAATATTTTAATTACATTAAAAAAATAACTCGATTAAAGGATGCAGTTTATTGGAATAATGCGAGTGTATTTCAAAGAAATCAAATACCCAGAGTTAATCAATATTCAGACACTCGAGGCTACAAAGCTAGGTGAAAACAAAGCCTTTTTCAGCAGAGTAGCAGTAATGTGCGGCACCTGAAGTAAGTCACTGCTGGGGAGCTCTGTCAGACACTACTAATTAACCTACTTTTCAACTGAGTTGATGTCAACTTTTTGTAAGCCAGGAGAGAGATGCATTTTTCCTCGGATTTCATCCTCGCCCATCGCGGTCCTTTCCCGCGCCGCCCGCCCGCGGGGCGCCCCCGGCCCTGGCTCCGCCGTCGCGGATCCGCCGCGGCCGCGCAGGGAAGCTCCGGGCAGCCCCGGCGGGGCGGCGCTCTCGCTCGCCGGCCCCAGCCCCGGCGGTGACACCCCACCCCGTGTGCCTCTGGGGCTGGGCAGCATCAGTCAGGCAAGCCGTGCGGTATTGGGCTTTTTATTTTGAATGGTTTTTGGAGCGCGCTAGCGCAGCACCGATTGCAGTTACTGCCCCTTCCCCCGCAGCCCCCAGGAGTGACCCTCTGCCTCCTAAATGTTACAGGGCGGTGTCGGGGGCAGCCCCCCTTCAACCCGCGCACTTTCAGTAAAGAACTAGTTCTTCGCATGGGAAAGCAGCCCCTTTTCTACGGGGATGTAGCGTGGAGCTGTTTGTTTTACATTAAGAAACTTCATCAGAGCAGGAAGACGATACTAAATTGCCCTCTACAAACCCAGGAGCGCCTCTTATAGATTCTTTATTTTAACAACATGAAAATCTCCTAAATAGTGCCTTCCCTCGCCCCTAAAAAACTAAGACCCTTAAATTTCTCATACAGAAACAAATAAAATGAGAGACCTAACCTTTTTTTTTCTACTGCATCTTTCCTAAAGCAACAACGAAGCAAGCTATCCCATCCCCTCTGAATTTACATAACTCTTTAATTAGGTACAGACCTGTGCCAATTTATATCACCTGTTAGCCTGGCCCGTGGCTATATATATGAGGGAGCACTTCTCTTTCCTGTTAAATGCTCCTGCTAAGTGAGAAAGAAGTGCTGGAGGGTTACTGGTAGGTAGTTCAGGTCTGGGATATAAATAAAGGAAAATTAGAAAATTGTAGAAGAAATCAGCAAGTTTTGTCACAGCTTGAGGGCATGATTTGTGAGGAAAGATAGCACAAAAAAGATTTAGTGTAGAGAGGATAAAGCTTAGAAGAACCTCTGATTATATAAGAAGTTATTGGTAAGGAAAAGGACTGAATGCTTTCCTCACAGTAGACAGCATAAGAAAGTGGGCTTAAATTGCAGCAAGGGATGTTTAGGGTAGAGGTAGTTCAAGGTCTTCAGCTACAAGAAGAGGTAAGGGGCCGGAACTGACCCTAGGAAGCTTTTGGGGGCTCTATCCATGGCAGAGGAGCCAGACAAGCCTCTGTTAGGGATGATGTGAATGTGGGGATCCTGCCTTGAGGCAGAACAGTCATTCTTCAATCTCTCTAGTTATATCCAATATATTTTAGGTAAGAGAAGTGCAGGTTTGGTGCTAAAGAAAAATAAAGTCAAGAACTCAAGGGGAAGAAGCTTAGACTGCGTACAGTTCCTCTGACATCGCTCCCAGCAAGTGGGACAAGCTTTAATACTAAAGTAGGCTTTGGCAGCAGAGGGTGTATTTTAAGTATTTAGTTATGTACTTACCATATTAAGTGGTAAAGGACAAGCTAAGCGAAAGGGTGAACTTTGCAAGGTGGGATGACTGGGTACTGCAACTCCAACTAGGAGTTGGAGTTGTGAGGTCCCCAACTAATGTGCGCATCACTGAGGTTGTTTTGGACCATGTCCTGGGGTCCAGGGACATTCCTAACTTAAGAATCCCTTTTACTCTGTAGGTAACTGCTTTCCCAAAACAAGTAAGGATCTAACTTCTGGAATTGGAGTGGGTGCTAACAGCTCTGAACGTTGGTGTGAGTATTTTAATTTGAAATTTCCAGGCCTCTTAATTTTAATTCTGCCTACCAGACCACTAGGAACAAGATTCAGCAGACGCACAAATGTTGAAAGTTTAACTGATTTTTACACCTCTGAGATAAATAAAACCCCAGCTTTTTCTTAACTGGGGGCTGAGGAAAAAAATTATGTTATCTTGGAGCTTGATTTCTCGATGTATTGAGAGGATGGAGGAAGTGTGCAAGGGGTGGTGAGAAATATGGAGGGAGCTTTTTCTAATGGAAAGCAGAACACAATTCTACAGTGCTCTTCCCTGGAATTTAGTTGTCATCCAAGTGTTTCCCATGAACATTCCCAATATATCCACCTGGTAGCACTGGGTACAGCTTCAGATTTTAAAATGATTTTTTGCTTATATGAACCTGAAAACATTCTTTCTACCGGGAGACAAGCTGTTTGGTGAAGAACTCCCACTCTTTCCTCTGCTTTGATTTAAGCTTTTTTTTTTTTTCATTTACTAACATGCTTATGGAAATAATTTGCAAACATATTGTATCTTTTAAAGTTTGAGATATTGTGCCATTTGTTCTTATGCAGACTCTTAAGTGAAGTCATTGTGGGGGTTCTGTCTAAACAGTGGATGTGAAGAAAGCTCCATGTATTTCACGGGTTGATGGGTATGGGTTTTGCTACAGTATTTCCCCTCCTGCTTGTTGCACAATTGTGCATTAACTTTTCACTTTTCATTTAAAAGAAATAAGAAAAAGTTGAGTCTAGCAGCCTATGTCACAGATTACTATATAAAAATAACCCCCAAACCTAAACCAATGCATTATTGCTGTTTTGGGTTTGAGGGAAGCTGAAATAAGATGTAGGTATGAACAACCCCATGTATTTTAACAGATTGCTAATTCATAAGTAAAAAATAGATAGGGAGGAATGCTCTATAAAATAAATACCATACACATGATTCATCAGCATGTCGTTTCTTTTCATGTTGAATTATGCTAGGGCTTCAAGATCTGTCATTTACCTTAAGCTACCAGGAAATACCCACCCTTTTTAACAAAATGCAGTAGAATTTCAGGATTTCAGTCCCATTTGCTCCATAAAAGTGTCCAGGACTCTAACTACATGACAGGAAGAACAAACTTTACCTGTGATAATTTAATTTTGAAAAGTTTGTTATGCATATGTTTTAATAAGACAAACACAAGCATGTGAGCAGTGCAGCAATTATGATGCCAGACAGTCCTTTGTATTGAATAGGCCATTTAGAATGGAGTTCTGGCAAGTGTAAATGTCTGCTGTGCTGCTTACCGCTTCTCTTGGGCACAATAAGATTTGTGAAAATGTTTTCTACTTGGTGTTTCTTGAACAAACATTTTCTTTGGAGGAGTCAGGGATGTGTGTCTTTTTCTTGTTTGTTCTCCCTGAGCACAAATGACAACATAATTATTGCATACAAGGTAGTGGTGGCGTTGAGGGACTTTTAGCATATTTGTGATTTTTCTCTAAAGTTTTTTTCTTCCTCTGGCTAAAATTTCTCAGAAATGTATTAATTGTCTGTATAACTCATATATAAACCCTACAATTTATGAAATTACTATTATTATGGAGGATGGATACTGGCATTTTTGCTTTCATATACCAAGAACTTATTTGTTCTCTTTTTGATTTTATGAAACCTCATAGTTTTCTGTCTAGGAAACAGTCTTGCAATTTGGATTTTGCCTGTACAGACACCCACAGGAAGGGGCCCCTTCTTTCTTTTTTTTTTTTTGGTGGACAAGTAGTCTTATGTGACAATAAAGTGGAAAATCTGGCGTACTATTACTTGTGAAAAAAATGGCAGATTAAAACATGATACAGGATGGTACTTTGAGTCATGAGTTCATAAGAGAGCAGTAGCACGTCCAACCTATGGGGCAAGTAGTCTACCTAATGTTCCCTGGAGTCCCCGTCTCAGCAAACATGGCTGGGGAAACCAGTAGCGAGGAGATGGGAAAGGGCTTGTGCTTGCACCTCGCCTGAATACAGTCATGATGAGGATCATGGCATAGGCTGCAGGCTGGAGCTTGGGCATGTTCCTGAGTTCTACAGGCTGCAAGACCAGCTTGTCCTTTCCAGTCTTTTCTCCTGACTGCAAGGCTGATACCCAGTTTGGTAAAGAGCAGGTAACCTCTTTTGACAAATCATTATAAACAGTATAGTTCAAAAGTTAGCGGTCAAGGACTGACAGTTCTGGAGAGCACTGTGGCAAAAAAAGAAACAGCAGAATTCCTGGATCATCACTTTTAGATGGTTTGTGAAGGGGAAAGAGTCATGAGTTGTAGGAGTTCAGCAAAGAACTTCTTATTTTGATAATTATTGTCTTGGTCCATGCACACCACAGATGTAGCTAAAAGTAACCAGCACAAATCCCAACACACAATTGCTGCAGCATCTTGTGGTGAGGTGCATTTGTATAGATGCTTATGTTTTTTTAGCTGCTGTTGGCTCTGGTGCTGCATGAAGAGGAGGTTGTTGGGGAAAAAAGTAGTAGCTGGTACATCTGGTTCCGTTAAAGTGCTGGTGATGGCTGGTGCAAACAGCCTTGCTGACACCTGCACGTTTAATCTTGTCCCACAAGGGCTGGTTCACTTTGCTTTCTGATCCACAGATTGAGACTGACTGTTCAAGTACTTACACTCAGTTATGCATCTGCTGCTGGGCGAGGAGGGAAAATGGCTGTCTGCTGCTATCTCAGAAACATGATCTTGCTGATCGCTTTCTGGAAGAGGGTTCCTTTAGTGGCCGTGGCTTTGTTTCAGAAAAGCAAAGCTCTTAGTAAGGTAATGCCTGGGCATTTGAATGATTTGTGGTGTTCTCTCTAGCTCATACTGGCAGGTCTGTTCCTTACTCTTTGGGGCAGAGGACAAGGCAAAAGGTCTTTTCCAGACAGCGAAGTCCTAAACGGATTTCACTGGGAGTTCCCTTACTTCACATACATTAATTTTTACTTGACTTATTCTTGCCCTGCATACAGTACTTTTGGGGACAGGGGTCATGTCCTTGTTCTTTAGGAAAAAATGTCTGTGGGTTGTTTTTTTTTTTTGGCCCATTATTACTTTTCTGACGTCTTAAAGGTAATCTCCTGTTTGCGGTGGCACCCTCATCTGGCTTTCCTGACCCTAGGATCAGCTTGTTTTGCTGTGGTGAAAGACTGTGGGTTTGATCTAGTTATTTTTGCTTTGGCTTCCACATGCTTTTTTTTGATATGTTGCTGGCTGTATCATTCATCACATTAGATCGGATACCGAACTCTTTTATTCTGAACATCAACTCTATATAGAGGCAATGAGATAAATTTCCGGATCAAAGATTTCTGATATTCTAGGGATATTCTAGAGGCCTCTAATTTCAGATCAGTGTCACACTGGTGAAGAACAAGGACCTTGGCAGGCTTCAAATTTATGTGTAGCAGAGAAAAAAATACTGAGCCTCTAGATATATGTCTGGCCTAATTCTGGTATGGTCCAGTGAGCTGTGCAGTGTTCTGCTTGATTTACCTCAGTGTAAACAGTGTCTGATCTCCTCTCCCATATTGGTCTGTTCCCCTCTCCTTAGGTAAGGAAATCAGGAGAATTTTTGATCCCTATTGTCAGAGTAGTGGCCTCCCACAAGTTGTTTTATTTGAGGGACTCCCCAGCCAAATCTCCTGTGTTCAATTGGATGCTGCTGCTTCCAGGATGTGCTGTTCATGTTCACCCTGCTGTGCTGGCACTTCTCTGCATGCCTTTAGTATGTCTGTGATGTTACGAATACCCCAAGATGTATGGATAGCCTTTATCACAGTTTGCTTGAATTCCTTCTTTATTTTTAATGGATCACATAGATCTGATAAACAAACATTTGTTTTCATCTAAATCATAGACCGGAATGCCTCTTTTGGCCTTTTGGCTGTTTGCTTGTTTGTGTGTGTAAAGTGCAGAGTGTTTTGTAGAAATTCAGTACTGCAGGAAGAAAATACCTTTCAGATGTGCTTTCACTAAAAAAAAAGTTTCTCATTATTTTCCAACATTATGCATAGTTATGGTATTCAGATTTAATTACATACAGAATAAATATAACGCAGACCCCAAACTGGTGAGATCAGCTTTCAATCACAGCAGGCCATAAGCTCTAGTAATTAACCATACCTCCACAAACCATCCCCACTAATAAATCCAGGGAAAAAAGAACACAGCAGAGAAAAAAAGGAGAAATGACAAAAACAGGATTTTATAGCAATGGGCCAGACAGCACCCTGATGTATACACAATGTATCTCTCGGAAAACATACGGTGGTAAAGGATTTGTTTTCCAAACCGAAGAGCCTGAATCTGGGGATCCGTAAAAGAGAGCCGAGGTCTGTATTTAAGTCAGTGTTTCTTTGAAATAAAGATGTGTCAGAGAGCTGAGTAGGAAGGCTGTGTGGTGACTCAGCTCCCTGTCCCTTCATCTGTCCGTCCCTGGGCCCTACAGGGGAAGGATGGCAGATGAAGAGCCATGGAGGTAGCTAGCAGGTGGTGTGAGCTTTGCTGAGGAGCTGACTCAAGGCAAGGAGGTGGGAGATGGCAGCACCTCTGCAAACCCGAGTCAAGAGACTGAGAGTAAATATGGACTGTCCTCTCCTGCATGGGATGCTAGGGTTTCACTTGAAACATTACATTGCTTTTCAGTGGTGATTAAAATTTTCCACCCCGCTTTTGATGTGGTGCATGCAGCCTTTGAAAGTCCCTAAACTGGAGTCTTAACAAAAGGCATATAAAGCAAGGGAGTCACTCTTCAGTTAAAAACAAACAAAATTAAAGAAATGCTAAATGAAACAATGGCAATTGTAGAAAGATCACCTGTTTCATTCCAGTCAGGCCCCCAGAGATATTAAACACACTTACTTCACAGACTTAATTGCCTCAGGATGAGGCAATCCTGTATATCTTTTTTAGAACCATTAATAACCTACTTCACCTGATTGCAGCAAGTATTTTATTAGAGGATTTGTCAAATGGTAAATGCAAGGACTTTATGCACAGATAAACAACAAAAATTGACCAAATTTAGCCTCCACTTACAGCTAAAGCTCATTTTTATTTTAATCTTCCATTTAATTTGAAACTTAATAGCTTTTCAAAAATTAAACCTACGTGATTTTCCTACAACACTTATTTTGATTAAATCAAATATGCTCATTTCTACAATGCTCAGTGCCTTGTTATCAAGCATTGTTGAACATGTGCAATTTTGTATCCACTCTTTTTATTTCTGACATGACATAGAAACAAGCAGGAATTCTTGAAAGACAATGAGAGACTAGCCATCTACAATTTGTATTTGTAGATAAATATATCTAAATTTGAGGACAAGTGTAGACTGCTGACCTTCAGAAGAAGTCAGGGCATGCACACAATAGAAATGTCTGCCTTGTTATCAGGAATGCAGAAAAAGGTCTGCTAATTTCAGGGTGTCTCAGTGAAAACATAAACCAATGCAATGATGCTGCAAAAAAACGAAGCTGCCATCCCAGTGGGATCTGATATTTCTATCAGGCAATGTGTCTGTGAGCAAGGGGAGGTCGCTGCTGCACGGCATCCAGCCCCGGATGGCCATGCTAAGGGAGACTGGTGGGAATCCAGAGGACAGCAGCAAGCAAGAACAGGGACTTAGCAAAGGTCACCTAGAATGAAAGGCTGTAGTAATTTGCATTCTTTAATATTGAAATGTGGAGAATGAAAGGCCTCTCTGGTGTTTTGGGACAGAGAGGTTGTAACAAAAAAATGGCCATCCGTTGTTTTCTTCTGTGTAGCCGCTATTCAAAATTGGCCAATATTCACAGGACAGAAAGATTAGGTTGTCTATTAAGAAACAATTTCTAGCTGTTAGGCTGTTCCCTGTTTCACCATCCCATCAGGGTACACGTAGAAACCTCCTTGATGGAAATTTGAAAAACCAAGTCAGACCTCTGCTCTTTGGAGGTCCTTTGGAGACAGATCATCCAGCTCCTGCTCTGGGACTGGTCTGGTCCCTTGCACTGCTCCTCTGCTCTCTGTTCTTGTGTCTTTGTCCTATGGCAAGGTCAGGCAAACAGATATGCAATGCAGCAGAGAGACATTTCTGTAAAATAGGGGGACTGTATCTGATCCTCAGTATGCAATACACATTTCTGTCTGGGAGTTAGGACATGGCCTGAGAATGATGTCTGCCTCCCCTACTCTACAGACAGTCGGTACATCTTCTACTGAAGCTGCTTTTAACAGATTTTTTTTATTATAAATTTACAGTGCCAAATTTTTCTTACTTTTCTTAAACAAACTAAGAAGGTAGCATGTCTTTGGCACCTTCCTCACCCACAAACATGTTTGTCCAAAATACCACTGTGGTGCCTCATAGCATTTATTTACTGTTTCACATTGCTACCCTTTGCATGATCAGTCTGCATCCCTCACAGACCTCTGCAGCCAGGAACTCCCTCTTCTGGCTTCTGATAGGGGACGTAGTGGGAAAAGTAGAAATTGGAAAGAAGATGGGAATGGGAAATAAAGCTCCAAGAGTATACAACACTGGGTCTTAGTTTCATTATTTTGGTACATGGTATTTAAGTACATGTCAATTGAAAAAAAAAAAGTTATGAAAAGGTAGAAACCTTCCTGTGGCTATTGAAATCGGTGTTCTGATATACCTGCAGATTCACAGAGAACTTTCTTGTGTATCTTTGAATGGAAACCCAAGAAGAGGCTATTAAAAAGAAAGGAAATTTCTACTACAGAAATAAGATTTCTTTGCGAAATACTTTGACTTAATCTGCTGTTGCGTATTGTTGACTTTAAGAACATTGCAGAAGATAGGGACTGGTTGTAAAGATTGTTGGTGAAGATTAAAGATCCCCCTTAATTCCTGATGAATTATTCTAAAAGGAAAACATCATTTCTTGGCAGTAGATTCTGGATATCTGCTTGCTCTTTGGCAGGTGAAGAGAGAGAGCCAGGGACTCTTCAATCGCATGTTGTCTGTATTTTGAGGAGAGTGCGCTGGCAGTTCATCAAAATCACCGCTTTGACTAGCTGGCCAAAGGAGGAAGGTATTTTCATGTACAAAATGCCCTTTAGCCCTAAGCTTCTCCTGAAGCTTCTAAATTTCAATTAGAAACATAACCTCAGGCACCATTAATGTATTTCTTTTTCAAAAACATCTTTATTGCATCAAAATGAGGAGGGATATGTGCACTTACACTGTAAGGGGAACATTATGAAGAGGGGAAAATCAGTCTTTAATATTACCGTACTATCAGTCTCAAACTTAATAGCATTCATATTTCAGTGATAAAAATCCAACTGGTTCCAGTGCAGGGTAATCCTTTATTAGCCCACAGAAGCCGACTAACCACATTCTGCAGGTGGCCAGCTATACTCTGTTTCTTGCAAATAGGATTGCTTCTTTAGTTTCTCCAGTGAGTGCTCTTAATGTTAAAGGACACTCACTTCCCTAGGAGGTGTCCAAACTGTGATGCTCCCTAACTGCTGCTAGACTTGGGCTCCCTTTTGGGATCTTTTTTATTTTCTAATAAATGCTCAAGTTCTCTTCTGACTGGTGGCACATCTTCAGCTAAAAATTGATGGAGAATATCACAGTTCTGAGACGTTTGTATGTAGGCTGTTTGCACATCCTTTGCTTACCAGGCGTTTAACTTGTCAACCCTTGGCGGGTAGGATTTGAATCCAATCTCTTCAGCTTTCAGGCTTAGTGTCTTCTAGGATGTTACCTCCTAAGAGCCCTAAATAGACTCTTTCTCTAGCTGTGTGTTGAAATCAAGCTGGTCCAGTCACTGAGTGTCGTGGAGGGCTCAAGCCTGGTTAACTTGTGCTCTGCAAATGCCAGTCCCCATTGCTGTGGCAAGAATGACTGGTTTCAGTACCTCTACTGGACTTAAGAATGGGATTAGTGCCAAATTGCTTGCCATTAGATGAAAACACAAGGAAGCTCTGTGCATGTTCAGACAGAGTCTTTCCAAATAACTTATTACTTTTTTTAAAGGTATGGAAAAAATGTACCAGTTGGAACACTTGATAGCAGCTCTGCAGAGAATTTTACAACTATTGACTTGTGGGTGTTTACATTCTGTTTAGAGTTTAAGACTCATTTTAGGTGATTTATGTTCTGTTTGGATCTGGGCCCAAGGTATCACTAACAGGCTTATCATTTTGCAGAAGTATTCTCTGCAGTAATATTCTAACCTGCTACCGTCTGGGGACTTTACCTTCTACTGGAACATTAGTTTTGATAGAAAACTAAGTGTTTTCTTCCCTTAAGGAACTGGATCATAAAGCTATAGGACTGGAGAAGACCTCAACAGGTGAGCCAGTCAGTCCTCCTTTTCCAGCTATACCTTAAACCATGTCCTTGGTGTTGGACTATATGGGAAACAGCTTGGGAATGAAGAAAGAAATCTGGAGAATAAGTAGCATCCATTGATTTCCTAGTTTAGGATCCAAGAAGGGAGAGTGATTGGGGTATGAAAGTTGTAGTTTAAAATTATACTTTAATATGTATTTCTGTCTCTAAGGAAGCATGTTCTTAAGAGCCTCAGCATACTACTAGTTGTAAGTGATATTGCTAAAAATATGACTCCTCCTACTACTTCACCCACCTAAGTTTTGAAGGATATCCTTTCTCATTTTGTTGTGGTTGCTGCTCAGCTGTACTGATGACAGAAGCTCTCTGGTTTATTGCTTTCTATGACTTCACATAGTGTTAATTCTTTTGACACTGCTAAATTCTGAGACTGTTTCGTCATGGCTTCAAGTTTAAATTATTTTAGTCATTGCCTGATGAAAGCCCCTCATCTTGATTGAGTACTTCAACCCCATTTATAACTCAGCTGGTAGAATATACTGTTGTTAAGTCAAGTTGAATGGTGAGCTATTAGATAATGACTGGCTTATCTTCCCAAGTGTGAAGTACTGCATGAGCAGAGCTTCATGAACTTTGGGAAGCAGGATAAGGAAGAATCTGTACCATTCTGTAGGCAGGCACATATGGGATCCTTCTCTTCAAGGACAAGGAGAACAGATTTTAAAGGAGAAGACAAATCAAGAACAGAGCAGTCTTCATTTAACTTCCCCGTATGGAGATAAGGGACTTCTGTTTTCTTTTGCAAATGGTTTCAGTGTCTCTGTGTGGGTGGCTTTCATGGTACAGAGCTGGAAAAGCATTCAAAATGTACAGGGGAAAACTAGAACGAAGTCCCAGAAGGGAATTGCAGTTATTCAGGAAAGTAAGACTACTGTTGTAGGAAAGCCAGTTTATGCCAAATAAAATTACTTCCCTTGCTTTAAAGAAGTATTTGTGGTGTTCTTTGTCAATAGAAAAATATTTATTTTTCTAAAAAGAACACTTTTTCCATAAATTCTGGATAATAGAGTTCTGAAGTACTCCACGTGCTCTAGGAATGCAGCACACCCAGATGTGCTCAGTTCTGTAATACAGTCTTTGTGGATAGGACATTTTTCCCTATCCTAACACTGGTTTCACAATGGACAAGAAAAACCGTTAAACTCATTTTTGTTTTGCGTCTAAGACACTGAGAGCTTAATGCAAACTGTTCGGTATGGATTTTTAATAAGGGTTGATAGATCTTCATGGTCTGAGTTTCCCATCTCTGCTGAGCAACTCATCTAAGGTTTAATCAGAACAATTGCATTTTGCGATCTTTATTTTATACACCTCTGGTTTATTGTCACCTCCTGTAAAGCAGACAGAAACAGTACATTAAGGTTCTCCTCTAAGGTCTTAATTTATAATAATAATGAAAAGATTAAAAAAATATGCATTCAAGTACATTCTTCTAAGAAAATAATACTTTGTAGATCTCCTTAATTAACGGATCAAATTTCCCCTTCCAAGTAAATAAAAATCACACGAAAACTATCATAAACTTTTACCTTTTGTAGGTACAGTTGAATGAACTCACACCACAAATACAGATCTCAGCAATCTACTGTTGTCTATCCCAATCATTCCCACACTGAGCTGAGTCCTAAAGATGAGGGTTTTTTTTGTCAGTAATGACCAACATCTTAATTTTTGGTCTTGGACGGATTTTATTTTGATATATTGATCTGATATAGTTATATACAAATATATTCTAAGTTGGAACACATTAACTTAATGCCAACTTTTAGTTTTCAGGCAATTGCATTATTTCATGCAAATGATGACTTCTTTCTGATTGAATATTAAATCCAAATAGAGATAGACAATCTATCTCTGCTTATACAAGAGTTCTGTGAGAAACATCATCGTTCTTAATGTTTGTTTGGAATAATTTTTTTTGATGTGGAAAGGTGTGGGGGAAGATGACTAGTATTTTAATTTTCTAGACTTTAATATACTCCCTCCAAGACAAAGTAAGTCGTTCTTCTGGTACAAAGAACCTATTCTGAATATTTCCTCTCACTGGCGAGGGAAAGCACTTCTGTTGCCTGTGAAGGGATTTGTTCAATTCTTCCAAGAAATTGTAAATCAGCATTGTTCATTGTTTGTGCAAAAATACACATTCAAGCATTGTCTTCAACAAGCTCCAATGAGACTAAACTTCTATAGACACTTCTGTTTTCCTCATGGTGCCCTTTTGCTTAATGAATAAGTGAAGATATTAGTAGGGTTACTGTGGAAGCAGATGCCGTTATAGTTTTAGTATACAGATAGCATATAGTGCTCTCTTGCTTGTAGATGGCACTAATGAGTTCATAATTCACTTGGCACGGCACCCACATGCCTGAACAAGACTGAAATGGTGTGCCTAGGTTAGGGCAAACGTGAAAACGTGGGAGGTGAAGTCTCGGGTGATCACATCAGTTAGTATGGTGTCCCCCATTGTGTTCCCCAAACCTTATGCCTGGTAGCAAAGGTTGCTACTGAGTCTTGTAGTGATTTCAACTTATGTTAACTTAGCCAGGACTATAATAGAAATATAAAAGAGTAGAAATCATAAGAATTGCAGAAAAGCCCCAAATTTTTTCTTGAAAAAAAATCTTTAAAGATATGAATGTTGCTGGTTTTGTCTCCCAACGGGAGGCATTTGTTAGATAGTAGGTTGTCAGAAAACGCTAGTACTGTAATAGCTAAGACTGTGTTTTTTTTTTTTTTTTCATTTCTACTTGGCAGAGGAAGGATGTTGTTTTCTTTCTGCTTTTACAGTCATAACAACTACTTGCCTATTTACATTTATGGACTTAATAGTTTTGCCATTGTGGCATTGGATTAGTTCAATATGACCTGGTGGAACAACTTCAAGCCACTGAAGTATTGATAAGAGAGGCTGTCCAATTTCTAAACAAGACTGGTTGTTATGAACAGATGAGGTGAGCCTGTGTTCATCAGACACCTGTGTTGGAAATGATATCACTCAGGTGGTGTTTCTTGGCTCCTGAAGCCAGAGCTGCATCTGAAGAAGTATTGCTTTTTCTCCTTGGTATTGTGTTGAGAGCAATGTTTGATGATTTTAGTTAATCCAGTATTTAGAACAGGAAAGTCAGCTCCTTTCAACTTGATTGGCTGATTCTGTGCTTGATGGTTTAACTTGGGTTATTTAATCAACACAATATTATCAATTGCATGTTATCTGTATGTCTGGAATGTTCTTTTAAAAACTGACTAATTGATGTACAGTGGCACCTTTATAGAAGAGAAAGTACATATCAAATCACCAAGCACCAGTTATTAAAATACCCTAGCATTTATTAATTTAATGTCCAAGAATGGAAGGGCTTAAGTGATGCCAGTTGATAGTTCAAAATCACCCAAAGTAAATACTTTTCCACACAGTAAATAATTAAATTGTGAAACTTTTTGCCACATGATGCTAAGATGTTATGAGTTGAACAACTGATTGGACAATTTAATACAAGAAAACACTACTGAGAGCTAGAAACACCAGTTTCGGTGTTCAGGAATTGGTTCAGGAACTCTCTGTGCAACAAATGGCTGAAAATGAGACTATTCCCATTCATTTCGCAGCATGCTTGGCTCCTTCTCCAGGCACCCAACCTCAGCCACTGTTGGAATAGGATACTCCAGTTGATAAACTTTGGTTTTACCTATCACAGCTATTCTTGTCCCAAAGTAGTTTACCAATCAGCCAAGACGTAGAGCAAGCATATTCATTCATATACATATACTGGCTCTATTATTTAAAAAAAACCCCTCATCCTAAATTGGAGCTAATCCAAACACCTCTGAAGTCATTGACTCAACAAGCTGACTTCCATTATAAGTTAGGTTGAACCCTGGAAATTGTAATAGCAAAAGTTTAAAAAAAAAAAAAGTGAATTATTTCTACTACTGCATTAACTGATCATGGTTTTGACAGTGTCAGTTGAAGGATAGAGTAGACAGAGCATGACTTTGAATTTCTTTTAAATTGTTATAATTCTCAAGTATATTTTTGTACTGACATCTGGATATTTCAATATCTGAAGCAAATAGGAACAAAACAGAAACCACCTGGATTTGTAAACTCCATGTGTAGAAGACGTAAATACTCACAGTTTTGCCTTGCTTCCTGTTTTCTTTGAATTTTTTTTCCTCTTCCTGCTCAACTTGTTTGCTCTTGGAAAGCTTCCTAATTGCTTTATTTTTATTTTTGAGTTTCTTTGAATAAACATAATGCTGTTATTCTGCAGATGTGTAGGGAAACCCTGACCTCTGCTGAAGCCTAAGGGAGACATATTGTTGATAAGACTCCACTGAGGACTTCACTAGGACTTCACTGCAGTGGCAATCACTAGGTCTAGGTGTAGAATTTTTATCATGTGATGTAAGGACCAACCTAATCAAGTCTAAACTTCTGTATAGCTCAGGGTATGTGTTTCACTCAGTTTTCAGTGTTGAGTATTCCCCTTTTGTTCATCTGCGTAATGGACAACATTGAAATATTGCTTTGGGTTTGGATGTGAAATTCAGCTGTGTCACACAACATTTGGCTCACTAGACTTCAGTAGAGTTAGGCGAAGAATGAATTTAGACTGTTGAATTGAAATCAATTCAGTTAATTGAAGTCAGTCAATAGGAGCTTTTTGTACAGATTTGAAAGAAGAATGTAGACCTTTTTAACTCTAATCAACTACAGAACATTATTAAGTTCCCATAAGAAATGGTTTAAGTGCAACATGATAATGAAAAATGCAAGTGAAAAAATTTTGTTCACTTTGAGTAGCTCTACAATCTAGAATCTGAAAAGAAACCACTTTACATAATGGAAGGAGATACTTACAAAGCAGTCAGACTGAAAAATACCTAGAATTATAGCGGGTAGCAAATTAGAAAAGAGCTTGTAAAGTGATACAGCGGCAAAAGTAATTTCAGGCTGGAGAGATATCTTTTTAGAAACCAAGGAGGTGCTAATGCCTTTATTATGTGAAATGGTGCCTGCAATACTGCACTGAATTCTGGGAGCCTCCAATAGTAGAAAAACATCACCAGTGAAAACAAAATGGAGCAAATCTGAGAAATGCTTTGGAGGCTGGGGGAAAAGTATGTACTGTACAGCCAGATGCTGACGTTTTCACTCTGCTCTAGGAACACTCATTTAAGAGGCTCCTTAGTGATTTAAAGGTCAAATGTGACAAAATGATATGAATAACCTGATGTTTACCACCTTTTGTTTGCCTCCAGGTGGGTTTTAACCAGATAGGAGACTTTGAACTAGATCTTTAGGTGGACTGCCTGGTTCCATCACTATATGTTAACTGTATGTTAACATTGTCTTTGAGAAATCCAACGCCAAATGTTTCTGTGTACATCAATATGCCATTTCTTCAGATTTGGCTCATTCTCATAAAGATCTACATCTCTTGCCTTATTGTTGAAGGCATTGAAATGGGTCAGACAGCTGTAGTTTTCTTTAAACTGCTGGAGTGTCTGCACTGAGCCAGGTTAATGGTCCATCTAGCCCAATGTCCTGTGCTTGACTACAGCCATCAACAGATGCCTAGTGATGAATATAAGAGCAACTGTGCAGTGATATTTCTCAGAATTACACTCCCAGCTGCTTGTGTGATTTACATCTGTAGAGATGCCATATTTCTGTTTACTAGTCCTGTTGAGTTTCTTCTTCATGAATTTCTCCAGATGCTTTTTGAATCCATATAGATTTTTGCCAGTCCCAGTGTCTCCCAATGAAAGGGATTCCCTACCTTAACTCTACTACCTTACTACCTTATTCTAACTACCTTAACCTGTATATGAAGAATGCCCTATTTTTCTTCCGAAATTTCTTCTGAACATTTGAGTTTCATCTGATGGCCCCTCAACTCTTCTAGAGAGTGAGCAATCATTCCTCATATATCCCAATCACATCAATCTTGATATTATGGAGCTTTATTATGTCTCCATTAGTAATTTAAGTAATTTGTGTGTGTGTTTTTTTTTTTTTTTCTCCCAGTTCCTTGAGCTTAGTTTATTTAACCTGCCCATGCCTGGAGGCTGTTACTGAGTTTTGTTCATACTTGTCATCCTTCTCCAAACCTTTTCCCATTCTGTTGTAGCTATTTGATCAGTTACATCACTGTAATTGTAACTGCCCTCATTTTGATAATTTATAAATTTGACTCTAATCTTGCAGTGGGAGCCAAAGGAACTCAACTTTGGTCAGCTGAATTGAGTTCAGTATGGATCCATTGCAAACATCTGATAACAAAACTGAAACCAAAGAGAGGACTAGAACCACGCATTCTTTTTCCTGATGCATGTGGGCAGTTCGGACTGAACTGTTTTCACCTGTGCTCAGAAGCGCTTTTCAGTGATGATTATTTCTTTGTAAATGTCCAGCTTAATCTTAGTTATGAAGAAAAAAGAACCTTTCTGTTCTTCTGAGTAACTGGACAAAACGGATTACCCTAAAATGTGAATAATAATTGTTGTTTAACTAATTTTCCTTCAACACTCACTAATCTCAAAAGCAATCTTAAAAAAAAAAAAATCCAACCAAAGAGTAAGATTTAGATCTAATGCCCTGAAGTTTTGGAAGACCATAAGGTGAAAAATAGTCAGCTGGAAATGACCACCCAAAAGAGTGATTAACAGGAAAGGCAGGAATTTAAATAATGCTGGAGCAGCACTCTGCAGATGCTCACAATTTCAGCAGAATGGCTTACAGCAAGGGAAGTTTAGCATGTTCATAAGCCTTTGCAGGACTGGGGCTACATGGAGGATGTGTTTTCTCTCTTCCCAGAGCTATATAAATGATACATCTTGGATAAAATTCATCCCCGATGTATAAGTTAAAAATAGAGACTAGAAACAATTCTTTTTAGATCTAAACATTTGCACGGGATAAGGACTATTGAATATTAAAAATCTGTGAAGTAACATAAAACAGAGCTGGACAGACATTCTCTGAGGGCTCTGTAAAAACTTATAGAAACCTGAGGTAATGATCGAGCTAGGAATGGTTTTTAAAAATAACTTTCCCTGACTTCTTCAGGGGCTGGTAATTTTTATGTATTCAAAAAATACTCTATGAATGTGATCTCAGTCCATTGGAAACAGAATTTCTCTCTGCTTTTTGTTGTGAAAAGGATCTTCTCCTAAAATATCGTATTTGCATACAAAGTTTATTTTGCAGGAGTTTGTTTATTTCTTTGGGCTGTGGAGGGTAAATTCTACTCCATACTAATCAGCCTGGATGGTTAATGCCCAATTGGAGTGTTAAGCATTTAGGTTTATGATGCTATATAAATAAAGTGCTAAATACAAATGAAATAAAAACATCATTACTACAGTTTGCGTTAGGTTTATGGTGTTGTGTTCTCAAGATGTGCAACCGGTTTGTGTAGAGCAATTGAAGGTTATACACTTTAGATTATAAGAAGTTCAAGCATGTGGTACAGGAAGAAACATCAAAGGTTAGACTGTTATTATTAGGACACTTCAAAGAAAAGAATTTCTGAAGCCTTTAAGTTTTACGGCAGGTGCATGAAGAGGTGCCAGGTCATCTCAGGGTGGTCAAGAGTAGGCTACATTGAAACTAGATTGCATAGGACTCCTTTTATCTGTCAAAGACAGTTGGGATTCTGACTTAGAAAGAGTTTTAACAGTGATTTTGAATACTGGACATCAAGCCTCTCTAATTTCAGCTGCTCTCAGCATGGAAGCTTGCAGTCATGGTCTCCACCAATGGGCACATCTGGGTAACAGAAGAGTGGTCCTCCTGGTCATGTCCCAGCCACAGAGCCTCCAGTGCTATCTGTGGCCTTCACCGGGTCAGGCGGGCTGAATGCTCGACAAAGCGCTTTAGGTTTTGAAGCAGATATTTGCTTCAATAATTATGGCAGTGTGGGGGGATGACCTCTGGCTCCTACTGGATGTTTATAATCCATTTGAAGACAAAAGTGTCATTCTGGTATTTCTTATTTAGGAGAAGTGCAAAAGCAGATTAATTGTACTTGTAGTTTAAACAAACTAGCACAGTAAATTCAACACCTTCGGATTAAAGCATGATCATATTACCCTAATGGGATATTACATGAAGCTATATGGAGAATAATATTTTTACAATGAAATTAAGTGACAGTGATGGTTAATTTTAGCTGATTAGAGCAATATATGTTCAGAGCTTGGAAAGAAAACATTTATTTCCTTAGCTTGTACAGACTTCTCTTTCCTGGAGACTTGTATCTCAGCTCCACCTGAACTGTGCTATAACCCATCAGTTTGATACTGCTTAACAAGTATATTCTTCTTTGGAACATCATCAGCCAAAATAATGACTTTGTCTTATATAATTAATTTTGTTTTTTCATTTTATTGTAGCCCACAAAAACATATTGCCTGCAATCAACTGCAAGAGAGTTTCCTTCTGCTAATGAATTAATACATTAAATAATAATAGTTAAAAACCATTTTACATTGCTTTGATCATTCACTTACACGTTGTTAAGTAGACTGAGCATTTTAGTGTGAAAAGGCTGTGTTTACAAATTAGTCCAGAGAATGTTTCACACAGAAGATCAGCACATATATCGTGTTTTATTTCAGCTGCACATGACACAACCTTAATATTAGAGCCAGATGATTAAAAGAACATTACCTGAGCCTTGAGAGTCACTGAATGAGCTATGCTAAATTGGTTGTTTTCTATTTTGTGATTAATTGTGCTTCTAAACCATATTTTAGTGTGCTTTGTTTTTCTGTCCCCAGTCATCCCATATTATTAAAGAGAAATTCTGCATATCTCTCCTGGAGTCCAATTAAGGATTTGCATCATGACTAGATTTTTCACTTTAATTACTGTATATAAAGTAGGTTTTGACTTATTTCCATATTTATCAAACTATGCAGAAGAAGCAAAATTCATCAAATAAACAGATATCTGTGGCTATAATTGCAGCCTGCACTGAGCATGTAGGAAGAAAATATGAGGGTCCAAATTTCATTATGTAGAACATAATAAACATCTGAATAATTAAACTGTGTGTAAATCACATGCTTGGCAGTAGTAAGAACAGAGAAGAGACACCTTAGTTTGATCAGAAAAAATCCCATATTTCTAAATATATTTTAAAAAATACATTCTAAACATAATTCAATCAGCAGTGAGTAAAAAAACAAGAACCAAAGCCTTAAATTTGCAGCTTGTTATCAGGTGATGGAGGATGCCACATACATTTAGAAACATTTTTTCATTAATAGTACAATATGCTTAGCTCTCTTTTGCATGTGTATTGAAAACATGTTGGAAACAAACTAGAGGATGCAAACTCTTACATTGAAATGACAAGTTCCATTAAAACATGCAGCCAGCTTTGATAAATCCCTTAAATCAAAGGTTTGAAAATGGTATAATTGCTAAAGCAGATGCTTTGTCAAATTTAACTGTGAGTTCAGTTTTTGCTAAAATATCTTCTCTTAGGTCCCAGTTAAAAGGAATACAGCAACATTTCTTTATTAAATAATTTTTAATTAGAAGCTTTAATTTTCTTCATTTGCTATGAAGTAGTACTAGAATTTATTTCTATTACATGCATTTTGATGTATGGCATTTTTAGTTTTATAAATATTTCAAGGAAATTACATTCCATATAGAACTTTGCAAAATTGTTCTAAGCTAAAAATACATTTTTGAGGACCAGACCTGAGTTCAGTGTAAAATTTTACTGATGTTAAAGCAAAAAATAGGAACATAAAGAACATTCATGCTGATTTACACTTAATATAAAAAACCAACCCATGCCTGTTATTCTCCCCCTCTTGTCAAATGGATGCAGTGTGTATTACACTCAAGCAAACTTACATCTACTTACTCCAGAACAAAGCTGAATTACTGACTTTTAAAAAATGGATTTCAACTGCTACTTTGATTAGAATTTGTAGGTACACAAAATCTTTTTTAGTTTGCTGGAAAACTTCTTGAAGAAGCATTTTGTTATTTGTTTTATTTTTAATGCTATTTATGCGAAGTGAAGAGCTATTCTACTATAATTGCATCTTTTTGTGGACACTACAGTTTTTTGGAAACAAGAACTTGTTTTATTAATTTATTTGGTCTTCCCTTCCGAGTATACAAATAGTTAGCAAGGATGAGAATGATAGCAACTCAGATAAAGAAGAACTTAAAAAAAATTTTAAATGAGCACCAACAAGAGAAAGGAAAGCTAATAAAAATAGCTGGAGGTAAAGAATATATAGTGAGATTCATGTCAAATTTTAATCTACACCCATTAGCCAATCCAATTTATGCATGCTGTAATATAAGCAGGAGATGTGCTGATTGAGCCAAGCATATTTGTTCTTGAGGAGGGAAGAACAGAAACATGCGCCTCAGTGCATTTCCTAAATTGAGACCTATCTAACAACTTCCCTATATAACCACCATTCAGCAGAAAAGTCAAAAGGACCTTTGGCAATGCTGAAAGTCTGGATAAAAGCAACTGTAGTGCTCATTCTTAAATAAAAGAGGAATAATCATGCAATGAGCATCCATTAGCTCTAACATCACTTTCAAGCAAGGTACTGCGAAACCTTTGACAAGATGTAACATCACGACGAGCAGCTTAGGTGTGGTTAAGCTTAGTGTACCATATTAGGGACCATTATCTGCTATTACACCTGTGGCAGGCCGCTTGTGTGTGGTGTTTAGCAGCTAACATGTCAGACTCTGGGGCAGCTGAGGATGACAAGGAGTGCAGGAAAGTCAGAATGATGAGAAAAAAACCCCAAACCACGCTCTTGAAATAAGGTTAGTATACCTATCTGTCCAGGGCAGTAACTTTCTACAAGAAAGGTAAGTAGGATGACAAGAGTGTAAAGGATAGAACTTGCTCCAGCATGATCTCCTGTAGGATCTGTTCTGTGTGTTCTCCTAACCCTCCCTGGTTAGTTTTCTCTGGCAGGGTAGAAAGGCACTGGTTGGAGGTACCAATGCAGATTCATATTCTGACTGGCAGAGTCTCAACTAAGCAATGCATTCTTTTACATACAAAATTAAGAGAAAGGATAGAGGTGAGACTTCTTTTCCTTAGTAGGTATATCTATTCTGCTCACGATTGAAGAATACCAGTAGTGTCCAAGGGAGAAGTTTGCATTGCTGCCTGATGTGTTTTACTCAGTATACAGATGGATGAACACGTAGAAGTGGGGAAAAAGAGAGAAAGAGGAAGGAAAGCAAAGGTGTCAAAGTTACAATAACAAATAATCATAAACACAGTAAGTTAGTCTTTCAGGAAGCTGATGTCAGCCTATTCCTATAAAAATATTAAGCCACCATAAAAAGTTCATGATATACGCGTAAAAATTTATGTCTTAACATTGCTGGGGATCTCTGACTGATGTCAAGAAATTATCTTCCTAAACCTCACATTGTTTTTCTGTCTGATTTACCTACAGTGTAAGTTTTAGAATGCTGGTTTTGACCAATAATCAAAGTCGCTGAAAAGAGAACTGTTATGGGGCAGAGGTGAGAAAAGCCAGCTGTCCTATATTGGTCACAGCCACCAGCAGTCAAAATACATTGTGCTCACAATTTCTGGACTGAGATTGGTGATCTAAAGGAAACGTGAAAAGCATGATATTTATGCCTGGGAATAGGAGAAGAATAAAGGAGCAGAGAGAGCAGAAAAAGTTCAGATAATACACGTGCTCAGCAAAGAAGGCATACAGGAGAAAGGACAACATCCTCTTGCTTGAAGAGAAACACATTATATAGAAATGCATTCAGGTTTACTGGCTCTCTTTCATCTGTTTTGAGTCTCTTCTTCCACCACTATCCTCCCCAAGGGCTCACTTTTGCATGGAAAGTATTGCATCGATGGCTGCGATACAGAGGAAATGGAGATCCACATCTCATATTTCTGAGACCTGGTTACAATTTGGTTGCAATGCACAAAGTGGCCAACTGTGTAGCGGAGTTTATTAGACTATCCAGGTGTTTCCTGTACTTCCAGGGAAGGATCAAAGTTTGTAGTTACAAGGGTGTATAGACTATCAGAGTGTATGAAATATATCACAAATGTATTCATTGAAACTCTGTCAGAGCTACTGTTGGAACTGTACTATTAGCCTTAGAGACTTCAACATCCATATGAGCATCAAACCAGATGAGGCAACATCTGTTTTCCTGGTAAGGCTGAGCTCCCTAGATTTTACCCAGCCACTTGACAAGCATTCATAGAGCAGGAAAGAAATATTTGATTTTCATTTGCATATGGTCTAGTTGTCAGAAATACAAAGGAACCCTTTTTGTTTGGTTTGACCATTTTCAACTAAACTGCAACTTGAGAGCTATTCCTCCCTGCCTAATCTAAGCAGTATCTTCAAGGTCAGCTAGGAGTTGTTATTTCTAGTTTTGTGTGTGTACTTTTTTTTTTATTTTTTTTTCAGTGAAATATAAGCTTTATCTTTCTGGGTTATTGTTAGTGAAGACAATCAAATTCTCTAGGTTGTGGATAATAGGTCAATCAATTGTATACTGATCTCTGTCCTTGAAAATAGGCCTGTTCAGTGGTTGAGGTTCACAATCTCTGACTTGGGAAAGTTAGCTGACATTCTTTGACCTTCATTTCTTTATTACTAGATGGAGATATTGACTGATCTTGGGAATGTTTTTTCCAGTTCCACTCCAATGTATTTTCAATCCTTCCTTTTCTAGGAAGGTTCCTGAAAATGCAACTGTTTTTCAGATTTAGGTGTTTAGGCACTAACGATATTTCAAATTGGTTTCCCCCACCTCCCTTTCTGTAGATACCTTCTATTTGTTTTTCTGTTGTTAATGATAATATGAAGTTATTTACATATTCTTACTGTAATGCTGCATTCTTATTGTATTTTAGGGTATCTTAAACTGTTCAGTTACTTGATATGCTCAAAAATAGAATTGTTAGCATTATTAATTGCTATTTCTGGTCAGCTTACCCAAGGTGATTTATTTCCAGCTATTCAAACATTTTAGTTGTGCTTCATACCATATATATTTTTATTAAGAGCTCAGCCTTACAAAATGTTTCTTCTGATATTCATGATATTGTTGACCTTTTTTCCCCAGCAGTGGGTTCTTTGGATTTTTAATCTGAAAATCACTTCAGAAGTCAGATAAACACTCATGTGTCAACACCTGACTTTTGTTGTCTTTGCCATATAGTTCCTGTTCTAGTGACTTTGAACTTGATGGTTTTGAGACCTACTGAACTGCGGCACATATTAACAAAGCACTCACAGAATATAACGTCAATATCAGTAGTGACAGAGGCTTAATAAAGAGTGCTTTTGATGGTAAAAGGTGTATACATTCATAAAAATATTTTTTGCACAAAACCGATAGCCATTTACCAAGCCACCACTATTAGTGAATTCTATTTTGATATTATTCCTTATTCTGCGTGAGGTAATGAGACATGAAGCAAAATAAAGTGAACCGGTCAGTACTGAAAAGCTTCTCTTCCTTTGCACAAGGTGATACAAAGGGCATTTAATGCTGTATTACACACAGAGCTGTTTTTTGCCTAGTGTGGATCAATTCTTGAATAGCATAAAACTGAATAAGCTTTTCCAGGACTTCTGGTTTAAGAGTGTAATGAGTCAGGAGGGAGCCCTCTGACCACAGTAGCCCTCTGGCACTGTTGTTGAAGGGCTGCTTGGTTCCTCAAGGCAGGGTCCTGCAGAGCTCTTCTCATCTACCGGACACGGTGCTGCAGAAACAACAGTACAGAAACTTGTGCTGGAGCCCTCCAAGTGCTCAGTACCGTTTGACTCTAAATTTTAGCTTGCTTGGTGGGTTTTCCATGTGCTAACTTCTGATCATGCTCATGTTTGACACATAAATAAAACCGCCTGTAGTTGCTTTTAATTTACATGACTGCTTGTTGAGAACTTCCTCAGATTTTTGGTGGTAGGAGAATCAGGTATGCTTTAATGAATTTCCTATCAAGGTTGTAAGCCAAAGCTTCACTTCCCTCTGTAGTACAGCACAGTAAGACTTTTTAGAAAGCTGGTGCTACACTCATAGCATTTTAGTGGAGAGAGACAAGGAGGCTTCTCCCAATCAAGTGAACTATGAGTACTCTAAGTGGTTTCTTTTGAAAACGATTTGTCATGTATATTTCAAACTTAAATTAGTCTTTTCCAAATGTTTCATAGTGGTAAGCCTATCTACATCTATCCATATCTTGAGTCCCTTTCAGAGCTTCGGTTACACTAAGGCTGTAGAAGAACTGAGCTTGCTGGAAATATGTTTTCTTTAGGCTCAAATCTTTGCTAATGGTATCTTTTGTAAGTTAATTGGCATTTACATAAAATACACTATTTTAATTATATGAATTCCTACAAAATGTAGTTAATAAAACACATGCCACTTGGAGGTTTTTCCCTGGAGCTACCTATAGCAGACTTAAGCTGTTAGAAGTGAAGCAAAGGGAATTGGGAAATTCTAAATGGAAATTCAGCCCTGCTTCTTCTCTGGAGAATGGGGATCACGTTGTGTTGACATAACTTATTTGAATATATGAAAGGCACTTTGGGTATCTAAAGGGTTTTATAAACATTACAGTAAAGTTCTCATTACCTCTATTTATACAGTACCATGCTACAGGCAAATACTGTCACCACTGGATGTTAGTTTCTTAATGGTATCAACTGTATGCTGCTAGCTAGTAAAAGGACAGCCTAGAAAAAGGAAAATGGATTAATACCATGTGGTATTGACAAATACGGCGTGCAGTATGAGACCAAGCTATAAAGAAGCAGCATAATCCACTTAACTATTTTTGGGGCTGGGAGTGTTGGCATCCTTACTCTCTTTCTGTGACAAAATGCATACCTCCTGGTTCATTTTCTCTGGCTGTAGAATGGGAATTGTAACAGGCTGAAGTTGTTTTTTCATGTCCTACTTGCTTTATCGGGGTGGGAGATGGGTAGGTGGATTTGGAAGTTGTCTGATTCCCTGATTGTCCCTTTAGTGTCGAGTGACACTGGTGGGGAGCCACAGCAAGGCTAAAGTGGTGAAGGGATGATAATATCCCTAATCTTCATTAGCTGCTTATGCTGGGTGCAGAGGGGGATGCAAATTTTGGGCTGTGACCATGTGAAGGAAGGAGTGGGGGCTGTGTGTGCCCCTACTCAAAACTGAGAGCTTGACTCGGTGGAAAAGTGATCTAGGCTCTGACTCACAAATCCCAAAGAACAGACAATAGGAGATAAAATTAATATATTAAAAAGGAAAAGACCCAGGTCTGCATAATGGCAGAAGCTGGGTTGACACTCTGAGGACTGTGTGGCACTATGCTATGGTGGAAGCTGTTGTGCAGGCAGCCTGGGCAGGAGGGGGCCAAAGATGGTGGCATCACCTCGTGTGTGACTTCCAGCTCCTACCACAGGGATTAAATGCTACTTCTCTGACTTTCACAGCAGATAAGAGAGACCATATAGAAACCTATAAATGTATCTTTCAAATGATGCCTCTTCATCTTTGTGTTTTTGGACATAATGCCTCTACTGATGGACAGGCGGTAGGAAAAATCCTTCACTTTGATAGAACATTTCAGACTCATCCACTAGCTGATTCCTTCCATTTTGCTGGAAATAGCCAGTAACTGCTTTCAGGAGTAGATTTCTGATCCTGGTAGGATTTGGCAGTTCCTGTTCCTTTCCGGAATAACTTCATGCAAACTTCATGCTTGTGAACTGTTACTTCCTCTGTTTTATGATTACATAGGATATGGAAAAACAGTTCAAGTGAGGGTTATACTATGAAAGAATATATCTCCTGAAAGGCTGCAGGTTGTCTTTGGCACGAAGTCTTAAATGCAACACACTGAACACATAGGGTTGGGGATTTTTACATATTTTTCTCCATTTTTATCATGCTTGGCTGTTGCTGACCCATGCCAGTTTGAATAGACTGACATAGCTATATAGCTAGTACTCACACAGCTACATTTTTCCCAGCACCAAATGCAGTATTTTTTAATGCAAATTTTTGTCCCCAAGATATAATACCTTAGTGCTGGTAAATGATAGATTACCACTTAAGCATTAAGTGCCTTCTCTCCTGTCCATCACTTCACTTGAACTTGGATGATGATCGACTCAAAATTCTCCAGTGGTTTGCACTGAAATCCTCTCTCTACCTGCATTTTCAGTTCACCCTGGATAGTTCTATTACAGATAATCACAAACTGCATATTTCAACAATTAATCTAATCTATTAAAGTTAATTTTGGATTCTGAGCTTTCCACTCCTGTTTGCTGTGATAATCCTGCATGCTTTGCACTTCCAAATAGACTTGCAGTGTACCTTGAAGTTTCAGTGTTGTAAAAGCAACCTGTAAAAACAACCTACAGT
Organism: Numenius arquata; assembly: GCF_964106895.1. NCBI lineage: Eukaryota > Metazoa > Chordata > Aves > Charadriiformes > Scolopacidae > Numenius > Numenius arquata. Next base: position 15,707,066 of record NC_133584.1, read on the forward strand.
GGTATAAGCAAAATGAAATTTGTCATCCTTCTGCGAGTTAGAACTTACTATAAATAGAAAGTGTTCAAAAGGTGTTATTTAGTAGTTTGCATTATGCAGCTGTCTATTTAAATCATTTAATTTTGGCATCTAATCTAAATCCCAGTCTCCATGAGAGACAAATAAGAAACCATATGCGAAAGCATCTGTGAAAATCTTTCTTTTATTTATGACAACATTAAAGAGAGGCTCTGATGTCAGTTACTTAACAATAATAGACGTTCCTTTGCACCTATAGTGCTGGGTTACTTGGGCATATCCCTCTGTGGTATCTTATACCTACTGCTGTTTGCTTCATTATATACAGATGCACAGCAGTGAAGACAGTAATAGTCTTTCTTAATTAAATAAAGCTAAATGTTAATTAGTCAGAAAAATTGATTTATTTTCAGCTCATGAAACTTTTCATTGCGTGCCTCTTCTTTTTAAAGAACAGGTTGGATATTCATTTAGGACTTTACATTTTTTCCTTTATTTCTACACTGTATTTGGACTCTTGTGGTGGGATCTAATCGTCATAGAAAAATTATAGGTCTACAGATGTTTTCAAGATGTTACTCTGTCAGTAGCAGATTATCCCCTGTAGCAAAATCTCATTAAAGTGCAATTTACAGAGCTCTGCTGATGTTGCCATCAACCAAAATTAAAGGCATTAATTTTTCAAAGTTCACAGAAGTCCTTACATAAATGATGTAGCAGTTTGCAAGAACAATTTACAGAAGTGTTATTTGCAGAATTAACCTACATTAACAGAACAAATGTTGTAAGGGTATAAGAAAGGATTGGGCAGTGAAATTGCAGCTGTTCATGGTTTGTATTAGGTAGTGGGTGCAAAGAACTGTTGAAACATAACAGTTATTCTTCCTTGATGCAAAGTTGGGTAGGTAAGATGGAATCTGAAGTCTGTCTGTGAAGAGTTAAGCTTATAATAGAGTGATCACCAGTTGGGGACACCTAGGGAGACCTTAAATTCTACTTTGAAACATCTGTACTTGATATCTCTTAAAATATTCCCATTTAGAGAATGAGTTTATGTAGCTCATGTTGTGAGTATGCCTCTTCAATACAATACCAAATGCTTATCCAGGTATTTATTGTCATAGGAGGTCTATGTTTTAACTGAGACAAAAACCTCCACGTTGAATACACTAGAAAATTTCAGGTTATTAGTGTTTTATGGACCAGTATCAGAATAAACATCAGTTAAATCAGTGGCAGGAGATAAATGACTGATTTTCAATATTTAGAGCCATATGCATATGTAATGCATATTTAGTAAGTAATGACCATATTTAGCAAGTAGTCACCTGCCTTTTGAAACCATCCCAAAATGCTGGCTGATGCAGTTGGAATCATGAAGCCTCCACAGCCACAGTTATCTCTTCTACTTTTGTACGTGCTGTATTTCAATATCCAGAAATTAACATTCAGCCCATGAGTAATCCCATCCCTTCACCACAGAGCAATCGAGCATGTGCTTAGAGTTAAAAGTCACCATCTCTCCAGAACTGGAAGCCAACAGAAACATTTTAACTTCAGTACTTACAAGGGACACACTCCCCACTCACACATTGTTCTGGGTATTCATAGAAGTTTTTATACCACCAGAACAGGCCAATATAATTAAATCAACATTTTTAGTCTTTTTTTTTTTTTTGTCTATGGCAAACAGATAGATGTTTAGACAAGAGCTGGTTAAGCTGGGACCGTATTAGGATGCGTTCAAGAGAAAGGCCAATGACAGCCCTGGGCTATAGTTACTTCTCTTTACTGCTTTGGGGAAACATTTGTCTTGAATGTAGCTTTGGTTAAAGATTTAGCAGAAATTTTGCCCAATAAAACATCTCTCTATCTGTCACTTGTTTCTAAAATTCTCCAATTTTATCTTCATGAAAGATTCAGACCTTTCAGAGGATGCTGTTTTGTCTTGAGCAGTCAGTTAATTCAGGCTTCACCCTGCGCATTACCCGTGGCCTTCTCTGCCGTGAAGTGTCAGGCCTGCCCCAAATGGCAGATGTGAAAAACATTGTACACTCCACCACCATATGAGCACTCTCTTGGTTGATCTGTCTTTTTCCTTCTCAGCTGGTCACGGTTTCCAAGGTGCTTCACACTTCTGTTGGGATTTTAGGTCTTCAGTGATGTGCATTTTCAAAAGAGGTGCTGGATGCTGCTTGTTTGTCAATATCTGCCTGCAGAATTTTAGAGGTTTAAATGGGACCTGAGAGCTGTTGAAAATCTTCCCAAGTACTGAGTTTCCGAAAGACAGGGCCCCCACATTGTGCTGGCACCGCTGTGTTTGTAGCTCCATCATGAACCGGGTCTGGACTGGCTGAAAGAAACAGGGGTGGACACGGGAGCCGGGGGGGTGGTGTAAGCTCACTGAAGTGGCACCATTGCTCAACATGAAACCACAACCCAGCAGATTGCTCATGAGTCACGCTTAGCTTTGGCAATTAAACAACATGGATGTTTAAGTTTTCTTCAGCTGCTAGAGACAAGAAAATGTAAGGGCTGATGGGTTCAAAACCTGAACACACGTAGGCCATCACTGTGTCTGTGTGTGCAGCAGAGTGCAGGTCTCATCCTGACCCAGGAGCCTTCACCAGCTTCAGGTCCCAATGAGTCTGTGCACCCAATGCAAAGAAAGAAGTGACACATCAAGCTAGATATATCTTGGAACAACAGTGGGGGAGACATTTAGTGCATTTAGGACTCATATCTTTCAGGCCTGGGTTTGCAGCCCAGAAAGTTCTCGAGTTGGCAGCAGCTGGAGACTGGGTGCACGGTGGGTTGGCATTGACCAGTGTGCTAAGGAGTATGGAACATGTCCTCAGAGGGCTTGCAAACTGGGGCCTTGAGTTATATGGCTACAAACACTGTGATAAGTGGCTGATGACTTCAACCCAGGATAGATGCAGGAGTATATGTAAGGCAGAAGTTAAACTGCATTTATTGCCATTTTATAAATGTTGTCTTATTTGTAGAAGCTACTGAAGCAATTTACTATGGAAAATGATTGCTAGCACTATACCATGATATGTATGTGTAAATTACGTTAGAGATACAACCGTCTGTTTGTTCCTGTAGTATTCAGTGATACTTCAGTTAGAAGGGATTTGCTCAATAATACAGGCTGTATATTTCGCCCTGAATTGTGCCTTAAAGTTTTTGATTGAATCAAACTATATAATTAAAAAAATACATGCAGAATAATCACAGTCATTGGTAACCTGTTCTGGTATTTGAATGCAACAGTAATGCTGTATTATAAGATTTTCAGTATCAGTGACTGCAGCTGAACATAGTTAAATAAAATAAACAGCCAAATATACAAGCAAATATAAAGCTATGCTTTGTTTCATATTGTAGTTTTAATGATGTAGTTAGTGAAGGAGAGAATGCAACCCCTGATTTAAAATTCTTGTATGTCTTTTCCCAAAAGCCGCTATCTTGATTTCTGTTTGTGTCCATAAATATAGTTTCTTGCTTTTCAAGCAGTAAATGCATCAAGTTTCTTCATATTCCAGCTGCCTCTGAGTGATTAGTATAAATCATATTCACTTTCAGTAGGAATATTTTCACATAATTTGTAAAATTATGCAATGGAAGAATAGTTTGCAAAGGAAGGATATTGTGAAACCACATCTCTTTAGCAATGTATCTGTATTCCACAGTGCATTTCATTATCTGATCCTTTTGCATAGATAAATATTGGATGTTGTCGTCGTCCTTTTTCTTCCACGTATATGACAATGTTTAGGTCTTAAAGAGTTAATACACAAGTCCATCTTAACAACTAGTAAACACGTGTTCCTGATTTGCAGGAAATAAAACAAGTTTTTTTCCATTCTTATAAGCTGTTCACCAAGAAGCCTTACCTTTATGCTGCTTTTGCAAAACAGTATTGTTCAGCTGCAGTTCCTATATGCAAACCTCTTTTATTCTTTAAAGAGAGGCAACCTCATGGCCCCCCAGGCGCTGCTTCACCAGCGGCCAGCCCCGTACCTCCACGAGCTCCCAACCTTGTGTGTGGCCAGCCCGCGCTTGGCTCAGAACCCAGGAGTGAGGGTGTTCAAAGGAGGCTGTACAAGATGCTCCCACAGGCTGGGGGCTGCCAGCAGCGTGCTCAGCGAGGCTGTTTTAAGTTACTGCCGTCTGCAGCAACACCCTTGGGACCTCCGCGATAGCTGGGGAGCAGAGGAATGTGATGCCCGCGGTCCACGCCGGCCCCGCTCCCACGGCCGCTTGGAGGCCTCCTCCGCTCCCCACTGTGCAGGGAGAGTGGCCGGGAGGGTGGCACTGCTCCTTCCCGGCATCGTGCCGCTGTGGGAAACCTCCCCGGCGCTGGGCATCGGCCGGCAGGGCTGACCTGGCTGGGCGCTGGAGCACACGGGAGGAGTGCTCCCTCCTTCTGGTTTCCCAATTAGCTGGATCCCTACAAAGCTGAACGACGGCATTTAAAAGTAGTTGGAGATAATGTAGCTAGCGCTGTCAAACTGCACAATACTTATTGTTATGCTCCCCTAGAAAATAAACAGGAACCGATATAAATACGTTATATTAATATTTAATACATGTTTGGCTATGTAAACCTAGAATGTGTTTTAAAAGGATGGCACAGTGAGGAAAACCTTGAATGTTTTCAAAGAAAACAGTATTCCTTGCAGCTTTTGGTAAATGCTTAAACTTAACGTTAAGTTCTGCATGGCTTCTCAGAAAATGTGAGAACCATATGAATGCCTGTGCCTTATGGAAAGTCATGAAATCTAAAAGCATGAACCGCTGTTCACTATTAACAAGTAAAACCCCATTCTTTTTCTCTATAAGGTCCTGATTAATGGACAAAAACCTTCTTCCTTGTTTTTTCACATTCTTTTTGCAGTTCTTTAAATGTGAGACAGACAATAAATTATTTGCACAGATCCTACTACATACCAGTTCCTATTTGGAGCTTGACTGAGAGGCAGAAACAAATATGGGTATTGTGAAAACCACATTGGGTACAAAGACTGCACACGGATTGCCACTTATAGTCAACAGCTGGGAATCATATGGCTCTTTATTAACCCGAATATTAGTGGTTGCCATTTTGCTTCTTTTTATGGTTTTGACAAAATGGTGGGAGAAAAGACATGAGGGATTCCTCGTTGATAAGTATGCTCTTAAGATGCACTTCGTGCCAGTTTGCTTGCCCCTTTGTAAAATGGCGTGCTACTTTTATTTTCCTTTTAACAGCCTGAGACTCTGGTAATTAGAAAGAGAGAACTGAATTTAGAGCTGTACCAAAAATGGCAGTCCTGATGTGCAGTGCATTAAGAAAGGAGACAATGGGAAGAAGCAGGCAGGAGAGTGGAGACAAGAAATTTATGACTGGGCATTGCCTAACGAGATGAAAATTCCTTGGGATTTTCAACTAAACACCGCAGAAGAGCAGTAATCCCAGTGTTCATGTGCACAAATCTTCCCACACTTCAATTTTTAAATAATAACTGTGTCTTGTTATGGGAGGTCATGGACAGCGCTGGGAGGAAGGATGGGACTGTGGTTAAAGTGGGTATTGGATCCAGAAAACACGACCTCTGATTCCATCTTTGCCAGTTTCAGTCACTGGTAATTGACACTTGGTATGCCTCAGTTTCCCTGCTCATAAAAAAATGTCGATTGTATAGCTAGCCACAGGGGACAGCCGAGATATACGTTTCAATAGGTAAAGCCCTTATACATATTTTGAAGTAAGGTATAATCTAAGTGTATCGTGTTATTGCTAGTTGAAATCTTTGCTTGTGACTTAAACAAAATTCTCTGTGACCTCCCTGAGAAGAGTTGCAAAGGTCAAGGCTATTACATTTGGACTATTATTACACTCCAGGTCCAGGAATAAGGAAATAAATCACAGATAATGAGAAAAAGTTTCACAGAGGTTGTTCGCAAATGGAGAAGAAACTAAAAGTGGAACATTTTCTTGCTAAAAGGACACTTTTATGCACTACTGAACTAACAATAATTTCACTTTATGTTTATACTGTTTGCAGCTCTTACTGAAAAGAGGTGAAAGCTGCAGAGCCCTCTAAATCCCCTTCTTTTTAATGTGGTTGCTTTTTGTGACTATAGGCTTAGACATCATCCACTAGATTTTAATCCAAATGAAAGGTGGTGAAAACGAGAGGTGAAAGTGTTTTTTGGTTTCTATCATCTAGCTGTCTATGCCCTTCTTTTTATGTCATTGTTTTAATAATTTAGCTAAATTGCTGGGAAAACAGACAATGTTTAAATCAATGTAACAGCCTAGTGTGGACACGAGTGCGTTAGCTATAAAGATATTTTTTTCAGTATAGCTTTAATGAAAACAGACAGTGGTGGTATAAAAAAAGCTCTGTACCAATAATATTCTGTTTGTGATATGAGGTAGCACTGATTTTAAAGAACCATTTTTCTGACTGATTTAATTACTTTGGTGCAAAAACTGTATGGAGCCAAGGCCTGGGGGGGGGATGATCTGACGTGAACAAAAAGAGTGTAGTAGGGTGTATCTTCACTGATTTGCCAGATTGATTCCAAAAGAACTGGGAAGAATTTTAACAAGGAATATATTTACCTTTTGAGCCAAGTATAATTCTTACTTTTTTTTAAATATATAACATGAAATAATATTTTGGGTTTAATAATGCTTCAAATTTCTGGTATGAAAATACATTTTTTTCACTGTCAAAGATTACAGGATTGCTTTTCCAAGTAGCTTATTAAGAAATATATTATTTATTCAATAGTTCATGGTGGAAGCAAAAAATATTTCCAGCTTTTGGGAACTAAGACTTTTAAGAATAGAATGTTTCATATAAAATGTTAGTATTTGAACTGACTCATTTGCTTGCTAAAGTTTGAGAACTTATGTTGTATACCAAGAATTTAGTGCATCTTTCTCCTTTTATGCTTCTGTTCTCTGATTATATTCTGTTTATCCTATCAGAAGAGTCTGGGAGAAACTTTGCATTTCTTATTATAGTTAAAATCCTGCCCAAGCCATAATAAGGCAAAAGCTTGGAATATACCATGTACACTATAAAGTTATTTGAATTTTCTTTTCAAAGGACAAGATTTGGTATGATTGCCTTACAGTTTCTGCTGCTTAATATTTTTAATTATATTGCTAATGAAGTGATCACACAATGGCAAGTCACATTTTAATACAAACACACCGAAGAATAGAATTAAGGTTGAATGTTCGTCGCTAACTGTGCCTATCCTCATCTTTATATGCTTAACTCTGCAGCTTTAATATTGCATTAACTTGGTTTTTACAGGGAATGCTTTGCCCTAAGTAGAAGGAAAACGTTGATCTTTTATGTTGTCAGCCAGGGCAGATGCAAATCCTTCTACTTTTTATTGAAGAATTAACCATCTCCCTCTGGAGCACAAATGCCAGCATTACTGGTATAATTTTATTTTTAAGGCTATGGCCTGTAGTAAGCTGATTGAATGGAATAATATGTTATATTCAAATCTGACTGCTTATGCATTTTGTTCCATAATGCCTTTGAAAATATATCATGTTCCAAGATGAATACAAGTTATGCATAAAAAAGCTGTTTGTTACATAGCTCAGAAAATGTGGATTCAATTACTATTAGATTTAAGAAAACCAGGAGCCTTTTTGATTAAAAAAATATTTTTATTGAGTTTGTAGTAATAATATCAAGTTACAGTGCAACAAATTCCTTTCCATTAGAAAACTGAACTAAAACAATAACTCTTGAAGGGATAGTGAGTGTTTCAATTAATATTATGTCAATTTGTTTTACCATCTGCATGTATTTACAAACTCAGGACATCTCAGAAGGCCTGCCCTAAAAATCACCAAGTTTACTCAGTGGAAAACAAATCCCATTTCATTTCCATGCCATCAGGATACTTTAGAGTAAGTTCCATGTGTTGACGGATCCTTCAGGTTTTATTTATGGAAACAGCATTTGCGTGAGAGATAATAGGCTAAGAATAACCATTACCTCACCTAATTGTTGTCTCTTTAAGGCTTCTAAAAATGTATTTGGGGTTGGAGAGCAGGCAGCACAGGCAGTGTAAGGAGTCCACCAACTGGTACTGTCTGTGTTAGTTACTAGTAATCCAATCACTGGGGATCAGATGCTCCTGAGACAGCTTCTTCTCCCGTAGACAGACAGTCTTAGAATAGATAGATATAGGGGTATGTGGTAGACATATAATAGCTATATTAATAATAGATAATAAGTAATAATGATAAAATAATAGATACATATATAAAGCACGCCAGGAAAGTGTTGTGGAACAGAGAAAAGGCCAACAAGTAAACTTTTTTAAAAAGGTGCATTTTAACCATATCTAAGCAAGACAATTCTTTCTCTTTTTCTTTGTTGAGCACTGTTTCCTTTGAGCAATACGTGTCACTGTTTGCCTGGTACTTCCAGCCTGGCCCTGGAGCCTGACTGGAGGCATGAAGCCGAGCATACGGAGCCTGACTCAGTGGCTCAGGCAGTTTACAGTCAAAGTCAGAGGGGTGGCGGACATGGGGCAACTGTTTGGGATTTGGATGGGGAAGGGGGTGGTACAGAGCATATGGGAGGGAGGAGGGGGGAGACGATGGGCGTTTGGTGAGTAGGGAACAGGGAATCTGTGTGTCTGCTCAAACACGACAGCAGTAGATCCCCTTGCATAAGACCTATAGGGCATTTATAAGGACCTTGAAATCCTCCTCTTAGTTGCCATCCTACATTTAGCTGTAAAAAATGACAGTGCTAGAGGAAAGGATGTTTTCATACCTTAGTTCTTGTTTTCTTCCGTTATGAACATCACTCTTTCTACTTCCACACTCAGGTTTTGAGATACCCTGAAACACAGGAGATCTTAGCAGCACCTTGGGCATGCTTAGGGCCAAACAGAAGTCTGTTTTGCCTGCTACAATGCCTCTGTTCAGGGAAAAACAAAAAGCATGCTTTCCCCAGGAATGCTTCAAAAATTGCTGAAGGTTTGGGAAGGAATTTGGCTTTTTCCTTATATATATATATATATATTTTATTTCAAAACAAAACCTGCTTAATTTTTAGTTCTTGTGTTTTTCTTCAGAAAATTAAAAAGATTTGAAGGGAAGCAAAAAGTTTCCCTTGAATTTTTGATAGTTGAACACATTAAGTTCTTGGGCAACTTTACATAAATGATCTGTATGGCAAATCTGACTTTTTCTCTAGGGGGCAAGAAAGCAGATCTCACAGGTATATAATAACAAGAAGACTGAGATAGGAATAGGAAGATTTTTGCTTTCTGGAGACCTGTGTCGCCAATTACACTGACTGGGTGATAATGGAAAGCTGTGGAGGGATGCAATGTTTAGGATTGCTCAAAACACACCTGCTTCATCTGTGCTTCAAACTTCTACACTTCACTACAGGGAGTCTTTTATGTGCAAGAGAGGTAAAGACCAAACTGTGTAGCAGGCCAAGCATGGGTATAGAAAGGCCATTAAACCACACGGATTTCCTTTAGGGAATCACTTCTTCCCCTCGAAGGAAAGGTTGGATGTTAACAGCTTCCGTTACCATTTCATAGGCAGCTGGAAGATGATTTCCAACCATCCTAGGTAGAGGCAGATAGATTGAAGGTAATTTAATACAAATGTGGGAGTGTATATATGTGCCATTGTATGGGCATGAACAGGATCTAAATATTCACTGGTATTCAAATGTTTTCTAATTTGTGTAAGGAAGAAACATAAAGAGAAACAAGACTTTTACTGGGAGAAGAGTATCATCTAAACAGACAAGAATGAAGAAGTGATTAGTAAGAACTTTTAATTAAAAGTTACTACAAATTATTATGAATATTTTTGTAACTACACAGATGCATTAACTGGAAATGATAGCTGGATGGAGGATTTAACTTCTACCTGTCAGTGCAATTTTCCTGGTTTGTGGTCTCTGCCAGTAATAACATTTCCATGGATGCATTTGGGCTTGCTTTGACCAATGTTGGCAAAGGGTCCACTGATTCTAACCAAAGTTACATGAGATGCAAATTGTGCCTTTGACTGTGTACAGCTTCTTAGTTAGGAAAACACTTAATGCAAACCAGATTTATACAGAGGATTTCCTTGAGCGTGCACTGGAGGACTGAAGCCCAGGCTCCTTTTGCGGGACTATGGTATGCGTGTGCCACTTTGCATTTATGAAATATATGAACACGAATCTCTCTGGTGTTTGAGCACTCCCCTAGTCTGTGCCACTCTTAACACAAATTACATGTGCTAGTATACTTGTAAAAATCTTCAGGACTTAGTAGATCTAAATCTAAGATGCTTCTTTTAAGAGTTTAGCTGTACAGCAATAAGAGAACCTTAGGCCTTCAGCTGGTCTTGTATTTCTGAGCCAAAAAACTCCTGGCAAAGTCCTAGAGTAAAGTGCAGACTCTACAAAATTCAATGGGAATTTTGCTAGTAACTTTAATAAATCTACACACTTCTTTAGGATAAAGATTTCACTCCTATTTTTTTGAAAAGATGTTTTCGTTAATATATCTCTATAGAAAGACAATGAATACTTTAAAGGTCTCCTAAAAGAGAGAATAAACAGGGTCAAATGCTCGTTCAGTGCAGTCACCCTTAGCAAGGTGCAACAGAAGAAAATTTCTATAAACCACTCTATTTAACAGACTCTTCAAAGAGTGCTCCAGACAGCAGGTGCTTGTAGCCACCTAGCACACTAAGACTAGGAGAGGAAAAAATCAGCACTGAACCAGCATGGTCAAGCATCTGAAAATTAGGAGATAATGTTGTTGTGTTTGTCTGGGCATTTTAATTCAGTGCGTGATGACACAACTGACGTGGTCCTCTGTAATTTTGCATCAAACGTGACCGCTGCCTCATCTAGTCCCTGGGATGGAGGACATTTGGGGGAGACCAGCTGAGGGGTTTCTCCTTGTGATGCTCAGAGCATGTGCATGCTGTACCCTGTTCAAACCCGCCTCAGAGGACACTGCTTATTGCTTAATGGCCTTATAAGGAGAATTGTTGAGCAGTTTTAATGACATATACTGGCTTGTAATTGTTTCTTCTTAAAAGTAAACAATTTCTCTTAACTGACTTGAAAGCTATGTCAGAACCAGAGGAAAAATATGAAGTTAAACCACCAGAACACATGTGCGATGTCAACGTCCAGGCATACTGCTTTTATTTGTCTCTTTTCCATTTACTTAACATTTTGGAAATGCTCTTTTGTTGCACCTTTAACACACGTTTACATGGATGCGTAGACAAGAACACCCTCCTAAACAAGAGAGCTCATTAAATGTGAGCAGTGTGTGTACCTGGTGCTGCTTCAAAATAGGAAAACTATCTTACCTCAGGTTTTGAGGGTGTGAGTACTGCAAACCCCTTTCAGGGCATCATTATCATACTCTAAACTGTTATCCAGAACAACATCCCCTACAGTGGCTCCTTGGGTCAGGGCCTCAAGGTACGCCACTCCACGTGAGCACTTCAAGAGATGTGGTCCCCTAGCTGGAGATCAAACAACGTTTTCTCCACATGGAGAATTAAACCAACACATGAGGGTGCCTTTATCAAACTGTGTTTGATAATGAAGGCTTCAAAAAGCTAGGTGGGTCAAAATGTCAGTGTCTTTCTTTTGGTCTGTTCAGGTTCTGTATTGCCATACAAATTATAGAGGAAAAAGCTCAGAATGAGAGACGTCTGTTATTTCCCTTGGGAACTATTTCATTATTGGCAAGAACTCCTCTTCTGTATATTTCCTTTCCCCCCCCTCCTGATTTCTTGTAATTTTTCCAAGTGGTGTAATCTGAAACAGTTCTTGTCTTTCTATCTCTTTATCTACCCGTGTCTTAATTCTCTACCCATAAACCGATAACAGATCTGTGGGCAATTCCTGAAGGAAAGTAATGTCTCTGGTATTGATTTTTTTAATTAATTAATAGAAAACAATTTAACACAATTCTTCCAAACATTCTGTCACCATAAGGCTAGCTTAGGTCAATTCATATGATGACTTGAGTATGTGTGCAATAAAAATTATAATGTGAATGCCTGTTGCTTTTTTAAAGTGACTTATGCAAAAACTGGTGTCCATTATGCAAAAACTGGTGTCCATTATCACATGGTACTGGATAGACCATGAAGCTGCTCTGCAGAATGTAAAAGGCATGTAAACAATCAGGAAAGGGAATTTGGAAATGAAGAGAAGTGAGCGAAGAATACCAGCTGATGAATAAAACATTTCCCAAAGTTCAGAAAAGTCAGCTGCTCTATGTTAAAGTGGTTGCCAGGCAACTCATCTTTTTAAAACAAGTACTTCTGTGGCAGATAACTCATAAAGACATTGAAATGGCAAAATTAACTGCTCTTGAACAATTTCTTCGATACATTAGGTACAAACAGGCTTTCATTCATCATCAGGCATGCATATCTTCTTGTTATAACTTTTTTCCTTGAACAAATACATGTGTTTTGTCCAAAGCACTGAAATTTTAACTCTTTCTTTTCATCTCATTCCCACTGAGGAAACAGCTAGGAATCTCAGCCTTAAATCTGGGCATTGATATAAATCTAGTTTGGATGAAATAGGGGAGATCGTTCTCTGTTCTGAAAAATAGGCACTCTTGTTTGGTGGGATTAGAGCACTTGCGTGTAAAGGGGAGCTTGGTTGCAGTCCACCAAATATTTTCCATGAGGCAGACTGAGGCTGCAGACAGAGGGAGAGGCTCCAGCAGTAGATCGTCAAAAAAACTTCAGGAGAAAAGCAGGCAGGTCTTGGCGGTTCTTGCTGTGGAGAGGAGGATAAAGCAGTAACTGGAGGGGAAAACTGATCATATGGAATAATTTATTTGAGTTTTTTCCTTGCCAATTTTTAACTGAACAAAGTTGTGTTGTTTTTTTTTTTTTTTCTACTATTGTGTTCATTATTCATGATTGCTCAATGAGCACTTTAGTGAAATGCTGAGCACAAAGGATGTTTGCAAGCTGATCATAATGCCTGGATTTTCAGCACTTTGCTACTTGCTATTTATCATTTGTAATTGATCACCCGGCGTAGTAAGATACTTGTTCTGTTTCCAGATTGGATAACTGAAAGTTCTACAGATGAGAAAAGGAAAACTGAAGAAGTTTCCAAGGACTTTCACAAGTTTATTGTTTTCTGTTGAATGCAACAAAAAAGTATCTATACTGAAGTAGAAAACAAATAGTAAAGCAGCTCTTACTAATTTCAAAGCAAAGTTGTAGCATTTCAGAACCTGTTTGGCAATGCTTATAAATTCTTTCTGGAGTGTCAGCTCAGCCCTGCTGCTTGGAAAGCACCTGGGATAACCCAGTGCAGGGTTGTGCTCCTTTCCTAGCGATCTGATTACTGCCAGCAATGCCACAAAAAGCAAATGAGAAATTTAAATTTGCCATTGACCTCCTGAGTTGCCTTCTAGTGGTGATTCAGCCATAAACGTTATTCTCCAAGCCAAATTCAGTAAAACAAACAAACAAAAAAATGACTGAGCAAAGTATATTTTCTGTAAACACTGCAAGTGTACCAAACAAGATAATGCTTATTCAGACAAAAGTTAATGCTGTGTTGAGACTTTTGTGTTGGTAGCTCAAAGTCAGTCCTCCACAGTGGTGATGTGAGGAGACCAGCTTCTGGCTGCGCAGCCTGTTGTGCTGCTGGGCTGTCGCAGGTCCAGCACCGGCCCCAGCCTCTGCGCAGCACCCCTGGCACCGACACCAGCCCTCAGCAGCAAGCCAGCCCCTGGCTTTCCCTCAGAACATACCTTTGTCGTTATACCTTGGTTGTTATGGAATCATTTTGCTAAGAATATGTTAGGGAAAGAGATCAGCTTGAAAGTTGGGCAATGTTTTAATATACTATAGTTTTCATGCTGGTGTTAAAAATGTGTAGTGATTTTTAAGGGCTGTTGGCCTCAGCCGGTCATACAATCCCATTGAATTAATTAATTAAGGCACAGACAAATTTAACTCCCACTTAGATGACACCTTGTTAAACAAGCATTTCTTACTGGATTTTGCTTACTTTTTACCTGACTCTCTGAACTTTATTTCCACTTCTGTGATCAAAACATCCTCCTGGGCTTTGCAGTCATACAAGGTGAGAGCTGGGACATTGGCACTCCCATCCCTCTAGCTCCTGTCCCCAGTGCCACAGGGAGTGCCCTGTTGCTGCCTCAAAGGCTGCAGCTACACCTCCAAAAAGGAGAGCTCTGCAGCCATTGCTCCAGCCATGGCCCTGGGCCCTGCCCACACGTGCCTACGGCTGCTTGTCCTGCCAGCATCTCACTGAAGCACTGGGATAGAGAGAGGTGAGGAAACTGCCCTGCCACACCATGGCATGGGTGGGTTCACATGTGTGGGGACAGGTAATGTGATGTCCTATGCAACGCAGTCAGTGCCACAGTGTCTGCTTCCCACAGCCCCTGTCAGCTGGGCAAATGATGGGTTAGGATGCTAGGAAAAACACCACTTTAATATACAGCTAATATATCATTTCCTCCTTCCTGTGTATATAAATATATATATGTGCATGTATAATTAATGTACATAATTACTTAGATTGCTTGATACAGATACTTATTTTTGTTTGTAGTAAATATCTTGCAAGGTGGCAGAAACACAAATAGTTAATGAGCCTATTTAGGTATTCAAAATACATAAGATATGAAACTTTGGAGTAGGAGTTTGGTGTAGGCAACTTTGGTGTTGCGGGAGCTGCAGCCTATTATTCAATTCCTGGGGTCAGACCAGCAGCAGCTGTAGAAATCAATAAGGCTTACAAAGATGAAATAAACTTTAAAAAAGAAACATTGACAGAGGATATTCCACAAAGATACTCTTGATGAGGCTGAGCTTGTTCACACTGAAAAAAGGGGGAAGTTTTACTGTTTACTCTAGCAGCCTTGGGCCAGCGTCAGCAACTTGCAGGATTGTTTGGGCAAAGTTTTCCAAAGTCCTACCTCCTGAAGGGTCCAAAACGTGACTGAGTACCACAGTGCTGGAGCGTGCTGAGGCAGTGTCTGTCACTCCTTCCTGTGCTTCATTGGTAGTTTTGATGAATCAGAGTCCAGGGTTTGTTTGTTTGTTTGGGTTTTTTTCCTTTCCTTTTTTTTTTTTTTTTCTTTTTCTTTTCCTTTCAGAGTCTCTCAGAGTATTAAACAAAACACAAAGCTTTTCTGGTCTTGCAAGTAAAACTCACAAGTGTAGGCATTATGTATCTCAGAGCTGGGAGATCTTCATATAATAGTTTAGTGGGGACAAACTTTTAATATACATAGAAAACACGTTAAATAATATTCCAAACACTAGAAATAACCCAAATCTTCTGATACCTTCATAAAACTTTCCTTCTTTCTTATTCTTCTATACCCTATACCTGTCTGATTTGAAATCCTATCAGATTTAGTTGCAGAGATAGCCATAATCAGTGCCTTTATAAGGCACAGTAGAAAGCATCTAGTATTGCAAGATGTCTTCCTGTAAAATAAGAGTCAGAAGCAACACAGCAGTAAAAATTTTGGGCCCTGCTTTATGTAATATACTTAAAAAATAAATCCTGGTTAAACACAAATTTTTTCTTATAGAGGAAATTACTTTGTACCAGTCTGCTGGTACTTGAGGGCTTTTAAAATGTGTTTAAAATGGTCAACAGAGTATACTTGCCAAACCCAAGCATTCAAGAATATGTCAAGCCCCTGAACTAAGATGGGCATAATAAATAAATAAAAAAAGAGAGTCTGAGAAAATAATTTTAGGTCTTTTTTTATGCACTGTCTCCTTTCATCTGCTTTATTGTTCATGCTTGCTAGATTTTCTCTCCAGTCGTGAGGGATAGAAATTGAGAAACTGAGGTTTTGCATAATCACATGACTCCAGGAGAAACATTTCTAGGAAAAATGACCAAATGTCACAGACAGTTGACAAGCATGCCAAAACTGACAACCATGAGACTGCACTGTCAGTTTCTTGGTATGGACTTCCAGTTTTGGTTAAAGACACGAACATAAATACACCATTTCATTATTATGGAGTAGTATTTTATTTATTAACTTATTCCATCAAAGAAACATCATACTCAACTTACACTTTGGAAGTGTTTTCAAAACATTCACTGTTATACGGTTTGTGACACTCTTTTTATGGCCTCTGTAATTTACAGCAGTCATTTAAAACATATACCTTGATTAGATCTACATTAGTCTTATATTTTTTATGTCAAATTATGTTAAAATGGAAATAATGATTAATTTTGCTATAGGAAATTTCATCGAGTTATAATAATTTCAGCCTTATCTCTTTGAGCTGCATGTTTCTCCTATTGCTTTAAAACTAATTTAGGCCACATTATATACAAAATTAAATCTTACTTTTATAGCTACACCCTTGGGGTTCAATGAAAAGGCTTTATGAGCTAGAAATTAAAAGTACTGGTTGAAAATACTATTACATTATACAGGCTATTATTAAGGCAATTTACAAAGTTGGTATTAAAACTATGCACATTTCTCATTGTTAGCACCCATATATTCAGCAATCCCATGGGACCATTTGGTATATAATCTGGCAAATAAAATCAACTGAAAGGTAAACAGTAAGTCCACAGCATTTCTTGATAGGGAAAATTGCACTATAATAATTGCAAAGTTGATTTAGCCCAAGATTGTTATGAATTTAGGAGATACACACTACATTTGTTACATGTAAAAATAACTTTGAAGCTCCGTATTCCACACATATTGGAGGACACACAGAAATATGAGTTTGCCTTCTCATAAAGAAAACAAATATTTTGTATTCCATGAAATCCAATTTGGCATAAGTCTCTTTTTGCATCTTAAATGTGTAGTTTTTCTTCACAGTTGATTTTTGGCTCCTGTGTAATTATTTCCACAAGTCGGAGGTTAGATAATTGCTTGTTTCCACTTGGACTCTAGGTAACATAATGCATGGTTTAATGTTTCTATATTTATGAACAGTGACGTAAAAAAATCTCACAATATGATTTATGGGAAGTATAAGAAAAAGAAATGGCCATTTAATTTCAAGGATGCTTAAAGAACAGCGACCACCAAGAAGCAGGGCCCTAGATACCCTAGATAGCAATATTGAGCAAGAGCCAAATGAGCATGCGGTTGTCCTTTAACGTTATATATTTGCATGTTCCACATTAGAGCATCCTAGCTCTTATATCAAGATGGGACATGCTCAACTATATTTAAAATAGAAAGGGAGAAGGTATATTTTTCCTCCTGCAAAGGGAAAACCATTGCAGTAACAGAAACATTTTGGTAAATGAGAAGCCACCAGGACTGCTTGGTTGCAGCGTGAACATTGGGAAGAGCTGGGAGGAAGGAGTCTCTGCTCGCCCGCTCACTGCTCCGCGGCTGCAGGAGTCTTGTTGGAAAGGCCAGATCAGCGTTGTTGTGACTGGAAAGTTTTCCCATCTACTTCCACTCTAGTTTTACAGCAAGCTGCCTGGTGGCGTCACACTGCTGATGGAGTCAGAGGACAGGACAGTGCATTCTTCTCTTGGTTCCTAGGACTATGTTCTAGCCAGCATTTGACAGTAAGATGAGGTGACAAGGCCTTTTGGGGTTTAACTATGTTGCCCCAAGGTTTAGGCTTGTGATTTGTTTGGAGCATCATTTCTTGCAGGGCAGTCTGAGAAAACACAGGGTTTGCTTCCCAGACTTTTCCCAAGGGCTGATCCTTGAGATGACAAATTTTATCTAGGTTAGGAGAAGGCAAGGATGCCCAACCTGCCACCACGGGTTCAGTGGGGAGCTGGCATATTAATTAGGAACTTCTAAAGATTCTGGGAAAACAGCAAAATTCTTGCTCCTGCCCTTTTTGGAAGGCTTGTGGCTCAGGAGCTGCCTGGGAAGGAAGAGCTTGTGTAGATACGCTGCCCAGTCATGGGCATCCAGCTTTCAGGGGGTGGTGTGAGAGCGCTGGAAGCCAGCGATCCTTTCTTCAGATACTCAGCAGCCAGCCTCTGCAGGAAAAGTATGGATTAGGTGTCAAAGGCGACCAGCACACTGTATAATCAAGCCAATAATCTCTGCCCTGTTACGGAGCAAAAGGAATTTTGGCTGTTCCTGTTGTGTTGGGGCAGAGGGAATTCCATGTGGGAGTGTTGCATGCAGCTCTTGTGAGCTGAAGTGTGTTGCTGGTCTGCGCTCAAGGGTCACGGAAACACCTGAAAATGTCTGATTTTGTTTACGTGAGTGATAAATAGCCCTTTACATGAAATAACACAAGTTCACAAGTTTTAGCAAGTTCACGTTTTCTTCACGTTACAAGAACTGTTTGGCAAGGAACATAATTTTATTTGCTTAACCAAAACTCCTCTAACCACTCAACTTCATTCCATTTGCTGACTACAAGGATATGATTTATAGAAATTAAAGCAGCCCAATAAAAAAGGAATAAATGTGATACTGTATTTAATTTTGGCAGTCTCCATTATCCTCTCACTGTCACTTAAAGAAGAAGATTCTTTAACTATTACAGCATAATGTAAACATTGCTATTATTAGATATTCATATTTTATGGCCTTGGAAAATGTTGATATATAATTAATTTGTTTATGTATAAGGTAATTCAATCTTGTATTGCCTACACTAATTTATTAAATACAGTAAAAGGTCATAGATCAAGTGCAAGGGGAAATGGAATAAATTATTTGTACTCAGAAAACTATCAAGCACATTTAACATGTTTGTACAGAGAAAGAAAAAAAAAAAAAGACATTGGGTAATACATCAATCAAACCAAGAGATTATATTTCCAAGCCTTTTTTTTGTTGAACAAATGGAGCTTGATTTTTAGTCTTTTAGAAGTATCTGAATTTACAATACTATAAATTTGTAAATAATGCATTTTATTTTTGTTGCAATTGTTGTTATGGTCCGAGGATCAGAACCCTAAATTAGGCATCTGAATTAAATATAACCCCCCCAAAGAAAGGACAATCACCAAAGCAAATTATATTTATATATCTTTTCAGATTTAAATAGCTGAATTATTTTTTGAAAATATTTAAAGTGAAGAAAACAAAGTTTAAGGAGCGTAAGTAAGAGAACTTACAGGACACATCAAACCACAGTACAGCCCTGGAAACCTTTACACATAACTTCCCCAGTGAGTGGCTTCCTTCACTTGAATTGGGCTTCTTGTACAAGGGAAGTTATACACTGATTTCAGGAATTTGTTTTACTTAAAGACGATGTAAAAGCTGTGTTATAAATTAAAAGCTATGGACCTTATTAGATTTCTTACTAAACAATACTTTCTCAGTAAGACTGATGAAAGTTCATGTGGATGGATGCAGAGGTCTCTTTGTGTATGGCTTTGAATGAGAGGGATTTACTCATCTAATTTTTCTCTTATAAAGTTGTGTGTCTTTCATATCCTTATACTGAACTGTATCTTCATCATTTTCCCACTGATTTTAGCAAAAAATATGTCAGGTTCTTCTTAAATCTTGTAGAATTTTGCAGAAATACAAAATATAATATGTGTGAACTAAAGGTTCATATAGGATTTTTTTATATTTTGATATTGCTGGTTTTCAGGGAAAAGTCCCTACACTCTGCCTCTCCCCTACTCCCTTTATTTTTTTATTTTATTCTAAGGAAATAATATTTATAATAATCTTTATCCCAATTTTATGAACATGTACACCTTTACAAATATGAAGAATAACAATAGTCAGAAGTTACCCACAAAATTGCACCTTCTTAATTACAGGTTGAATTGTTATTTACAATAGTGAACACAGTACTTATAGAATTTTCTATGGTATATAGAGAACAAAACATTTTTGGTTTGCAAAGACTAAAGGCAAAAAAAATCTGCAATCTTTATCAGGAGTTACTTCTGATATCTTTTGAAGGTGAATTGAACTTCTAAAGGCTAAGATTTTCTTATGTGAAAAGGTGATAAAAATACAGTAAAAATATTTTAAACTAAGGACCTGCATTATCTGTTTCAATGTTGTTGTTAATATCACCCAGCTCTAAATGAGGATTCATTTCAAAGACACCATTTTTGTCAGTGTGTTTTATTGCCATAATATACTACATTTGACATATATAAACATCAAATTATGAGATGCTTAGACCAAGGTATGTAACCTTTCTCCTTTTCCAAAGTCTCGATTTTAAAATTATGAATTATGCTGAGCTGATTTGTTATCTTCGAAGCTTGTCTGACAGTCACCTATTTTGAATTGATGGGAATACTATTACATTGAACAATTTCCTGGGGTGCAGGCATATATTTTTGAAATCTAATCGCAATGATGTCTTTACTATAAGAAACAATACCTAGTTATTGCTGACATCTTACCAAGCAGATATAAAAACCAGAACCTTAAATGCCCATGTTAATTCCATACACAGAAGCAAAAACAGTTTAACTTTCTCTTATCATGTTTCATAATAGTCTTGCATATACAAAT
The DNA here is from genome assembly GCF_964106895.1 of Numenius arquata. NCBI lineage: Eukaryota > Metazoa > Chordata > Aves > Charadriiformes > Scolopacidae > Numenius > Numenius arquata. The sequence continues at coordinate 15,727,604 of NC_133584.1, forward strand.
GTGATATAAATCTATTACTGCAATAAAAGTGCTCCTTTGCCATTAAAAACCTCTAATTAATAATGCATTTGGTAATGATTACTTTTTCAGTTATTATTTAATGCAAGCAAAAAATGAACATCGTTTTCAAACGTGGGCGAGGAGAATTTCCTAAGTCCTTGTTATTTATGATTCTGCTTTCTGAAGGTCAGATTATTTTTCATTCACTTTAATAATTTACTAGGTGCGCTAAATGTTTACTTCATGTCTGAATGACAACCAATCTTGTCTTAATTAAATATATCTCCTGACATTGTTTTAACATATCACTGAATTCAAATCAGTTAGTAAAATGTTAAGCAAATCAAATTTGTAGCCACTCTCTACTTTGAATATCCACTTCTCTAGTTTCTTCCCACCTGCTGTCATGTGTTAATTTTTTTAAAGCATCATCTATTTGCAAAAAAAGAAAGAAATTGGTATTGTCTTGTGTTGTTTCATCCTTAAAGTGAAACCATTTGCAAGAAAATTATGGGTCCCTAGTGCTGAACTTCTTTGCATATTAATTTTGTTAGCCTTACCTCCTGTGGTCTTTAGTTCTGGAAGGCCTATTAGATAATATACAAGATAAATTTTCCCTTGTATCTTACAGCTAGTCAGGGGAAAAAAATCCTTTTTTCTTAAAACTTAAAAATTGTGATATTAGCCATGCATGTTTTCCCCCTATTTTATTAGTAAAGATTAATTTAATGAAGCACAAAAACCTAGTCAATGTTGGTTATATTTGTTTCCAGTTCTTGAGAAATGTGTGTTTATGTTAATACATGTATCTCAGAAGATAATCAAGAAATGGATCCTGTGCAAATTGCCAAGTGGTGGTGTCAGAATGGACTTTGGTGGAATTTGTGTGTTATATTTTGTCTGAAATGTAGAAGCCAAGGGAAGCTGAGTAGGTGGAATGGGAACATTCAGACACAAACGTCAGGCACTTTTCATGGTTGCAAAAGCAGGTTTACTTGGATATGGCTTGTCTTCAGCGAGATCAGATGGTTGGATACTCAGAACTACAGAAAGGTGCCTGGTGGGGTTTACAAAAGAGTCCAAGCACACAAGACACTTGACTGCTACTTTCAGCCTGTGGCAGTGAGTATTTCAGCATTTTGGTGAGTTTCTCTTAGTATCCAAGTACCTGGAACTGGAGCTCCCATATTGCTTTGGAAGTCTATGTCTTAGTGTTATGATTACATAGCAGCTGACTTCCAGTGTGTTTCTCTGTGCCTGAAAAATGAACTTATGCTTTATGAAAAGAAAGGGCTGATGTTATACTCTGCCGCTTACAAATACCCGAATTACAGGTTAAATTTCTTCAGCTACTTGAATGTGTTTGCTGTTTCCACCCAAGTATCATCAGCTTCATATAAATAGCAAAATATAGAAAAAGAAATGTGTGGAAAGCCCTCAGTTCTTGACAGACAACTTGTTTTTGAGTTAGGTTTTCCCCCCAAACATCCTCTGCTTTTAGAACAATAGAAATGTTAACATTTCTCAAAAAACTTTATAGCTGATCGGAGACCAGTCAATTTGTTTCAAGCTTTCCAGCTCATACTCTGAAAACAAAGCAAGACCATCTTTAGGCTAAATGACATCATTATTTATTGACATTGCCTATTGTTTAAAATGGCACATCAGGTCACAATCCTAAACAAGCCCACAGTAATTTTTTAGACTTCAACATGTGTGGAAAAAAAGGCGTTTTCATGGTTGCTGACATCACTAATTTACAACTGCATTGGTAACTAGTTATCGGACATTTCTAAATATCTGTTTTATTTTGTAATGAAAATCCTTAAGACATTCAAAGGCATTTTTTCTTGTTTGGATTTTGTTTCACTAAAATGTTTTTAAATCACAAACCTTGTGAGGACATTCTCTGCTCCTGAGAACTGGCAAGCCATTATCTCTGTTCCTTGAATTACCTGGGAGGCTTTCTGGGAGAAAAATCCACCTTTTTTCCCCTCCCTATGCTCATCTGCACCTGGATCAGACAGGCAGGGAGAGAGCAGTGCCATTTACAGTGTGTCAAAGGTGAGAATCCACACCAAAACCACAAAATGTGTTTTGGTGATTTCCCTCAAAGAAAAAAACTAACAAAATCCAAACGTTATCCCTTTTGCTCTGAGTTTGTTAGCATTGAGACAGAGTGATTTAGACAAAGAGCATAGCACCTGCCACTATCAAAACAGAATGGATTTTTGTAATTTAACTATGAGATTATCAATATTAACCAGTTAAATATGCAAAACAGCTTAAGATGTTCCAGAGAATGGTCTGAAAGCACACACAAGGACTTTTTTCCCCATTACTGCTTGGCCATGGGATAAGTAATTGAAAATAAATACACAAGCCATCAATAAGTAATCACAAACGAGATCTTCTCTGTTTCCTCAGGCAAATCTCTTGACCTTTTGATATTTCTGTTGTCACCCTCTTTGCATATTTGATCTGTTTAGACTGTGGGGTTTCTGGAGAAAGACTAGTTTTACTGTGTTTGTGGAGCACCCAAAACAGTTTTGAGATCTCAGTTTTGTATGAAGCCTCTAGGCACCACCAGGCTGTTGATACAACCACTGATATTTCAATCTACTGGAATTTCTGCTTTATTGCTAGAAACAGGTTCTATCAATACAGAAGGGTTTTCAGCCTATGTTCTTTCATCAGAGTGCTTGCCTACCATGTGCAGAGACCTGATGACTGCAGGGGTCATTTGCCATATCTTCCAATTTCTGCTACTGCTTTCGCATATGGTTTGTAGGAGGCAAGGAGGAGGAAATAGATTTTACTGCAGATTCTGTTAGAGGAGAAGTGACATCATCAAGAGATGGAAAGGAGAGAGCAATGAGCTTCCCTGCAGGGCAAGAAAAAGTAAAGAGAATGGCATGGCAGTATATTTGGGGAAGCAGGATGGAAAGAAGAATGAACAGAAGGAGAGAGTAATAGAGACAACAGGAAGAAGAGTAAAGAATGAGCAATGAGACAATATGATTAGAGCTTTTTTTCCACCAGGGAGAAACATTTGCAATGAAAACAATTAAAATCCCTTAGACTTTTCTAATAATGTTTTTCCATGCACGTAATTGTGGTGGTTGCCAAAGGGATGGGGAAAAAACAGCGGGCGGAATGTTTTTGGGTGTAAACGAAGAAGTGGGAGTTGAGATTTGCAAGTGGGAGACTGGATGTTTTTTATCTTGTGATTGGTCAAAAGTAATTGGCATGTAATGCCAGAAGAGGTAGTCTGAATGGATGCTAGGCGATGGAAAGTATTCAATGACCTAATACAAACTGTTCCTATTGAGAGTAACAGTTTCATCAATGCTAAATATACAGACACTCATTTCTATACTGAGAGGAAAGTCTTTTCTACAAGTATTCAATACATAAGGAGTCAAAACACTGCACTTAACTGACTGTAAGCCTACTACAATTTCTCACTTAAAAGAGGAAAATACCCTAGCAGGAAATTTTGTGAAACTTTGAGTAGCGTACAGTATCTGGTAAATGCTGGTGTTTAAATCTGATGAAAACTGAATAGAAATTACCTTCAAAGTCTTCTGAGATTTGTTGTAAATGTGGTGTGACAGTGGTCTTGTGAAAAGTCATTACATTGTACTCAGAGTATATGCAGGACCTAATGCCATCTGATTGTGATAGCACCATGATTAAAACCCGACAATACCCAGCACCTTTCACTGTCTCTGCCCTGGCCGGTCTGTGCTGCTGTGCTGATGAACCAGAATGTGACTTCAGTGCTCTTGCTGATGAAATTGCAATGCCAAATGATCTTCATGTAAATGCAGCCTTGTAACACATTTGTTTAAGTAAGGGCAGGTATAGATGCTGAGTATGCCTTCTTGAATGCTGCACGGTATTGTTAATGTTCCATTTTTGTCAGGCTACTGTGGCTGTGCTTAAAAGTCTTTGAGTGCTTTTCATACTTGGAAAAAAATCCTGAACTTGAATAAATGATGTAGAAGATTTCATTTGTATTCTACTTTTTTCCTTTTCATGTTTGATAGTTTCAAAATCCATGTTAAAGCAGTGTTTTTCTTTAATGCTGCCACAACATAGTGTTTTCCAGCAGTTAATTACTAGGTTTTATGTTCCATTTTATAAAAGCTTGTTATCACTTTACATCTTTATCTGTCAGTCTTACTATCTGTTTCCGTGAAAACTTCAGTAATTTCTTCAGTGATGATTTTTTTCAGGTCATAAATAACCAAGAAATATTCTTCCAAAAATAGATTTTCATGAGCCTTCCCTCCATTTTCAAGTGTCTCTTGTTTTAACAATCAAAGACAATTCTTTAACCCTTTAGAAGTTTCTCTCTGTCACACTGTTTGCTAATCATACAGTCTAGTGTTGACTATTGTACCAATATTTCCCCAGATCTTAGATCAGTTGGAGCCAAAATTGCTCCCGTTGACCCACTGTTACTTCTAAGTTTTCTGTCACATCTACTTGCCATGATTTCTATTCTGTGGTTCATTGTTAATTTTTATAAGTAATACATTTTAGATTTTTCTGATAAAGTTTCCACTATCCTGTTATGGATACAGGTTAAAGATAACAAGATATCAATTTGTTGTCATGTTCAACTTGTTTTATACTGGTGAAGTCACTTGAACGACATCATTAAGAAGTGAACACATTGGTTTGAGTCTGATCCAATCTTCAACTTTTTGAGACTTCTGTTATTTCTGTTCTCACAATAGATGCTGTTTCTTCAACCTATGAGTGTGTTTAAGGTTCGAAAAGTAATCTTTTTTTTTTTTTACTGCTTCCTCCTGAATAGTTTGACAAAAGCTTTTTTGTCATCTACAGACATTCCAGCTTCCTGATTTAATCATTTTGCTGATCCTGATTTTCTTCTGTAATTCTTCTTGTTTCCTTAGGAAATGTAAATCTGCTGCAGCATCTGTTAGCCATCCTTGTTTATTAATAATTAGGCATGAATGTAATTATAAATTCTTTAATAATTTACCTTTACCACCTCTGAGAGGCCCGTAACTGTTCTATTGTTTAAACATTTCGGATCTTTGTCTTACATTATTTTCATATATCATTCTCAACGTGTTGACCACATTGTTGATTCAAGCAAAATCTCATCCTCAGCTCTTGCCAGGAATTTATCTCTGAATGTGTTATCTGTTCTAATTGGACATTTGGGAGAGAACAGATTGCTGGAAGCTCTAGCCCTATGGCTCCTTAATTCATAGCTGCTTGGCCCTTGACTAAATTAAAGCTGCATGGAGCTGCCTGATTTAAGAACTCAGAGTATTAACAGCAGCAAAGGATGAGATTCAGTGGAGCTATGAGCTGCTATGCTGTTTATACACACTATTTTGATCAGGCTCCAAACACTAACATTCACTTTTCTCTTTGGCTACTTTTGCCAAATTAATGCTACTGAATGAAACCTGAGCACAGAGGGATCTCGAGCCATTTAAGGGCTATTTTGACTGAATATGTAGTGGAAAATGGGATTAGCAGACCAGAAATCTAGTCCTCTTCAGGAGGTGAACAGATGTGCTCTTCCAGCTTCAGCTGTGCTGGTGGAAGATATTAGTAACCGCAGCCTGTCTCTGGGTGGTTATCAGGAATCCCAAATCCCTTCGACTCTGCTAGTAGCGCTGCTCATAACAAGCTTCCTCCAACTTATTTTTTCAAAATGCACTAGATTAGCAAAGACTTACTGTTTATCTAAACTAACCTGGCTTCTTTGGACTGAAATAAGTTGGGGAGTGCTCAGATAACCCGCTCCGCCAGCAGATCAGTAGGGGCAGCAAAGAGCAATGGGCAGCAATCTGTCTCCCTGACATTGCTGCTGCAAAATACATGCCTGGCTAGACCCCAAATTCTGCTAGATACACACTTTATCTCCTTTCTATCCCCATGGTAATTCCAGTTCCATTTACTCTTCTAATTTCTGCACTTTAGACTATTCTGCTTTTGACAGCAGCACTTTATTTATTTCAAAAGCTTTCATTCTCCTAACGGCTGTGTAGAGTAATGATCTGGTGAGCAAGAAAACAGAGGAGCTTATAACCACACACTTATACTCGCCCTAGCTGTCTCCATTTAATAAAATTTTATTACTTACTACCTCTAAATTCCTCTGTGATAAATAACCACTGTGATAAATGTCACACTACTTTGTATTCTGCATCACAGAAAAAAATTAAATACTTACTTGCTCAGGGAAATATATCGAGAAAGACTGTTTCTTCCCCATGGTGCTTCTAGATCGAATGAAAGAAAACACAGATGTACCGGACACATTGCAGAAGAGATCTTCTGCTAGAACAAAAAGATACCAAAAAAAGTGTATTACCTTACACAGACGGGTGATCTGCTGCTTAAGGATTTTTCATTTTTGCGTTGCAGACTGGTAATGACAACACTCAGCATTTTGGGTTCAGATTGGTCTATATGTTTCAAGTAAAATGCTCTTTTTTCCATAATTGAAAATGTATTGAATATTCCTAATCTTCAATTTTCCTTTTTTTTTTGACAAGAAATTAAAACTTAAACATCAATAGTTTTGCCATTTGGAAGCTTATTTGTTTCAGGTTGGGGATTTTCAGCAAAAAAAAAAAGGAAAAGCGATCAAAATTTAAATTGCTTCAAAGATTTCAGAAAACATGTAGACTTCATGGTCTGCAGTTTTTCAGAGAGAAATCTGAAAGAGAATGAAAATATTGCACTAGAAGAGGGAGCCAGGTCCAGATGCACATGACAGCCTTAAAAGAGTCAAGGAAATTGAGGGCAGCTGAAGAAAAAGGTGCAGTGGGATTTATTGGCATCAAAAAAGTCACAGGCTTAGAGAATTTTGGCCTGACTACTATTTACTGTGTGTTTAATCACAGAGGCTTTGGAGGGAGCCAAATCTGGAGAAAGCAGAGCTGAAAAAGTAATGCTGCTTTTTTTTTTTTTTTTTTTTTTTTTTTTTTTTTTTTTTTAATGGGTGAGAACCTAGACAAGGGGAGGGGAGGCTGGAAAATCAAACCAGGTTTTGAAGGGGGGAGGAAGCAGAAGAGCCCCAAATGCATTTTTTTTTTATCAACGTGTTAATGCTCAACATTTGACAGTGCCGCATCTTTTTATTTAGGGATCACTCTGCCTTGTGTAATGTATGTTTGCACGAAGAACGTGGTTTGCGAAGGACCAAAAGCTTTAAGATTGTTAAACCTGAAGCAAGCAGAAGTACATAAAACCCTTTCCGTTCCCTACCGGCCAGGGTGGCCCCGGGGGTGGCGCTGGCAGGGCGCAGGAGCGCTCCCCTGTGCCCCGGGGGTGCGGTGGGCACTGCGGGGACCGGCCACGCATGGGAACGCACCAGCCGCCCATTGGCAGCGTGGCAGGTGGCGGGGGGGTGCGGGCCCCAGCCGGTCTGCGCCGCTGGAGGCTGCGGGGGGAAAAGGCTGGGGAGGGTGTGGGGGTCGGGGAGGCTGAGTGGGGGTGGAAAGGCTGGTGAGGGTGCCGGGGAGGCTGCAGGTCTCTCGCAGCTGCGGTTTATAGCTCCTGCCTGAGAGCAAACATCTTTATTTAGCTGGGGGAGGGGGTCTGCCTCATTGGTAACGCGTAAAGTCTGTTGTGTGGGTGCAGGAATAAAATGGACCAGACGAGTGCTCTGGATGGGGTCCCTTTTTCTCTCATTCCCGTGTCCTACGTGGGGTTCAGGGCTGGGTTCTACCCTTCAATTCTGCTGTTTGACTCCCCTATAGCTGGGTGAAAAGTGCGTGTGTGAAAGCTGTCGTGGAACTTCTCCCTCGTCTGATCTCGTGTTGTGGAAAGCTTTGTGTTGTGGTTAGCTTCCTGGGCCTGGTTTTAGAACAGGATCAAAGTTTATAACGTGTTCTGCAAAGGAGATTTAAGTGAATGACAGGCAGGTGAGTCTGATTAGCACATTTCAGAGTTGCTTGTGTTGCAAACTCGAAGCTTTTCCAGCAGACATCATTCTGGCTGGCCCCTTATTTTCATTGCTTTGATAGTGTTACATAGGACTGATGGGATTTGATGTGCTGTAGATGAACACACACATAAAAGTTGCCTGATTCTGTTGTTATTTTTTCCTTGTTTTGTTTGTGGGCGCTTTGGGACTGGGGCAAAGATGGCAGGGCTCTGAGGAGCATCCTTTGATGTCTCAGACTCTGGCCACCATGTCTCTTCCATTGGTATGTTTTTAGACTTTCCCAAGGAGAAAAGAATGTGTTGATCATGCACCATTTCTATTTTAAATTGGAAGGAAAAAGAGTTACTAATTTAATATTAGTATCAGAAGCACTTCTCTAGTGCTTTGATTGATCTGACCTTTGCATGTTTCCATTGTTTAGAGAATTACTTAGATAAAAGAAAGCAAGTTGGTCTATTAACAGAACAGGTTGTTTCCTTTATGAACACTTATATTTTATCTATCTGTGTTTTTTATACACTAGGAATAATATGAGCAAATACTGAAGAGAGCCATAGCTATCACAGGTAAAATAACACCCAGTTACAAGTAGTGGGCTACAAGTAAAAAAGAATCAGATTGTCACAGTGGGTGAAGAAATGAGGGATTGGCAGAAAGCCTTGGAGAAGACTGGGTTCTTTTGGCAACAAATAGTTGGTTCTGAGGTCATTATTGTACGTGATGTCAGCTAGTTTTTAATTCTTCCTTTTTGTTAGTTGTTGAGCAACCACCAGAAACTGGGGGAAAAGAAAATCTTGGTAAAGGACAGAATTTCTCAAAAATTTGCTGAGCTTTCCCATTGGTTTAAATGACTGCTTATGGCAGGATAATTGAACAGACATTTCCTTAAGTTTTGGTAGGACTGGGGCCTTTGGTTTTTCCTTCTGATGAACTTCGTACGATCGACTGCAGAATCACATCAGTGGGATCATAACAATCACAGCAGAAAGTTCCTTCAGTCTGACTTTCCTTGAACTGGAGGAGAGCTGTCTCACCTTTCCCTGATTCTTTAGAGAATTTTTTTTTTTTTACTTGGTATAATGCCACACTAAAGAGAGGCATGCTCAAGTATATTTGTGATTTTAAGCAAAAGACATATGCATTTAGACTTATGAATAACACAAACCTGAAGACTGAATTATTTTCCTATAATTTATTTAAAAAGAATATTTTGCTATAACATAATATTAGGACTCTGTTGTAAGGATTGAGGAGGATGTGATATTAGTTCTTGGAGGAAAATGATCGATGTCTTTTTTTTATGAGCACCTTGATTTTGGAACGGAGTATTTTGATTATTTTACATGTTGTATGAAAGCTTTTATTCAGCAAAGCAGCTAAGCATGCACTTGAGGCTACTTTGTCATTTCTCATTTCTAAATGATTTGCTGCAACAAAAGTAGCATGTAATAACTCCTGCTTGTGTTTGCTGGTCAGGACAGAGCTGGTGGTGGACTGGGTGAGGAAAGAAAAACATTTTCTAAGCAGTTGTACTCTTGACTCCCCCAAAAACATTGCCATTGTGGACAAATTCTCAGTGATGGGAGGAATTTTCTAGAGCTTGTTGACTTCCTTGGGGAGATTTTTAGCAGTGATAAATTTGAGCATTGGATTCTTATTGTGTCAACTCACAGTTCTCCTCAGCTGTCAGTATCAGCCTTTAACATAAAATCAAAACTTTTTTACAATCCAGATAATATGTAAAAAGTTAAGTTAGAGGCATTAGTTAACTTTAGGCTGAGGGTGAAAATTCCTCTTCCCCAGAAGACTCAAATCTATCAGCTTTCACATCCACAAATCCTTTATTTTACATGTTCTGTTGTAGTGCTTATGTCTTGTACAGATCTAATCCTACCAAAACTTTAATAAATGAGGGCTGGAGCCCAAGTAATCTTAAATTCTACCAAACAAGACTTCTTTACATCAAGATTTTTTTTAATCCAGGGCAGACAGTCTATGAGCTGGAGATGCATGTAAGCGGGGCATGGATCAGACACTCTTTCCCATTGCTTGTGACCCTGTCATCCTGAATCATCCCTTATACTGCTGATGCATCTGAAGAGCACAGGGTCACTGGTAATTAAGACAGCTTTATAAAAGTGCTAGCAGTTGCAGCTGTAGGATGGAGTACCTGGAGTGCAGAATTTGTTAACCACGTTGAATTCCCTTGGAAATTGAAACCCTAACATTTGCACATATCTTGTGGGCTCATGAGTTATGCAGAGTTTTATTAGGTCACTATTTGGGTAGATGATCTCCAGCAAAAATGCCAGGTGCTGCAGGGAGCACTGCCGATGACATGGTGGCTGGGACTCCTTCTCAGAGACGTTAGTAAGCAGTACCCCATGTGCCTCAGGATCTTTTGGGTTGATGGCAATGATGTCTTTTAAGTGGGCATCTCTCAGTTGAAGCATTTGTATAACACTGACATATAAAGCATGGATCAAGGACAACAGCCTGCAAAATCCTTTTTGATCTGTATGAGAATGACAGGCACTGTGTGATAGCTGCAGTTCAGGTGGGAAAGATCAGCATTGCTCTCTGAGGCAACCAACAAGGTGTAAGGGTCTGCAGGATAGAATTATCTAGGTGTTACAGAGACACTGAGTGGGGAAAGAAACCAGTTTAAAATGCCATCTGAAGCACATAAACTCTGGCGCTTGTCCTGCATGCTTTCAAAGGTATTCTCACTCTGTGCTCAATGCTTATCCCGTCTGTTTCCTTAACACAGAAATCCTAGAAAAAAAGCATAGCTGGGAGAAGTACACCATCATCTGGCACGTGCAGGCTGATATGCCAGTCTTGATAACTGCCATACACCTCAGCTTCTACACAGCATGTTACAGTGACTTATTTACAGAAGGACTAATTTATCTTGCTAAAGCAGGAGATTGACACAATATGACACAAAACTGTATTCGCACCCACATCTACAATCCAGCCGGTGTCAAGCCATCCTCACTTAGAGTTGAATATCATGGCACGATGCACAGGGCAAGCAAAAACGTGAAGGTAATGAAAAGTATTTTCCAATTAAGTGCATAATTACAAAACATGGCCCACATCTCCCACTTGTTTATCTAAACAGCCCATGGACATCACATAGATAGATGATGCAGCAACTGATAGACGGATACAGGAACCAGCAATAGATTCTCTTTCAAATAGTGCTTATGACCAAGGTATGTGCTTGGATTAAGTTTTCGTGGGATGGGTGGCATGTTTATTCACTGGACCAACTTTATAATAGAGGTAGGTATTAGGTGGCTGGGGTGAAGTGTTAGGTCCTGCTGCCTCTGAGCTGCCCAAAGAAAGTTCCATTTCTGGAACAAGCATCAAGCAAAACCATCAAGCAGTTGATTGATAGATATACTTGTACCTGTCAATATCCTCTAAATATTCACTATAGAGCTGCATGCACCAAAGTTTAGGAGAGACAATATATCCTACTGGACTGCACTGTATTGAGAAGTGTCACAAAGCTGAGTTTCAACAAGACTGCTAAAACACTGGTGTGAGAACAGCAGCATCACAGTGCTCACTGGGCAAATGGAAATCTTGTTATTGTGAGTATTACTGTGCGATGGCTTAAACACAAGATTGAACGTATGTGTTGCAGAGAAGTGGACCAATTTTCCTAGGTTCACGATCATTGCTCTAACCACTTGATTATATTGAGTTTACATTATTGTAGCAGCCATAAAAATCATGGGAGATTTTCTCCTGATTCTCCTGACCTTTGTATCACACCCATTAAAGTATGGGTCACGTAGTCAGTGACTTCTCTCAACTTCGTGTCATAGGTACATTCTTGCTCAATTACTTTATTCTATGTAATGGATTTATCCTATCCTACTTTATCTCTGTAATGGAGATAGCAATTAGAGAAATAATCTGCATGTGTGACTGCACATCTTACCTTCTGTTTTTGTGTTATACTAGAAGTAAAAGTGATGGCAATCAGATTGAGTTCCCTCCTCGTTCCTCCCCACACTCAGTGGCTGTCTGATAGCAGGACTGTAGGCTGGGATCCTGTAGCCTGGGTTACCTTTGCGTCCACTAATTGTGGAGCAGCTGGGAGTGGGTATAGCATGGCTCAGATTAGAAAGTCCTCCCTGAACCATGAGTGTGCCTGCATCAGGCAACCCTGGTGTAAATGTCTTTTTCATTTTGGAAATGACAAATTAGACAGTTTGCAAATATTCTCCAATATCAATACAAATATTTTGGTTCTGCATTTTCATGTACATCTCCAACAAGGCAATGCAAGTTGATACTCGTAGATTGGTACTCACTGGCATTGCAGAAGTGACATGTAGAGCTCTGAAGACCTGGCCAGGCGCTGCAGCAGAGCCCTTGGAGCACAGCCACAGCCGGGCAAGCTCCCCAGGAAGGACAGTGTCTGCCTCCACCTCCCCTTGCCAGGCTGCTATGGTTTTCCTGCACTCCCTTTCTGGCTTTGTCGACCTATAAGTATATTGATGAATTCTTTGACTTGCTATTCATACTGGGGTGCCAGAGTCTCTAGGATAATTACTTCACAGCATAGTTTACCACAGTGAACATTGTCAGAACAGCGATACATATTTGTTGTAGCCAACTGGCATCCAGTTTAAGGATCTTTCCCTCTGACTGTTTAAATTAGAGTCTGCATTGTCTTGTGTGATAATGCTCACAGAGCAATAAGACAACGTGCTTTCTATGAAATGTCTTGTATCCGGTGATCTTTTAAGCCTTTCTTGGCTTGTCTTCTGGTCTGAACATCTGTGCTCTGTCCCTCTTTCTGTGTTGCGTTATTGCTATTGGATGTTTTGCTTGAGGCAAGATCAAGTCTAGTGTTCTCCATTTCCCATCCTAATCATGGTATTGTGTTGCTACTGCATATGCTCTTAATCAGCTTTTGCAATCCATCCTGGAATGTGTATATAAAATTTGTGAAATATTCTGGGATCCTTGGAATGACAGCAGAAAAAAGATTAGAAAGGAAAGGAATTTTAATGTCAGTAAAACC